>NC_092874.1:9623581-9942331 GCF_028372415.1 Notamacropus eugenii
ATGTATATGGGTGTGTGTGTGTTTGTGTGCACATGACTGTAAAGAGGTCAAAAGAGGTAAAGGGGTAAAGAGAAAGGGAAAGACCTGGAGCAATCTTGCTCACCATGCAAAAAGCCAGTCCTAATGAGATAGTGTGTTTCTTGAGAAGCAGTATGGCCTCATGGCAAGGACACAGGATTGGGAATAGAGGCCCTTGTTCTGAATCTTCTGTGACTTAGTTTCCTCATCTGTAAAACGAGGCCCTTGTTCTCAGCCTCTGAGGTCCGAGAACTATGGTCCATTAGATTGACTGTTACTGAGGGTGAGGAGAAGCAGAAGGGAGCGGGACAGTTGTAATAAACCCTATCTCTGAGGGATTCAGAGAAATCCAGATGAGAAATCTTGTCTGCTTGGCTTCCAAGGGATGCAGGTAGAACCAGAAGACTGACCTCCACAGTGACAGGAAGCAGCATAAACCGAAAGGACACACAAAGGGCACTGGGCTCCGAGTCTGTGCCATGCCCAGTATGGAATCCAGAGGCACATGACCATGGAGGTGGAATGGAGCAGCTGGGCCTGGACAGCGACTCTATTGTTGGGTCTGGTGTGGGTGCACGAGTACCAGGAGGCCAGAGAGGGACATGATTGTGGGGTAAAACACACAGAGACATCAAGAAGCCTTTAAAACTCTGATCTCTGGCAAAGGGCATTCAGAAGCTTTCCAGAAGCACCGGGTATTTTTACAGCTGCGGTAACAAAAATGTCTTCCTGTCTCAGCAAAGGCCTATTCATGATTCAACCACTTGCTGAGTCCCCACTTTGGGTTCTCTGCTGGGAGATTTGAGCTGGGCAGCCTGGAAGGAGCAAGTCCACCTGTTCTGAGCCTTCTCCCACCCATGGAGGCCTAGAAGACACCCCAGTTGTGTGACTGGGCTGAGCGCTGAAGGCTGATTCTATCCTCAGACACTCCTGGGGAAGCACACTGGCCCATGGTCTGTCCCCTTCCTTCTTTCCTAGGGATTCTTCTTCAAAAATGATTTATTTTTATTTCCAGTTCTCAATCCTCTTCCTCCCTCCACCCCCTCTCCCAGCCACTGAGAAGCAGAAGTAGGATACCCCTTGTACATATGAAGTCGTGCAAAACATTCCCTCATTACCCATGTTATTGGGGGGGGGGGGGGCGGAGAATTTCTTCAGTGATTTTTACAGAGGAACAATAGTCAGGCAGCGAAGGGATTTCCATAGATACATGGCTTTAGAGGCCCCGTACACTCTGAACCAAGTCCTAGGAAGGCATACTTGTTCTGGATTATGTTTGTGTATAATATTTGTAAAAATATTTGTGTATGTGTCTAAAACCAGATCTACACACACATACACATATATATAATATATATTATATGTAGATATGCAAATATTATATAGATTTGTGTGTATACATGTGCATATATACACACAAATCTATATATTTGTGTATCTACATATATATTATGTATATCAATATATGTATATATTCTGTATAAAATACAATATTTTATTTAGTGGGTAGCAATGCATCATTTAAGAACTGATGTGCCAGAGTTGGTAGAAGGGCACCATGTCATAGTGGAGAGAGATCTGGCCTTGGAGTTGGGGACACCTGGATTTGCTTCTATCTGATACCAGCTGTGTAAGTCACCCCAAATAGGGACCAGTTCCATCACCTCTTTGAGAACCTGTTCTCATTCCTAAGGAATTCAGTATTCACAGTGATCTTCATGCTTCTCTAACTAAGTCAATTCAATAAGCATTTTTTATGTAGCTACTGTGTACAAGGCACTGTTGGGTTAGGAGTTCTTGCCATTGAAGAGGTTCAGTCTTCCTTGTCTCCACTTCCATGATCTACTTAGCCCTCAGAGAGGCGGTCCTGCTTGAGATCCCTCCAAGATCTGGAGGCGGTGAACTCTGAATTCTGAAGTTCCCCTCTCTGCTTCTGATATTCTGTCCATTTCTCTCTCTTTCTGACTCCCTCTTCTGAAACCTGTACATCTTCATGGTGACCTCTGGCCTCTCCTCTACCCATTCTGCCAGTCTATCCTCTCTGCTCTGGCCTTTCTTCCTGCCTTGAACCCAGACTGGTGCTGATCCACGAGTCATCATGTGCCCCCTTTGAGTTTCTTGCTCTGTCTCTACATCACCTGGGGCTTTGACCTGTGCGTGTATGTGCCTCGTGGCTGGCCCCTGCACAGCGTGGCCGATTGCCTTCTTCTTTCCTATTCCTGAGTGCTAGCTGCTACACCCCAGGACTGATGGTTCCAGCACAGATCCACAGGATCTCCCTGTGACAAGGACCTCAGTGCCTCAGTCCTTGTCCTTCACTCCATCCACCCCACTCATCGACCCCTCCTTCTGGGGTCTTTCTTCTCCTTTGGCTTCTGGACACTGCCCTCTCCTGAGTCTCCTCCTACCTGTTCAATGACTGCTTCTCAGTCTCTTTCTCTGGATCATCATCATCATCTTCATCATCAACAGCAGCAGCAACAAGTAGCATTTGTGTAGTACCTACTATGTGCCGGGCATTTGACAAATATTATCTCATTTGTTTCTCACAACAGCTCTGGGAGGGAGAGGAGGTTATTATGCCCATTTTCAGTTGAGGAAACTGAGACAAATAGTGATTTAAGTGACTTGCCCAAGGTCACACAGCTAGTAAATATCTGAGGCTGGGTTTGAACTCAGGTCTGGCTGATTCCTAGCCCAGCACTTTATCTATCGTGCCACTTCCATTTCTACACCCTCATCTATCCATCAGTCAGCGTTTTTACATACCTACTATGTGCGAGACAAAAATGGAACTGTCCCTATTCTTAAAGAGTTCAGTTTTAAATAGTGTGCAAGTATTGTTCATCTCACGTGATTTTGAAATAAGAATATCATTGGTGAGCTTGGAGAGAGCAGTGTTAGCTAAAGCTCTGAGGATGGAAACTAGATTGTACTTGGTTCTGGGGTGACTAAGCCAAGAGAAATCAGAGTTCCTGGGTGTGGATTATTTTAAGTGTTTTGATCAAAGGGAAGAGAAAGAAAGGATAGTAACTGGATGAGGCAAAATGGTGAAGAAAATGTTGAAAACTTTTTTAAAATAATTTTTGATGTCTTTTGTTTTAATATTAGTTATATAGATCAAAACATTTCTCCCCTCCATCCTCCCAGAAAGTCATCCCTTGTAATGAAGAATTTTAAAAAGAGGAAGAAAGGTTGTTTGTTTGTGTGTGTTTTTGTACAACTAACCAATGCATAAAATAATCCTGTTATTAAATGTCTTATTCCATAGCCATGGTGTCCCACTTCTGCAAAGAGCTGAGGGTGGAGTTGAGGGGTGGGAGCTGATGTCTTCTCACTTGGCTCCTTTGGGGGTTCAGCTGGTCATTTACATTCAGCATCTACTGTTCTGTGATAGTTAGAGCCAATGTATATGTTGTTTTCTTGAGCCCATTTACTTCACTTCGCATTAGTTCATATAAGTCTTCTTGCTTCCCACTATTCATCATGGTCATGATTTCTTACAGTGCAATAATATTCTATTGCGTTCATGCACCACAATTTGGCCAGCCATTCCCCAGTTCATAGATAGCCGCTTCTTTTTTGCTGACACGGAAAGGGCTCCTAGGGGCCACTAGGTGGTGCCACAGTGAACAGAGAACTCGGTCTGAACTCAGGAAGATTCCTCCACCTGAGTTCAAATCTGGCCTCAGACAATTCCTAGCTGTGTGACCCTGGGAAAGTCACTTAACCCTGTTTGCCTCAGTTCCTTCATTTGTAACATGAGCTGGAGAAGGAAATGGCAACCCGCTCTGGTCTCTTTGCTAAGAAAATCCCCAAAATGAGTTCAGGAAGTGTCTGAAACAACAGAGCAACAGCAAAATATTTTGATGTACATGAAACCTCTATTTCTGTGGCTGACTTTGGGTACTGTAGTGCAGTCACTGAATGATTTTAGCCACTTTCTTTGCATGATTCCAGACTGCTTCCAGGCTGGTTGTAATAATCCATGGCTTGCCCAACAATTCATTAATGTGCCTGTCTTTCCATAACCTCTCCATCATCAACTATTCCCATTTTTGTCATCATTGCCAGTTCCTGGGTGTGAACTGAAACCTCATGGTTGTTTTGACATGCATTTCTCTTACTGTTAGTGATTTGGATCATTCTTTACATGTTACTGACAGCGTGCGATTCTGAGAACTGTTTGTTCACATTCTTTGATGACTTCTCTGTTGGTTTTTGGTCTTATACCTTTCTGTTTGTTGTTTACATGTAAGGTATTGGATACTTATCAAAGGCATGAAATACAAAAAATGTCTCCAGTTGTCCACTTGAGGGAAGGTCTTTAAGCGACTGAAGAACCTGAATGCTTTTGTAGGTGAAAGGAAAGGATCCAACAAAGAGACAACAAAGGCAAAGGTTAAGAAATGGTTAATTGGGTGAGGTGCTGGAGGAGAATGGAGAGCCAAAACAGAAAAGAACTTATATAGACCCCAAGACATTCTGAGTATGGAGGAAAAGAAACAAGATAATTGGGCAGCCAGGTGACACAGTAGATAGAGTACAGAGCCTGGAGTCAGCAAGATTCCTCTTTCTCAGTTCAAATCTGACCTCAGACACTTACTAGCTCAGTGATCTTAGACAAGTCACTTAGCCCTGTTTGCCTCAGTTTCCTCATCTGTAAAAATGAGCTGTAGAAGGAAATGGCAAATTGCTCCAGTATCTTTGCCAAGAAAACCCCACATAGGGTTGCAGACACAGCTGAAATGACTGAACAACAAGTCCGTCTGGAGACCTGGAACTTTTGGATCAAGTATGAGATAAGGGCATACTAGCTAAGAGTGAGGGATGAGAGTGGCATGCAGGAGAGGCAATGTCTATCCACCATGACATCTCCCTGCCTTTGTCTGAAGGCCTCCAGTAATAGTGAAGATACAGCTTCCTCCTGGATCAGCCTGCTTTGCTTTGGGACAACTCCAGTGGTGTGTCTGGGCTCTAGGGCAATCCTTAGGATTTCAGGATGACCACTTAGGCCTTCTGCAAACACAAGCAAAGTGGGATTTTTGTTGTTTTTTTCATTTTTGAGTTGAGTTTCCCAAGCTCAGGCTAAATTGTGAACATCTGATGGCTCAATCTCCTTTGAACCCTGTTATTTCATAACTGTGCTGAGTTACGTGGGTTGTGACATCTTCTGGTCTTGAGCCTATTCGTTGAAAACTATATACTGGGAGGTTGTTGTTTTGCTTTGGGGACTTGCTCATGAGAAGAACCTTTTGATTCCCTGGAGGGGACTCTGAGTGGCTGTTTGTCAAGACCCCTGGACTACTCAGAGACTTATGTTCTCCCGATTCGGTGGTGTATGTAGATGGTTGGAGCCATGTCTGTTGAATCTTTTTAATTTTATGCTTCTTTGCTTGTATTTGCTCCATGTTCAGGCTATTGACCTTTCCTTTGAACTAGTGAATGACTTATATATGTTTCATTAAAGAAGGACTGTTAAAGTCCTTGAAACTGTCTTTCCTTTATGAAGCAGAGCCTGTGCAAGCAGGCCAACCTGTGGGTGCTAGGGTGCTTGCTAATACACCTTAGAGACTGATGAATGCTACAGATCAGGGCTTAAGGTATTGTTTTATTGATTCTCTGGACTTGAGAAAGTGATGGAGGAAATGTTAATAATGCGAATTAAGCTTAAAAGCATGCCTGGCACGTATTCTACCTTCCACCCCCACGTCAGGTGTTAAACAGCTACCAGCAGACTATTCTACTAAACTCTCAGAAGTAAGACAGTTTCCCTCCCACACAGCCTCAGTCTGCGCCTCTGCAGCTTGCCACCCATCACTCCCAGAGCCTCCATGGGCCTGAGTGTCCCCATCAGTAAGCTTAGCTTCAGTTTCTCCATATGTAAAGCAGAGAGGATGCTAGCTCCTCCTTCCCAGGGATGTTACGAGGATCAGACAAGATAATACACACATAAGTGCTTTGCAAATGTTAAAGCAACATATATATGTTATATATATATGTATAAAATCTTATCATTATTGACAACAACAAATGCTGGATGCCCACTTGTTGAGTATGGTGTAGGTGGGATTTCTGTGGCTGCAATTTTTAACCTGGGGGTGGGGCAGTGTCTAGCCTTACCATCCCAGAATATGTTGCTGTTGCCCTGGTACGCTGCATCAGGTTAAGTTTGTGTCTCTTTCCCAAAGTGGGGCCCGCAGATTTAAGTGATATGATTTTGTGTCATTTTTTTAGATGAAAAAGAGAAGTTTGAACCTACTGTCTTCAGGGATACTCTTATCCAGGGCCTCAATGATGCTGGGGATGACCTTGATGCAGTAGCCAAGTTCCTGGATTCCACTGGCTCCAGGCTGGACTATCGCCGCTATGCAGACACGCTCTTTGACATCCTGGTGGCTGGCAGTATGCTAGGTGAGCCTGCCATTTGCATTCATGCCCCCATCTTGGACATTTTCTGTGGCCTGGGAAAAGTTGTATCTAACTAAAGCTCGATGCTCATGAGTGCAAGGCAGCACAGAGTATCAGTGGTTCAAGGAGTGAAGGATGAAGGAGTGGGCTCTTGCTCTGAGTCTTGCCCCTGTAAATGACTACCCATGTGATCGTTAGCATCATCTTTTCAAACCTTGGTTTTTCCTTTTTTAAAATGGGGAGATTATCATAGTACATATTTCACAGGGTTGTTGTGAGATTTTGTAAACTTTCAGGCATCACGAAAATGGAAATTTTGGGTGGTGTGGAGATTAGAAAGGTTTGAGAGACATAATTTCTGGATAATTGAATCACTGTATCAATAAAGCCAGCACATGTATTAATAAAAGGGTGGTCGTTGGCTGTCTCTCTTAGACCTAAAGATAGTCATGGTGGTGGGCTCACAGTTTTGATAACCTTTGAAGGGTAGGTGTTCCCCCAGGGTGGGAAACAATCCTGACTGGTTAACAATTCATGAAAGAATAAATATTACAATGAGGGGCTGAGGGGGGTCTCATGTCACCCTTGGACAGAGAGATCATCTCTGTGCCCAGATCACCCTCAGCCTTGGGCAGTCTAGACTAAGGGTCTGGCTCCACTCAAGCCTGATTGGACGGAACTCCCCTTTGACTAAAGACTCCTTGTAAGGTTGGGTGGGGCTGAGAGAGAAGGCTAGCTCAAGCATCCGAGGCTGAGGTCTAGAAAATAGAAAAAGGGGGAACTCCCCAAATGATTACTTTTTAATAATCCGTTCTCTCAGTGGTTTTAATCACACAAATAGCTCGCACTGACCTTGGGCTTTACAGTTTGCAAAGCGCTTTGCCCACGTTGTCTCCTCTGAGCCTCACAACAGTCCTGGCAGGTAGGTGCTATTATTCCTGTTTCCATTTTTACATATGAGGAAACTGAGTCTGAGAGGTTAAATGACTTATCCAGGGTCATACATCGAGGGTGTCTTCCAGTGAAAGGAGAAAGGGAGACTTTGTTTTATCTCCTCTTCAGGAAGTTTCCTTTTAATGAGGAGAAATATAATCGTGGACACAGGAGCCTGTTTTCCTCAAGAGGAGAATGGATGAGAAACAATCCAATGAAATAAGCCTGGAAAGGGGCGAGGGGGGAAGTTCAGTGTGGGGCCTTGAAAGGCCGGGCTAAGTATTAGGGAAGCACCTCCTCCCTTCTGAAGGGAGGATGGGCCTCTATCAGGGCAGACACAAGGGGATGAAGGAGGAGGCTGCTTCAGTGGTCCAGACAAGAAGCTGCACTGCAGACCCTGCAACAGCTGAAAAGGGACTAGACTGGAAGTCAGGGAACTTCAATTCCAAAGCTGTCTTTGCAGCTCACACCTCATGGGACCATGGGCAAGACCTTCTTTGGAAATCCTTTGCCTCATTTATGAAATGGGGGTATTAGACTCAAAGGGTCCTGAAGACTCTTCTGGCCCTCAAGGAAAGATCTAGTGATCCTAACTAGGTACCATGCTAGGCACAGAGGGAGGAGGTGGTGATGTGAAGATGAGGTGAGGTTAGGTCCTGCCCTGAGAGAGAGTAGGAAGGGCACTGTGGTGGCAGAGGGCCTGGAATCTCAGTCCAAGGAGTCTGGACATCTTTTGGTACCCATGGTAAAGTTATGAACAATTTTCATAAATGTGTCCTCAGTCAGAAAATGGTAGAAGTTGTAACCAAATGGAGGCCTGGAATGGACTCCAGTTTTGGAATAAGTGAATGCCAGCAAGTGAGGTTCCCCAGGGAATCTCAAGTGAGTCACCACATCTCTCAGAGCCTTTTGGCTCTTCTTTTAAAACAAGGGGGATATTCTAGATACTCTGAGGTCCCTTTCAGCTCTTCCTCTATGGTTTGAACACAAGGAATATTTTTCTTTATTTGTATTTTATTGAAAAGAGATCCTGTTCAGATGATGAGGTGGCCAGATGTTCCTTTGTGTGAATGAAATCTGGCTTGTTACTTCAGGTCTCAGAACACTGAAGAGGGCCCCCCCCCCAACTCTGCACCCCCCCCCCCCCCAGGAAGAGATTTTGAATTACTCAAAAGCGTTTGATAGGACTATCCACACAGAAAAGACAAAGTGCATGAAGTCAACAAGAATTTATTGAATACTTGGTCTGTGCCAGGCACTGTACAAATCACTGGGAATATAATAGAAGCAGAGAGAAATACAACCTCTGCCTTCAGGTGGCTTACCTTCCAACAAGGAAGACAGCACCTAAAGGGCTGGTGGTGGTTGAGCTCTGGAGAGTCGGGGCAGAGCTAGGGGCACAGTGAAGGGTTGGACACATACGGCCTTGGCCCTTCCTCCAAATGGAATTTTGGGAAGAACTCGCCAATGGAAAGAGGGGGCTGGAAAGGCAGAGATGTGACAGGGAAAGAAGGAAGCTGGAGCGGGTGGAAAAGTCTGGTGAGAGAGGAGTCAGTGAGGATCACTCGGTCCCCACAATTCTCTCAGAAGGGGATGGAAAACATCTGTTGCCCAGTGTATGACACGAGCTGGATGGACAACATTGAGAGCCTTTTCTCAGTCTGCAACGCTGAGATCTGCTGTAGAAATGGAAGCAGTGCTGAAGAGGAGAAAGACAGTGGCTAGATCACCCCAAGAAAATCAAAAAGCTTTTCCTGGAAACAAAGGCCCATGCCCACGTTCTGCCAGCATTGCTGCTGAATAAGGAGATGTGGGACATACCTGTCTGTGCATAATTTATAATGGATCTCACCAAAAGGGCAACAGAAAAGTGCATCATGGGGATGTGTGGTTACATTATTAACCAGTGAGAATCAAGGGTAGGAAGGGTCCTCAGAACAGAAGGTGGGGTGGGTGGCAGATGGAGAGAATGAGGCCCCAGTGTTTCTTTATATCTTCACAATGTTAGGAGAGAAGGAGGAAGGCTGTCAACTCACCAAGTGGACTTCCTGTGTGGAATATATGGGAGGAATTGGATGAGAGTCCCCTGAGATGGGCAGGCATAGATGGATGGCTGTCTGTATTGTGGGGGGAGATCTGGAATCAATGAAATCACAGGTGTATTTGTGTGTACACACACACACACACACACACACACACACACACACACACACACACACTTGTAAATAAAGCACGATGAAAACCCCAAACAGTAATCATTTATTAATATACCAATGTGGGAAAAGACCAGGAGTTTAACACACTTCAAAAAGCATCCTTGCTGGTTCCAGGACTTCCTTCAGGTAGACAGCATTAAAGACTTTTCTCCCCCATGTCCTTACTTCACTGAGGACTTTCTGGCTCATTTAGGAAGCCTAATTAAACCTGTGCAGGTTTAATGTCAGAATGTCATGAGCCCAGCTTCTTGAAGGAGGCTGAGGGCCCAGAGCTGCTGCCATCAGAGCCTCTGGTCCAACATTCAGGATTGGACAGATAAGTTTCTGGTGCACACGGCTGGCAGAACTCCCCCAGGTCACTCATGTGACCCCCCTTGTTATCAAAGGGGGGTCTTTGTTCTTTGTTGGAAATGGCTGGCAAGATATGTATGCACAAGGAGCCAAAATTGGAGATCGAGTTGAAATTTGGCACCAAAAACAAAGTCAGAAAAATACAAAGCAGAAGCAAAAAGCTACCCCACCTTATCTGTCTATATGACCAGGGTTGGCCCTCTACCCAAAGGGGGTGGCAAGCTGGCTCAGTGAATGAATAATCACATTTACTAAGCACTGACTATGTGCCAAGTACTGTGCTAATTTATAGTGATACCAAATCAGTCCCTGTCCTCAAAAGACTTCCATTCTAAAGGAAGAGACAGCACACACAGGGAAGATGACCAGGCTGAGTTTGAGCCCAGGGATGGGGCATGGGGAGCTACAGGGGAGCTGATGTGCACACCCTCTCCAGAAACAACCTCAGTGTTCATTTGATCAAGGTTCCCAGAGCAGGAGGTGGAAAGCTGGCAGGGGTAGCAGGTGAGAGGGCAGAGGAGATGGCAAGGAGCCAGTTGGGATGGAGAGATGGGTGGGGCTGTTATCTTGGTTGGGTGGTGTACATCAGTACCCTCTTCTTCGCCAGTAAGGCAACTTGGCCCCAGGGTGGGGGTCCTAGAATCGAGGCCGGGAATGGTCTCTGGGCTTAGTCTAGGGGTCTGGAGGGTAGGAGAGGTAAGATGCTGGCCAGGGTGGATGTTTGATGTCCTCCTTACACCTCCCCCCAACACATCCAAAATGAAGGAACTCGGCCTCTTTCGATTTCTGTGGAGGACATTCTCCTGCACTATATCCACCTAGGACTGAAACTTCAGAAGCAGCTCATCACTGGACCTTTGCCCAGGCTCAGCTCCATGCCAGAAATGCTCTCTGTCCTTACCTTAGCCTCTTGAAATCCCCTTACACACACACAAACACGCACACGCACACGCACACATACACAGTCACACTCACACACACACTCACACTGACACACACGCACACACACACACACACATACACACACACACACACACACACACCCTATCTATCTGTCTGTCTGTCCATAGCATCTCCTCGTCTGTGCCCATGTGGCTCCCTTCACACCAGTCCTTGGGCACGGCGACTGCTTCGTTTCTGTCTCTGTGTCACCAGTGACAGACACAGAAGGTGCTTTATAGAAAGTTTGTTCATCTTGCTTGAATTGAATCCATAAAAGCCCAAACTGGTGCCTGCTCCTAATTCCCCAGGACTAAAAATAGCCGAACTGGGTGTGGGCCAGCGAGAGGCCAGTCACATACTCTCAGGCATGAAAATAGAATCGTGTCCGGGGATTTTGTTAAAGGCCTATCACAGGATCAAGAAAGAAGGCCCAGAATTAGGCTTAAGGTAAAATCTGGAATGAGATCCAAGAGCCCCAGCCCAGAAACAGCCCCTACCCCAACCCTGCTCATGGCAGCCTTTGAACCAGGTCAAAGGGAGAAGCTCTCTGAGCCTTCCTGTAGCCAGCACCAGGGACATCTATGGCCGACTCTTTTTATTTCCATCTCTAGGGTTAGTGGGAGACCCCAGGGCTAGTCATTGCCCCAGAAAGCCCTGCCTACACCTCTATGCATTATATCTCAGGCACTGGGCTAGGCCCTGGACGTACAGACAAAAGGGAAACAGACCTGGCCTCAAGAAACTTTCATTCTGCAGGAGGAAAGCCTGCTCAGAAGATGCAAATGAACGCTGTTCACAAGGCAAACACAAATAATGTAGAGGCACAGTGGGCACTAGCACCTGGGGGCACTTGATGAGGCCTCATGAGGGAGGTGGCAGTGAAGCAGAGCCTTAAGGAGGATAAGGGTTTCAGATCTGAGGAGAGCAGTCAGGTCCCAGAGACCTAGGAAGTCAGGGTCTGAGCTCTTCTTGGAGCTAGTGCGGGGGTCTGTATGACCTTGGGAAAATCACCTCACCCTTTTGGACCTCAGTTTGTTCATTTGTAAAATGAAGGCATTGGGTGAGTTGGCCTCTAAGGTTTCTTCCAACTCTTAATCCCACCCACTGCAAGGGGACTCTCAGGGCCTCTCTCCCAGCTGTTCTCTGTGTCTTCTTCTCTGAGGTCACCTTCCATCTACTCTGTATAGACCCTACATGGACCTCGTTATTGACTCTCTTTCTCACTCAGCCAAGGGTGAGCTCTCTGAGGGCACATGCCATGTTTTTGCCTTTCATTGTATACCCATCACTTGGCAGAGTGCCTTGCACACAGTAAGTGTTTAATAAATAAATCCTTGTGGCAAAGAATTAGAAATGGAAGGGATGTTCACCAGTTGGGGAATGACTGAGCAAGTTGTGGTATATGAATGTAACGGAAGACTGTTGCTTTATAAGACATGATGAGCAGGCAGACTTCAGAAAAACCTGGGAAAACTTATATGAACTGATGTGGAGTGAAGTGAGAAGAACCAGGAGAATGCTGTCCACAGTGACAACCACAGTGGGTGATGACCGACTTTGATAGACTTAGTTCCCCTCAGCATTACAGTGTTCTAAGGAGATTCCAAAAGGTACAGGATGGAAAATTCGATCCAATTCCAGAGAAAGAGCTATGCAGTCTGAAAGCAGATCAAAGCAGATGACTCTCTCTTTTTTATTGTTTTTCTTTCTTGTGGTTTTCCCCTTTCATTCTGATTCTTCTTCCACAACATGACTAATGTGAAAGTACACTTAATATGATTGTACGTGCATAACATATATCAGATTGTTTGCCATCTTGGTAGGGAGGGGACAGAGGGAGGCGGAAAAAAATGGAATTCAAAATCTTGTAAAAGTGAAAGGTGAAAACTAAGAAAATTTTAAAAAATGAATTCTTATTTCCTGACGCTGTGCTTGATTCTATGGCCCTAAGGAGAGGACAGTCCAGCTCTCCTCTGCTTTATTCAAACAACATTAGAGGTCTTGTGTTTGGTTTAGTTCAAGCCTCCACACTATAGGAAAGACACTAGTGGAACAGAGAGTATTTAGTGGAGGGTAATGGGGTGAAGGGCCCTGGGTCTGTGCCAGAGAAGGATCACCTCAGGAAGGAAGTAGGGACATTTATCCTAGAAATGATTCCTAGGGGAATGTGATCCAACTGGATTTTGAGAGCCTGTCCCTGAAAGGGAGGTTCCCCTTTGACCCCAGAGGCCAGAACCAGGGGCAGTGGGGTCTGGGGAGTCACAGAGGCCAACTTAGGCCTGATCTAGGGACAAACTCCCCAAAGGGCATCCTCCAGAGCCAGAGGCTTCCCCTTCTGGAATTCTTCAACCACTCCTTGCTGTTGTCTGACCTTGTTGGTCCAGCTTTGCAGGAGCTCTGTCCTCAGCCCAATCCTCAATTCCAACCTGAGTAACAGCTCAGCTCCCTCTAAGGCTCCATGCACATGCCCCTTCCTATCTGATCAGGAGGCTAGATGGTGCAGTGGGCAGAGCTTTGGACCTGAAGCCATGAACACCTGTGTTCAAATCTGGCCGTGTGACCTTGAGCAAATCACTCAGCCTGTTTCCCCATCTGTAAAATGGGGATAATAATAGCACCTACCTGCTTGAGCTCTTGTGAGGGTGAAACGAGGTAATATGTGTAAAGTACTTTGCAAACATCCAAGTGCTAAAGAATCTATAGGTTCTATAGACGTCACCACCACCACCACCATCATGGCCACTGTTGTCCTCTCTCTCAGCTAATTGTTCTGCATGGATTCAGCACTGTACATGTGGTTTCCCTCAGTGGAATGTAAGCTTCTGGAGGGCAAGAGCTGCTTTTGGTTTTGCCTCTGTAGCTTGGGCACCAACAGAGCTCCTTGTCCTCTGAGTGCTTAATGGATGCGTATAGGTTGACTCCAATGGATTACTCCCTGGGAATGCTGTAGAGGGAGTCCTTGTCCAGCTACAAGTTGGACCAGATCATCTCTGCACTCTGAGATTCGGAGATCTGGAATCTACAATGCTCTGTCCCTCCTTGACTCTGAGAAAGCTGTAGCTGCCACGTGGCCCTGAATGATCATGCGGCTGCTCAGGGATCCTCTCCCAGGCACAGACAGGGACATTGGCTCACAGAACCTTCCCTTTGGGGGATTCTGTGCAGCCTACGCCCCGTTTGCCTTTACTATGGTTGTTCCTTTTTTCTAGGGCTACAGTTTATCTGTTTCCTCGGACACATTTGTCACTCACAGCTTCCTTCAGGCATTGTTTCATGTGGACTTTGTTGTCAGTTATCTGCATACATGGCCTTTCTCCTCAGCGGGATGTAAGTTCTTTGTGAGCAGGGACTGGCCACCCCCACAGTGCCCAGCATGGTGCCTGGCCCAAGGGCCTCAGAAATGGTGATTGGATTGACTTGGATTGGGAATCAGCCACATGTTTACAGATGGTCCCTGAACACGGTGACTTCTAATGTTGGTTTCTTTCACCCATCCTGTTAGCTTCAATTTTGGAGGCTAAATTCTTGGACTCCCCCCACCTTCCCCATTCTAGGAGATACATTCTACCTTTACAGTTCCCTATGTACTCTTATTTTCTCTCCCTTCCTCCTCTCCCTCCATCCTTTTCTCTCTGTCTCTTTGCATTCAGAAATGTGAATGGGAATATTTTATTTCTCCCTATCTGCGTCACAAACTCTGAGCCTCAGATTTGGAACGGCCTCAGTCCAGTCCAACTGAGGTCACCTCAGTGGCCCCAAGCAGTCATCCATTGTTTCCTTGAATGAGCCAAATGAGGGGCAGACTGGCTGAATCACTTTTCCCAGCCTCTTTCCTGTCACTGGAGATAGGATCTCTAAGTAAAGTAAATCTGTCTCGAATGGCTCCTCTTTTGGGTAAACGCATTTTATCCACTTCTGTTGCCTCTCTGGTAAATCTCCCGGTACCAGCTGCCAACTGTGCTGCTGTTTTTCTTTCAGCCCCTGGAGGGACCCGCATCGATGATGGGGACAAGACCAAGATGACCACCCACTGTGTGTTTTTTGCCATCGAAGATCACGATGCCATCAGAAACTATGCTCAGGTCAGGACTGGGGTGGAAAAGTTGGGGCGAAGCATTGTCAGCAGAGGCAAATGAAAAGAACCGAGGCCGTTGGGGGAAGGCTGGACTAAGAAAATCTCTGCTGACCAGACTGCTGAGCAGCTCCGCAGGTCCTCTGTCCCTCTGTGTCACAGGAAACCAAGAGGTGGGGGGAGTGTCCTAGAAGGAGAATCAAGGGACCTGGGCTCACCCAGCTTCTCCAGTGGCTCGCTGTGCTATCTTGGAAGGCCACCTCACCTGTGCCTCAGCTTCTTCTTTTGCGAACCACCGTTGCTCTAGAAAGTTCTTATTTCTCTTTGAAGTATGAGTGAGGCTGTTAGCCCAAGTAAGACAGGGGGAAAATATTCTCATAACAATCAGCTCTTCCGGGAAGACTTGGGTTCAACTTCTGTGTCTGAGGCATGCTGGCTGTGTGACCCTGAGCAAGTCATGGCCTTTCAGTGCTCTGGGCAACTTTCCAAGACTATAGATTGCAGAGATGGTGCCAATCTTCATTAAAAGATTGCATTTCCTCATTTAGGATTAATGAATTCAGATGAATGAAATCATAGATCTATTCCTTATACATATACACACATATGTATATACATGTATGTGTTGTATATGTGTACACACATATATGTACATACATATGTACATATATATGTCTGTGTGTATCCGTAGGTGAGTGGATCTGTATATGTGTGTATGCATATGTTTGTGTTTGTATGTGTATGTAGTCCAGTTATTTCAGTCATGTCTGACTCTCCATCACTCACTTGAAGTTTTTTACAAATACTGGAGTGGTTTGTCATTTTCTTCTCCAGCTCATTTTACAGATGAAGAAACTGAGGCAAACAGGGTCATGTGACTTGCCCAGGTTCACACTGCTAGGTAGTGTGTGAGACTAGATTTGAACTCAGGTCTTCCTGACTTTCAGGCCAGTACTCTACTACACTATTACATATACTCATAGGCAGAGATTATATGTGTGTGTATGTGTATATATAGTGTGTATATTAGAGATGGAAATATATCAACCTACCTTATTCTATATCTATGGTTGCCAGTACCTTTTGATATTCAGAATCCTCAGTTAAGCAAAAACAAAGGCTTCCTAAAGTGTGCCCCAGCCTGCATGGGGGAGGGCAGAAAGGGCAGGAATTTGGCTATTTGCATCACCAAGATCTACTGGTCTCCAGCAATGCCCCCATGTCATTCTGTAAGAAGGGGAGAAGGTAATGGGAGCCTGGGCTTTTCCCTGAAGGGTTAAAGCTTCTTCCTCTGCTTACTCAGTCTAAAAAAGAGCTGGTAATGAGAGCCTTGATTTTGGGCATCCTTCTTAGGAACAGGAAAGCAGACGTGTCTTCAGGCCTTCATGTTTGTCAGATGCCTGCTGGCTGTGATCTCCCAGTGAGGCCAGGAGAGGGGCCCTGACAGATCTCTTCTCTCAGCCCTCACAGGGAGGTCATCTTGTAACTATTTTTCTATTGTACAGATGGAGAAAGAGAGATAGGGTGAGTTTTGTGTTTTTGTCACCCCCTAAAGTCACCACTTGCAAGGACTTGGTCCCCAAGGCTTTCATCCATCCTTTGATGGGGCATTAACCAAGGTCACTCCAGGACACCCTCCCTCTATTCATTCTGACGCTCAGTGAATCAAAGCATCTCTGGCCTCTTGGGGAGCAGTGGCCGAACTCCTGCCGCACCTGCCTGCTCCCTACTTCTCTTCCTCATTTTTGTCCCTTTTTTCATGATTCTTATAATTTTCCAAAAGCAGGCTCAAGCCACCCTGCGGGGATCCTACCGTGTCTACATCCTAGAGCTTAGAAATTCTACTGAAGTTGTCATTCTCTTCCTTGGTTTGAGAAAGATTCTTTTCTTGGAGGCTTTAGAAAAGGGATTTTAAGAATTTAAAAGTAACAGAAAAAAAAGAAAGTTGTAGAATCTGGCTATTACAAGTTCAGGCCACTTTGACTGAGAAGCTGGTTTCACCAGTGACTGGTAGTGAAGGACATTGTATTCTGGCTTAGACTCTGGGGTTCTCCTCCAGGATACTGCTCCCCATCCCCAGGTGCCGTGACCCACCCACACCCAGACTAGGGAGGACACTCTCCTCCCCAGTACAGGTCAGCACCCTCTCTGCCACTTATAGCCTTAGAGACCCCTCTAGAGCACTGGGGGTCACCCAGCTAGCATTTGGCAAAGACTGGATTTGAACCCGGGCCTTTGTGGCTCACGGCTGGCCTACTGTCCATCACTCCATGCTGCTTCTCAGTGAAGATGCTTCTGATAACTGAATCTAGGCTAGTGGCCATAAGGATACTCAGCCCTATCCTCTTTCTGTTCCACCTTATATGGGTCATGGCTAAGTGAAGTTAATGAACATGCCACCTCCAAATGGCAAAGCCTGGGCAGCGTTTCCTGCCTCAGCCTGTTCTTCACAGAGGAATCAATGCGCTGATGCTCAGGGAGGTGAGCCAAAGCTATCACAAGTCCTAAAATATAATCTGTTAAAACACAAAGCGATTTCTAAAAGGAGCCCAAGCCTAACTTTTCTCTCTGACAACATGGAGAGACTGCTGGACCTGGAGTCAGGAAGACTTGAGTTCTAATGTGGCCGCAGACACTTACCAGATGAGTGACCCTGGGAAAGTCACTTAACTTCTGCTTGCTTCAGTTCCTTCAACTATAAAGTGGAGATAATATATCTCTCTGTCAGGGTTGCTGTGAGAATCAAATAAGATGCTATTTGTAACATGCTGGGCACACAGTAGATGCCACATAAATGCATGTCACCTTCCCTGATGATAATAGCCCACTGCATGGAGTCTGGGGGTGCTCCAGAACAGGGCTTGGAAGCTCTGCCTTCCTCTCGTCTGGGGCCTTGCTGGTGCCAGTGACCCCCTGCCCTGCTCTCCCAGAAGGTCATTAATCTATCCTAAGCCTTCTCCTCTGTCTCAGCTCCAGCAGCCCCTTTCCCTTCCTGTCATTCTTTTCCCAGAATGCCTGGAGCATTCCCATTCTCTTCTCATCCCAGGCCTGTGGCTTCATGAGACTGTCCAGCATGTCTGTTGCAGAGGAGTTTCTTCTTTTAAAATCCCCCATCTGCCATGAGGGTATTCCCCTCTTGCTTCTTCTGTGTGCTGGGTGGCTGCCTCCTCCTCCTGCTCTCATATGGTACCACAGAGCCAGTCTGAAAACCCTGCGCAGTGGTGGGGGAGCCTTTCATCATCCCCCCAGGTTCTCATGGTCTCCGCCTTTCACCCCAGATCCATCCTGACCTTGTTTTCTGTGCATCTCATCTGCCCCCGAAGAGTGGAAGCATCTTGAGGGCAGGGGCCATTTCAAGTTTCTCTGTATCCCCAGGGCCTGGCACATAGTAGGTACTTAGATGCCAGTTAATTAGGGGTAAAGGAGAGAAAACGCTTGTTGTTACACTGTAGTCGGAGCCAAAGTTAGTAGACAATTTAATTCAATTTAGCAAACATTTATTAAGCCCCTGCCATGGCCAGGAATTGAGCTAGGCTCTGGGGCCACAAAGCCCCTCAAGGAATTTATATAAAAAATAGAAGGATTGCTTGTGGATGCAAGGAGAGGCTTGCTCACTTTGGCTCCAGAGGGCAGAACTGAGAGGGATGGGGAGAGGGTGTAGAAGCAGATGTCAGCTTGGGGAAACCAAGGCAAAAAGGACACAGTCCTGGCCTCTGAGGAGCTTACCTTCTCCCCAGATGTGCTGAGACCTGGGAGACAGCCTCACATGGTGGGGAGAGCTAGGCCAATGGAAGATGTGCTGACCTCTGACCCTCCATAGTGACCTCTGACAAGGCTCTGGTGAGCCTCTCAGAGCCTCAGTTTCCTCAAGCACAACGGGGGTGATGCTGCTAGTACCATCACAGGGTTGTTGTAGAGAAGACACATTCAGACCGTAAAGGGTGGCATGGGGGTGTGAGTATTGCGCATGTGAAGGGGAAATCAGGACCAACGAAGCGTTTCTTGCTGTTGATAACTTTCAAATTCACAGACTTAACGATTGTCTCCTCCATCTTTTAGGTCTTCAACAAGCTCATCAGGCGATATAAATATCTGGAAAAGGCGTTTGAAGATGAAATTAAAAAGGTAATTTCCTATGTCACAAGTGCAAATGTTGCTCCAAGGCTCTGATCCAGGCTTGGAGTGGGCCAGACCTTTGTAATGAAGTGGGAGGGGTTTCACCAGAACAAATCATTGGTTTGCAGCTAGAGAGAAAGAAATCTCTCGTCCCACAGGAATGGAGAGCCAAAGGCCCTTCACTATTGTTAGCATGGGGGAGTCTATTCACCTAAGCAGATCACAGCCATTGAGGAATTAGTTGGTGAAGCCTGACAGATGTCAGGTGGGATTTGAAACCTGGCTCAAGCCCAGGGCTCTGACCATTGCACCATCCTACTTCCACAGCCAGCATAGATTTATTCACTGATATTGACTGTGTTCAGAGAATGTCTGACTCTTAAGGCATGACCACATAGCACATAGCTCTTGGCTTCATACAACTTTAAATCTAAAGTATTTTGAGTATCCAGATCATTACCAAAAAATACTGGTTACTTACACGTCAAAGTAAATGCTGGGCTAAACTTTCTGTGGCTTATGTGGAGACAGAACTTCCTTTGCCTAGACTGGACAGCTGTGTGTCTATAGGAACTAGGGCCTTGCCTGGGGCTGTCAGAATAGGAGGATGTGCCCCAGGGAAGGGGAGCACACAGCTGCTTCAGCCTGAAGTCTCTCACTAACCAGTCCATGTCAGGTTTGCAGGGATCCCTGATCCTTCTGGGACCTAGTTGCACTCCTTCCTGACTCTCAGCTCCTCTCAGCTGGGCATTTGATGTATTTGATGTATGCCTACCTTTAGCAGGCAGCATTGGAGCCACCCTAGGGCCAAAGTTCCTTCTCTTCTGCATCTGTCTTATTCATTTCTATTACTGTCACTTCTGACTTACAAAGTGACTCTTGGGCTTCCTGTCAGTCCAAGGATGAGCCCGTCACCAAGGATGTCACAATCTCCAGTAATGGCTTCTCCAGGGAGGCATCCCATGGGTAGAGGAGGTGGCTCAATCCATGATTGACCCCATCGCTTCTATCACTCAAAGTATGTGGGGTGGGTGTGGAAGTCTGCCAGGGGCACACACACAAATCCTCAGGTTGTGCTGTGCCATTGGTGGCCTCTGCTTCCAGACAGCCTTGAGCATCCTCGCACAGATATCAGGGGGGCTGCTGCCTTGCTCTCGCTCCATGCCCAGGACCTGGATTTTATTGGGCTTTCTCAGTGACCCCTCAGGCCATGATGCAATGGATGGGAAAGGACTCCATGTGGAGCTTGCCCCATTTAGAAATGACTTGAGATGGTTCCCTGTGGGAGCTTGTAACTATAATAAAAGATGAACATTCGAAACAAGTGGAGATTAACATCAAAAATTAGTGCCTTGGCCAACGATGGCTCTTTTTAATGGTCCCTAGGTGGGTTGATTAAAGAGTATGCTTCTCTTCTATGTAAACCCATCCTTGACCGTTTAAATGTGAACTGAATAAACCCCCAAGGAAAGGTGGTGACCCCCAGGATGCACGTAGTAGCATCTCTGAAGTCTCTTCATAATGTTCGCTACTGTTTATATACTTACCAGTGCAAAAGGATAATATGGAAGTGAGTGAATATCCTTAAGTATATTATTCAACTAGAATACATGCTGCCTTTCAAAGTTGAATTTTGAATATGGGAAAATCTTTTGTTCAGAAGAATAGCTGTTTACTTAATGGTCTGTGGGTGGAAAAAGTTTGTGGGTATCTAGTCTGGTGTAGTAGAATGAACTTTGTATTGGGGGTTTGAGGACTGGGTTCCTCTGCCACATGTTAGATAAGTAATCAATGCTAATCAATTGATCCCCATCATTTATTATCTGTATGACCATGGGAAACTTTCTTTTTGTGTCTCAGTTTCCTCATCTGTAAAATGTGGGGATTGTGCTAAATGTGCTCTGAGGCCCCTTCCAAATCTAAACTGTGGATGCCATGCATTACAGGCTTAAAAGATGGGAGTGCAAAGGTGCCTGAGACTGGGAAGGCTCTTTGGAAATGTGTAACCTCCACACACATGATTCAGTCCAGGAGCGCTGGAGAGGACTCTGAACGCTAGGCGAGGAGACCCCAGTTCACATGTCAGATTTGACACATTAGGTGTATGACAAGCTCTGAGTCATCTGGCCTCTAAGCTGATTCTGTTGCCTTACTGAGCTACTATTAATGGGAAATGGATGGAGGCGAGATGCTACAATGACAGAGTAGAGTGAACATTGACTTTTTAAGCCAAAGGCCCCCCCCGCTTTGGATCCCAGCTCTGCCACCTCACCTTGTTGGGCCTCAGTTTCCTTTTCCATAAAATGAGGGCATTGGGTTCCATGATCTAGAGGACCACAGGCCTCACTTCACTGCCATATCTGGAAATCCCCCACTGAAATCATGTCATCCAGATGCTTTGAAGCCACGAACGTTTAGCTCTCTGTGCAGGGAGCCTGCATAAGACTGAAGGCAGATACCACCTTTGCTCCAATGGGTCTTTAGTGCCACTGGGGAGGCTTGGCCATGCAGGCATTGTCCCAGGGATTTCTCCAGCTGACTCATCCGCCTTTGACCCACAGCTGCTCCTCTTCCTCAAAGCCTTCTCTGAAACGGAGCAGACCAAATTGGCCATGCTCACAGGGATCCTCCTGGCCAACGGGACACTGCCAGCCACCATCCTCACCAGCCTCTTCACTGACAGTACAGTCAAAGAAGGTAATTCCTCTCATTCCTCTTTGTCAGAAAGAAAAGAAGGGTAGCCAGTGATTCAGGTGATGGAGCAAATCCTGTCGTTTTTGCCCTGATCTGTGATTTTATTAAGGTGTGAGACTGGAACAGGCCTTGGCTTCTGGGAGCCTTCATAAATGAAGTAACAAAAGCGAGAATAGAAAAGGTTCTTGGGGAGCAGCCTCCAGCCAGTGCCAGCCTGTAGCACGCTGCCTTAGAGTGGTCTTCAACCTTTGGGGATGTTCCGGAGACTCCCCCTCCTTCCTCTTGGCCTTCTGAGGCCACAGAGGCCCAGCGTGGCATTTCTCAGCTCCGTCCAGATGCATCCCCCAGACCAGTGGGTGATTCCTGCTGTCCTGCCCTGTGCTTGGCATCATACATGGCTTGGAGGACATGCTGGCAGTCTGCCTTAAAGCAGGCATCTCTCAGATGCAGGCTATCGGCAGGTTCCCACAGGTATAGGCAGCAGTGCTACCCACACTGTGGCAGCAGAGTAAGGACTTTTAAAATGATAATGGGCAAGAGGAGTTCAAAGCATTTTTGTTTGTTCAGTGACTTCGGGGTCTGTCCTTTCATGTCCATCTGTGCTGATGTCTGTCCAGGGTTAGTCCTTGGTCCATGTCTCTCCTTTCCAGGGTGACCATCTCCATGGACTCGGCTCCAGGCCCTCTCTCCCGCTGCTACTTTCTTTCTGGTGATACAACTGATGGAGGAAAAGGACAAATAGAGAGAAGGCTTCCCTCACTCCCCCAGGATGATTACCTCTCAGAGGCCCCACTTTGGGGTCCCTCACCCTTGGGCTGGGCCACTACTGGCCTAAGGAGTTCAAAAGTTTATGCCACAATGAAGCTTTCTGTTGGGAGAGACAGAGAGAGTGTGCGTTGTTCCTGTAGGTCTAGACCCCTCTCCCAGTCAGGCTGGAGGCAGTGGCCTTTGAGCTTCTTCGCCTGCTTTAGGGGCCCCTGGGCTGCCATGGGCTTGGTTTGTAGCTGGGAGATCCACGTTCAAACCCAATTGCTTTCAGGGCCATCTTCGGCAAGCCTGTTTCGAAATCTGTGTTGAAATTCTCTCTTTAAAGTAGACTTTGTGCTTGGGATAAAGAATATTTATGCAAAAAATAACATGGGACTTGTGATTTTTGAGTGGAAAGAACTCTCAGTTTGGAAGCTCCCTCCTCCAGGGTGGACGCCAGGGTCTGACTCGGAGGGATGAAGTGACTTTCCCAGGATTACACAGCTCAAGCGGGGCTGAATTTGAACCCAGGACTTCCTGCCTCTGCGCAGGGCACCTGCTGGTTTAAGAAACAGTGTTTTTCAGCATTATTATGTTCCTTGAGATGTCAGGATACTTTTGTGTTCAAACTGATGGTTTGCTTGTTTATTTTCCCTCAGGAGGGCATCTTAATGCATCAAAGGGTGTTAAAACACAATACACCCAAGCAGGCCATATCGGTCAGCCAACAGTTTCCCAAACTGTCATTTAACTAAAAATCATTCCTTTAATCATCACTTACATTTCCTTATTAAAGTACTTTCCTCATGAGTTGGGTCATGCAAGTAGTATTATTCCCATCTTACAGATGAGGAAACTGAGGCTCAGAGAGGCCGAGTGGTTCACACAGGAAGGAAGTATCCAAGGGGGCATTCCAGGCTGGGGTTCCAGATGTCTAGCCCTCCTTGCTGCCTCTGCCTCTCCATTTGGGCAGATTTCACTAGTGAATAATTCCTGATGCATGAACATTTCAGAAATACAGTCAATCCAATTGATCTAGCCTTTGCTGAGCCCCTGCTCTTTGCCAGGCTCTGTGGTGGGTGTTGGGGAAACAAATACCCTCCTTGCCCTCAGAAAGCTTGCATTCAATTAGAGGTGGGGGTGGAAGAGTTAAGGTGGGAAACTGGTGTTACATTTTTGGCTGCTTGGTTATTTCATATTTTAGAGAAAATCAGTGACTATGCCAAGTCGTGAAAGCTAGTTTTGTCTCCCCTTTCATTTTGACAACCCACCATCCCCAACGTTGAAGAATGCCTTCTGTTCCTGAGAGCCAGCTGGGCCATTCTTCCTCACCTCGCTCTGCTGGCACCTGTGCCCAGCTCCCCTCCGAGCCTCTGCTCAAGTGGCTCATCCTCCGGGAGACCTTTTCGGATTTTTCTACCCCCCCACTTTGTTAGTGCTCTCCCTCAAGTTCCCTTGTATGTAGACATTGTATTATCTCCTCCCTCAGCAGAATAATGTACACTCCCTGAGAGCAATAACAGTTTCATTTCTATTCTTGACACCTGGCATGATTCTTGGCACACAGTGGTTAATAACAATGGCTTTTGAATGATCCAGTGATGTGGCCACTTCTCGTTTTCTCACAGACTTAATTTAGTGAAGCCAAAACTTTGAGGCATTTGCCAGTTAGGGGAGAAGGATAGCCTTTTCCTGAATTGTGAACATCTTTCCTCATTCGTTTCTTTTAAATCCCTTTTTAGGCATTGCAGCCTCCTTCGCGGTAAAGCTCTTTAAAGCATGGATGGCCGAAAAAGACGCAAATTCTGTTACCTCATCTTTGAGAAAAGCCAACTTGGACAAGAGGTTACTTGTAAGTATGGTGTATTGTCTGACCAGGAGGAATCATTGGGAAAGGGGGTGAGGTAGGCTTGAGATGCTTACCAGCCTCATCCACTACGCATATTAGTCTCTACCATGCAGCAGAAAAAGAATATTTCCAAAGACGGTGAGTTTCAGGAAATCCTTTTATAGCTCCATCTTTGACATCTGGAGTTCATCCTCCCATGTCATTCTAGCTGGGTTTGGAGTAGGTGGGCTAAGAGGTGGGGCCCCAAAGCGCTGACCTCTTTGGCCATGGTGACCCATGCTGTTTTAAGTAACAGTGACAATCAGAGGGGACCTAACTTATGGAAAATTTGGAAATAGCTGTTGAAACGTTGCTGGCATTTGGAGGAATTATAGACTTGTAGGAGTTTTTGGAAGAGCAATCTGGCCATATGCATTATAAGGTACAAAAATCAACTCTCGATTCAGTTTTTGAGAATATATCGTGAAAGTGCAATCAAACCCAACAACAACAAAAAAGAAGGCTCTTGTGCAAGGATTTCAAAGCAACATCATCTGTAATGGCAAAAAATTGGAAGCAATAGTCATTCCCAGCAATGGGAGACTGAATAAGTTGTGGCCCCCTCCTTTAACGTAATATTACCAGGAAATTAGACCCCCAAAGTTAGAGGAAAATAGAGAGCAGTGCCACAAGGTTCAGGCTCACGGAGAGGTGTGGACGTCAGTGCTGACAAGGACTGTTTGAGAAAGAGAATGAATGAAGATGAATGGTATGAAAGACAATCCCAAGAGACACATAGGGGGAACAGTGGAAAAGTTGTGAAATTCGATGTGTGGAATTTCATTGATTTTAATAGTGGAGAAAAAAACAGACTTGGAGTCAGGAAGCCTGGAAGTCAGAAAGCCTGGAAGTCAGAAAGCCTTGTCTCTGAAGCACATGGTCTGGGCACCCCTTCAGATACCATGAGTCACATGGTCATATGTATCCACATCCCATATCAGCAGGTCACATGATATGCTAGGGCTCAAGGCAGCTCCTGAAGATTAGAACTTGCAGAGAATGTGCTGACCTGGATTGAGAGTGGACTGTTCCACCTGGAAGTTCTATAGACCATGATCAGGCTCTCTGTTCTAAATAAAAACAGTGAACTACTGGCACTGCTTCCCATTTATAAAGTCAATCAGGAAACATTCTTATTTCCCTGCCACTATGCCTGGCACTGTGCAATGAAAGGCAAAGACATGATTCCTGCCCTCAAGGAGCTAGCGCATAGTCTGAAGAGGGACAAGACATGCAAACAACCCCGCTCCTTCCCAAAAGATATACACAGGATAAAGTGGAGATAATCAGCAGAGGGAGGTCACTAGATTTAAGGGAGCTAGAGCACTGTAAGCTTTTAATTGTGCTGATAAGTGTATTGTGCTGATACACTTATTATACGTAATTTAAAGAAAATTAACTGGCATCTTATTACATATGATAATTAAATGTAACAAATATAACAAGAAGTGTTTCTCTGTAACAAGCAACTGTGTGGAATTGTTCTATGGTTCATCCCCTCTTCATCCAAGTCACTCTCACTGATCATGACTCAGGGCTCTGTCCTGGGCTCCTCCTCCTCCTCATCATCATCATCTTCCTCCTCCTCTTTCCTCTGTCTGTAATACTTGGTGATCTGATCAGCTCCCATGGGCTTAACTATCCACTCTCTGCAGATGACTCTCAGATCCTTAGCTGTATCTTGAGCTCCCGTCTCCCATCTTCAACTACTTTTTGGACATCTTGAACCAGATATCCCATTGGCATCTCTAACTCACCAGATCCCAGACAGAGCTTATTATGTCTTCTCTTCCCTTTGTACTCTCTCCCCTCCTCCACACTTGCCTCTTCCTGGTCGCCCAGGCTGGCGACCTCAGTGTTGTCCTTCACTCTGCTCATTCTCTCATCTCCCTCCCTCCCCTGATCCAATCCAAGGCTAAGCCTTATCTTTCCTCTGCCCCATTTCCTTCCACACTCTAGAATCCAGTGACACTGACCTCCTTCTTGCAGGTCCTTGCATAGGATCCTCTCTCTCCTGACTTCGTGCCTGTCCACTGGCTCAGCCTTAAGCCTGGGTTGCTCCCTCTGCTCACGTCTGCCTTCTGGCTCCCTGGACTTGCATTGACTTAGATCAAGCCCTCCCTTCTCCAGGAAGCTTTCCCTTTGCCCTTCCCTGCTCCCATCACCAGTGCCCTTTCCTTCCCTCCCTCATGGCCATAGGCACTGTCTCCATTACATATGAATGTAGCGTTTACAGCTTGTCTGCACTATCAGAACACAAGCTTTCTGCAGGCAAAGCCACGCTTCTGCCTTCCTGTGTATGCTCAGTGCTGAGGACATGAATCCTGCCTGACCTTATCCCCCTTCTTTCCAGGCCAAATGCAAACAGCCTCCCTGAGCCTCTCATGAGCTCCGTGGCCATTGTCTGCCTGTCACTGTCCTCCTCCCTCTCCAGTCCTTCTCTCACCTTTGGCCATATCACTTCCCTGCTCAGAAGTCCTCTATGGCTCCCTATACCTACTGAACAAAATGTCTCCTGAGCTGGGCTCTCAAGTCCTTCATGCAGTCTGGCTCCTTCCTACTTTTCTAGGCCTATCCAATGCCATGCCCTCTTGGTGCATCCCACCTTCCCACTGAGAGGGGATTCTTTCCTGCTGTCCCCTATCTCCGCTCATATCATACCTGATACCTAAAATGAACACTGTCATAGTCCTCCATGTGGAAATCTTTCCATTCTTTCAAGAACAAGCCCCAGTACCCCCTCCCCTCAAAGTTTCCATGGAGCCTCCTTTTCTTGCCTTTTCCCCTTGAGTCACTTCATGTAAATACTCCCATTTTTATTCTTCCTATTCAGTGCTCCTTATGGCACAATTAGAATGCAAGAACGTGATTAGATAACATCACCCCCTAAGAAATGGCAAATCCAAAGAATAAGACTATCGGGAAGATGAATAATGGGAGGCAAAGGGAAAGAAGCAGGATTAGGAAAAGCCTGAAAATAAAAGTGACTAAATGACATACACATATACACGATGGAGACAGTCTCTCCGCCTTCCCACCCCACTCCATGTTTGGCTGTGCACAAGATGAGGGGAGAAGGATCACAGCCCAGACAAGGGTGATCCTGGCTCAAGATCATACACACATCTTTTCTCCTGGCTTAAGGGGACAAGGACAAGATCTAAGAGTTCACTGGTAGAAGGGATTCCCAGGTGAGCAAACTCCCTCTACCAAGTCAGGTCAGCACCTTGTCTGTAACTTAGAATCTTGGAGAATCACCACGTCCCTGGAGAGGTGAAGCACTTTATCCTTAGGCACAACAGACAAGACATGTCAAAGGCTGGGCTTCAAGACTGCCTCTCGGTCCACCATACCACACTGCTTCCTGTTGGATTTATTGTCTCATCCTGGGTCATCTCCAGTCATCCTGATGAATATCCGGTCACTGGATTCAGATGGCTCTGGAGGAGAAGTGAGGCTGGTGACCTGCACAGCCCTCCCTCACTCAAAACAAAGTCAAGTGCAAGTCATGTCACCATTTCTCTGATGGCACGGACTTCTTCGGCAACGAAGGACAAACACAACAACAATACTGGGTTTAACAATTGGGAGATAATTCGTGTTTACAGATATAGACACAGTCGTTTACAATCTCTTTTTGTTTATTTGGTTTGGTTTTCTTTTGTTCTCTGTATTAGAAAACTTGCACTTGTCAAGGGAACTTTAAATAAAAAATTATACCTTTTAAAAAGTTCATGAAATGTATGAATAATAGGACAGCCAAACTCCAGCAGAAGGGCAGAGTGGCCTGCAGAAAACTCCTGGCATGAGACCCTCTGCACTCGATCAGCCCAACAACATTTGCAAATGAAATGGGCAGAATGAGAAATGAGAGACCATGGGCCAGGTTTGCGGCATTTCTGTGGTGAGCGATCCTTTTGGGTCGCTTTTGCATTTGGACTCTTGGCTTTACTTGCTGATGGCTCCTGGTGGCAGCTAACATGTTTTTCTTCTTCAGAAAAATGGAACGAAGATAAGAGGCCAATAAAAGCCTTGAGAAACTCATTATTAACCTGTTATAAATCAACATGCTCCTAATTATGTACATGAAGGTTTTTGACTTGAAGGACAAATGAAATGTCGTTGTGGTGTTAGCTAATGCTCCTTGTACGTAGTATTGCTTTCTGATTTATCTGAGACAAGGTAGAACAATCTCCTTCTAATTGTCACAGTGTCCACTTCTATAAAATAAAGTGCTTGTCCAATCGACCACTCATGATAATGATCCTTGGCTAAAGTGGATGCGATAAATCTTGTTGAACAAAAGCTACTCAGATGGGTTAAGAACAAAGTCTTGCATTCAGTCTAGTAAAATGGGAAGAGTTGTGGAGCTGGAGTAGGAGGAATGTAGTTTGAATCCTGGTTCTCAAACTTGCCAGCTTCCTCATCTATAAAATAAAGGAGTTGGACTGAGTGACCTCCAAAGCCCTTTCCTTCCATCTCTAAGTTTTTGATCCTATGACAATGGAGGGCACTCCATTTGGACTGCGAAATCTTGGCACCTGTATTCACTCAGTTTTTATTCTCTATTTATCTGTTGCTCTCCCTTCCTCAGAAGGGAATATAAATTCCTTGAGAGGAGGGCCACTTTCATTCTTGTCTTTGTATCTCCAGCATGGAGCATATATCAATAAATGTTCATCGGATGAACGACTGACTGTCTGAAGAAACAGAAGATACTTAGAAAGAGGCTTCCATTGAAAAGCATATGCAGCTAAGCACATAAACACAGAAGCAACCCATGGTATAGGTGATGCTGTTTGGAAGGTGCACAGGATTAGTTTCCAAGATACCTCAGGGAGAGGGAGGGTGCCAAAGGAGATTCTAAAAACTATTTTAAAAACCATAGATAGTATAGCAAAAAAACCCCAAAACATTAAGAAGACATTAAACTATCAACCACCAAACTGTAGATGTGCTTTCTAATCTAGGAAAGCTCTTGTGGACTACATATATGTTTAGGGTATCCTTGATGACAGCATGAAAAGGATTTTGTATATGGTGCACTATCTTAACTGTATATTAAAAATAAAAGATCCAGCCACCTTCACAGTATAGTTCTTGAGGCTGGATGTGAGCCCTGGTTTTGCTGATTCCAAGGCTTATACTCCATCCACTACATGATTCTGTTTCCATCTCTCCAACTGTTCTGCCACTGACCAACAATGGCCTGGTTCGCTGACAAGTCAAGGGGAGTAGGTAGGAGACAGAGACTGTCGTCTCCCCTCTGTCCCCCTCCCAGCTATTAGCTCTCCAGGGCTTCATTTCTCTACCACTAGGCTGGCCAGTTATTGGAGTGTCATATTATGAACTGGCTTGCAGTTTTATCCAAGCCCAACCAGGAATAACTGATGACAGGCACTTCTTATGTGGCCACTTGTTTGGATTCAGTTTGTACCTACTTCATACCATTGATTAATTGATTGATTGATTGACTAATAAATGTACTGAGGAATCATTCATACCTTGGGTTGATTTTATAAGTTAATTGATGTCATTCTCACCTGATAAAGATATCAGGTGTAGGACACCCCTATAATAGCATATCATCTTAAAGTACAGACCTCCAAAAATTCTGTGGTTTGTGGGAATATAGGAGATTTTAGAGTTCTTGGTCCCAAAGCATCCTTTATTTTTCTCCACCTTTTCCAGGAACTCTTTCCAGCTAACCGCCAGAATGTGGATCACTTTGCTAAATACTTCACAGAAGCTGGTCTGAAAGAGCTCTCTGATTTTCTCCGGGTTCAGCAATCCCTGGGTACCCGTAAGGAGCTCCAAAAAGAGCTGCAGGAGCGTCTGTCTCAGGAGTGCCCCCTCAAAGAGGTGAGTGGGCCAGGGCCTCCCCAGTTTTGTTGTGTTCCAGGGCACCATGACAGTGGCTGTGTGTCCTATCTGCTGAATGAGCCTCTGTGTTGTTGCACCATCACACCAGGATGTCACAGAGTGTGACCAGAGGGTCACAGAAATGAAATAACTAAAGCAGGGATGATCGCCAAGAGTTGGTCCCTTTGGAAGGACCCTTATTTCATTAACTATAGTCCATGTACTTCCCTGTCTAAAAATTGTCTTAGTAGGCCACTAGGGGGCGCCACCATGGACATCAGTACTCAGGGACCAAGACTGGTCACTACAGCTATTCTGAGTTCAATTGTAGTTTAGGATTGTTTCTGAAATTAGTGTAGCTATGTGTCTGATTCTCTGGTTCTGCTTGCTTCCTTCACTTTGTGTCCCTTCAGTTCCCATAACTAAATCTTCCTGTGTTTTTTTCTGATTTCTTCATGGTCATCATTTCTTATAGTACAATAATGTTCCATTAGGTTTATACACCACCAATTTTTTAGGCATTCCCCAATCAATGGGCACTCACTTCGTTATCAGGTTATTTTTTTTTTTTATTTTTAAAATTTACTTTCACAAAAAGCAATACTGAGAATATCTTGGTACATATGAGATCTTTGACCTCACTGGGGTCAACGGTGGGGTTACACTGTCAAAGGATATAGTATGATTTTTCTTGCACAACTCCAAATTGTAATCCAGAATTCACAGTTAACTCACCGCGTATTTATTTTTACCTTCTTACAACACCTCCAAAGTTGATGTGTTTGAACAAGTGCTCTGCATGGGGGCAGCTGCCTGGGAGGAAGATAAGCATCTGGCCCAAAGCCGTTGGCACCCTCAAGTCTGATGTGGTCTGTGACAAAGCCCCGAATTCCCCACCCTTGTTATATTTCTTTTGGTGTATATACCAGAATTTCAGTGTGGTACAAAGTGGACTTTTCATGTTGAGCAATAATTCTTGGGGAGTGTCGTAATTATCCCCACTGATTAGTCCACTCTGCTTCTGAGAAGTATTTCTCCCAACAGCTGCATACAGGGCTGCTGGCCAGAACTCAGTAGATTTATTTTTGGTCTTGGTGTAGGCTTGCTCCCAGAACAAAACAATAGGGTTTCTTCCTTCTGAGGCACCAAGGGCAGAGAAGGACAGTGCAGAATGTGACTGGCTTGCCTAGAGCCCCTGGATGGTGAGGAAAGTAGAGAAGGCAAGTGACAGTTCTCCTCTCACTCTGTTTCGACTTCTTTCCCCATGACAGATTGTGCTCTATGTCAAAGAGGAGATGAAGAGAAACACCCTGGCAGAAACGGCGGTCATTGGGCTCCTATGGACGTGCATTATGAACGCTGTCGAGTGGAATAAGAAAGAGGAGCTAGTGGCTGAGCAAGCCCTCAAGCACCTCAAGGTTAGGGTGGGCAAGGAGGAGGCCCCTGGTTCCCTTCCTTATTCTTCCCCCAAGCCTTGCCTTCTGGTACCTTCTCCCCACCATTACTCCCCCAAAGCACCAGATTTGAGATACGCAGACGTGATGCCCAGGGATGAAGGAGATAATTATCCATAACCCAAAGGCTTCTGGGAACCCAGCATTACCTCACTCTAAGTGAGTACCTGAATAGATCAAGGTCTCGCAGTGCATCCTGGGTCTTCTCTAGTTTTCCTGATGAATATCTGGTCACTGGATCCAGACGGTTCAGGAAGGGAAGTGAGGCTGGTGAGCTTGCACAGCCCTCTCTCACTCAAAACAAAGTCAAGTGCAAATCATGTCATCATTTCTCTGATGTCATGGTCTTCTTCAAAAATGAAGGATGAATACAGACAGACACAGGCAGCTTCATTGGGAGACCTTGGAGAACCCGGGCTTTCTTCCACACTGGAAGGAGGCATCCTTATTGGAGAGGTAGATACTGACCCTTTGACTTCTTAAATGTTCATGGAGATACATGACTTTTATTCCACAGGGTCATACTCTAATCAACTGGGTGACTCACTTGGAGCCAGTGCGTGGGAAGTGTATGAGATGTGAAGCCAGAGGAACTGGGCTCAGATTCCACCTCTGTGATTTTGAGGGGGCCCATTTGTAAAATGGAGGGACCCTGCCAGAGTCCATTCCATCTTGGATCCCATCTCTATGACCATAGGCTAGTTACATGACCTCTCTAAGCTTAATTTGCCCCATCTGTAGAATGGGGGAGGATAATAACACTTGCTCCCTTTTCCTCACAGCCTTGCTGTAAGGAAAGCTCTTTGTAATAAATGAGAGCCATTCTTAAATCCTGGAGGCTGAATATTACCATGCAAAGAGTACTTAGGGGCTCTGGAATTAGAAGAGCTGGGTTCAGATCTCACTTCTGATGTTTGCTACCTGTGTGACCTGAGACAAGTCACTCAATTTCTTTGGAACTCAAGTTTCCTCATCTGTAGAACGCAGGGCTTGGACAAGATGGCCTCTGAGGTCCTTTGCTGCTCTAGAGCAATGGTCATTCATACATTCTAACTGAGAAGACTTCATAGAAAAGGCTGTCTGGGCTATTGTCATTTACAGTTTACAGCAGAGTTAGAAAATATTCAGGCATTGAGAAAGTTCAGTGAAGACTTGTATGAACTTAGGCAGAGAGGGTAGTGGAGGAAGGAGACCAGCCAGGCGCCAGGAGAGAGCTAAGATGGTGGCAGGGAGGGACTTCATTTAACAGCCTGTGGGCACCAACACCTAAAGAGGCTTCCTCTAGGCAGATGCTGCTCCTGAGCTGACTGAGGGGTGAGCGACTAGCCTAGAAAGCCTCAGTTTCTTTGCTCCCCATGAGCGATTTCATCAGTAACTTGGTCTTCGGAGGTCAGAGACCTCCTAGGACCCAAACTTATTGTGTCTGGTTTGGGAAGTGGGGCTCAGCAGTTTGCCTCCTGTTGTAATGGGGGAAGTGAGACTTGAGTTGATCCTGGGACAGAAAGAATCCTTGGAAAGCATCTGGGTCTGGAGCTTGGCAGGATGTGTTCTCCACAGGTCCCTTATCAACATGCACTGATAGTCATATCATAGCTGTCATGGAGAGAGGGCTTTAAAGTTTGCACAGCACTTACATATGTAATCTCATCTCATTCTCTCAACCTCCCTGGAACGTAGGGGCTATTATTCCTGCTTTACAGATGAGGCAACTGAGGCTTGCCCAGGGTCACACAGAGTAAGTGACTGAGCTGGGATTTGAACTCAGCTTCAGATGCCAAATTCAAATCTCTATGGGCTGTGCCACGTAGCTCCCCTCTGACTTCCATTCTCTACCAGGTGGGTAACTTAATCATGTTCTTTCCCCATCCTTTCCAGCACTACGCGCCCCTGCTGGCTGCATTCAGTTCCCAAGGCCAATCCGAGCTGATCCTGCTACAAAAAGTACAGGAATACTGTTACGACAACATTCACTTCATGAAGGCCTTTCCCAAGATTGTGGTCCTCTTTTACAAAGGTTGGTCCTCCACTGGGTGTCTGTGGCAATCAGTCAGTCACTCAGCCTATAGACATCCACTCCCAAGAGGAGACATAAAGTGCACTGGGGTGGATTAAATCCATGCCAGCCTCTTGGGAGTGGGAGGATGATGAGATGGGTCTTCAATGTTGTGGTGTCTGATCTTGAGCTGTGAGCCGGGGATATCCCCCAGTGGATACCAAGGTCATGATGAGCCTAATGATATCCTGGTGTCCGGTGACTCTTCCTGGTGCCACAAGGCTGATGTTCATAGGATGTTTGGGCTGGCCAGCCTCCCAAAGAAATGGCTGCTTTCAGGTCGTCCCATTGACCAGCCTCCCAGTGTGTTTGTCAGGACATGGTCACCATGGACACTTTCACAACCCATGGTCCATGGATGCTACGGAACCTCCATGATTGGATTCAGCAGCTTGGGAGTGAAGATGATGCCCTGACTTGTTTGTGATCTGCTAGAATGATTCTAAGTGGCCTCCACGCTGCTTTTATGTGGAGACTGGCAGAAGAGGAAGCAGATGGAATGTGTATTAGGGATTCATTTTCATTGTCTTTTTAGATGCTCACCGGGCATCGTTGCAATAAGATGTGTTGTTAGATAGACTGAGTAGCGACGGCAGCGGGGTGTCAGATTGAATGGCTGCGAGAGGCTGATAGGTGTTCAGGGAAGTCTGAGCTGGTGCCCCTGAGGCCTGAGTTCCTCCTTGAAACTTTGTTGGCACTGTGCAGAGGTGCTGTTTGTGAGCATGCAGCGCCCAAATGGCACCAAAATGGAGAGCAAACTCCCAGCCGCCAGCCGCACTTACCTGCTCAGAAAGTCAGGGTCACCCATGGGTGGAATCCAAATGCAAGGTGGGCTCCTTGGAAACTGCTCAGTGCACATTAGCCAGAGATGTAGCCCATAGCCTTGGCCTTATTGGCTAGCTCTGAGTGGGCCTCTTGGGACACGTTCACCTGGGTTTACTGAGCATTCCGGAGGGAGCCAGTCTGGGCAGCTGCATGACACTGCATTTCTTTGGAAGGTGGAATAAGCATTTAGGCAGAACCCCTGTGTGCCAAGCACTGTGCCAGCACTCCACAGTTATGATATCATCGGACTCTCACAGCAGCCATGGGAGGCAGGGGCTGCTTGTTACTCTCTCCACTTTAGAGCTGAGGAGACTTAGGCAGGCAGAGGTGAAATGTCTTCCTGAAGGTTACACAGCTAGAAAGCAGGATTTGAACAGGTCTTTCTGCCTCCAGGCACAGTGTTCAGTTCTCTGACACTGCAGTTTCTGTTTTCTTGTTCCTCTCTCTTTCCCTCACCCAGAGCCCCATAACAACTTGCTTCCACGAGGCCCAGCAATATTACTGAAGCAGCTAGAACGCCTTCCTTACCCTCCAATCACCAGCATCACAGGGCTCCCCACGGGACCGTCCTTAGCGCGGGGAACACTCAGCAAGGCTTCCTCTGTCCAGCCTATGTTGGGCCCACTCCGCTTGTTATGAGAGCTGCCAACTACAATATCTAGTAATAATCAGACCTCACATTTATAGAGTGGTCTCATTGGATCTTCAGAGAAACCCTTGGAGGGAGATGCTATTATTATCCCCATTTTACAGATGAGGAAACTGAGGCACACAGTGATTATGGACTTGCCCAAAGCCATAGTGACTGAGGCATTTTCCTAACTCCAAGTCCAGCTTTTGCCACTTTGCCAGCTAGGTGCCTCCAGTCATCAGAGAGACGTGATCAATAAAAAAATGAACAAATAGCAGCAGCAACAACAAATACAGTGAGCAATTAGGCGGCACTTTGCACGTGTTCTCTCTTGGGGAGGGAGGCGCTATTGTTTATTCCCATTACAGGCGAGGAAGCTGGGTCAGTCACAAGTTAAGTGATTTTCCCAGGATCATACAGTTTGGAAGTGTCTGAGGTGGGATTTGAACTCAAATCTTCCTGACTCCAAGTCCAACATTCTATGCAGTGTGCCCCACGCTGACCCCAATGTAATAAAAGAAAGGAAGGAGGAAAGGAAGGAGGGAAGGAGGGAAGGAAGGAAGGAAGGGAGGGAGGAAGGAAGGAAGGAAGGAAGGAAGGAAGGAAGGAAGGAAGGAAGGAAGGGAGGAAGGAAGGAAGGGAGGAAAGAAGGATGGAAGGAAGGGAGGAAGGAAGGGAGGGAGGGAGGAAGGAAGGAAGGAAGGAAGGAAGGGAGGAAGGAAGGAAGGAAGGGAGGAAGGAAGGAAGGGAGGAAAGAAGGATGGAAGGAAGGAAGGAAGGAAGGAAGGATGGAAGGGAGGGAGGGAGGAAGGAAGGAAGGAAGGAAGGGAGGAAGGAAGGAAGGATGGAAGGAAGGGAGGGAGGAAGGAAGGAAGGAAGGAAGGGAGGGAGGAAGGAAGGAAGGATGGAAGGAAGGGAGGAAGGATGGAAGGAAGGGAGGAAGGATGGAAGGAAGGGAGGGAGGAAGGAAGGAAGGAAGGAAGGAAGGGAGGAAGGAAGGAAGGATGGAAGGAAGGGAGGGAGGAAGGAAGGAAGGAAGGGAGGAAGGAAGGAAGGAAGGAAGGATGGAAGGGAGGGAGGGAGGAAGGAAGGAAGGAAGGAAGGGAGGGAGGAAGGAAGGAAGGATGGAAGGAAGGGAGGGAGGAAGGAAGGAAGGAAGGAAGGGAGGGAGGAAGGAAGGAAGGAAGGATGGAAGGAAGGAAGGGAGGAAGGAAGGAAGGGAGGGAGGAAGGAAGGAAGGAAGGAAGGAAGGAAGGAAGGAAGGATGGAAGGGAGGGAGGGAGGAAGGAAGGAAGGAAGGAAGGGAGGAAGGAAGGAAGGGAGGAAGGAAGGAAGGATGGAAGGAAGGAAGGAAGGAAGGAAGGAAGGAAGGAAGGAAGGAAGGAAGGAAGGAAGGGAGGAAGGGAGGAAGGAAGGAAGGGAGGAAGGGCAAGCTGACCACATGGTGAGTGGGTGGAGGGGTCACTGAGAGGAGTGTCTGCATGCTTCACTGTTACGCATACAAGGCTGAGAGCATTAAGAGAGGTCCAGAATACCCGCTCTGGGGAATGTATAGATTTCCATGAACAAAGGATGAAGGGCATGGATGGGCTGTGCACTGCTTGTACCCACAAGGACAAGGGGACAGAACCTGAAAAGTAGCCAAGTTTCCTGATTGGCGACAGGACCTGAGCAGAGCCTGTCCCTCTCTGTTTCTCTCTCTGTCTCTCTCCCTTCCTCTGTTTCTGTCTCCCTTTCTCTTTCTCTCTGAAATGACCAGGGGTGGGCAGCTGGAGGCCTTCTTCTTTGTGGTCTCTCCTGATACACTCTAAGTTCCTTAAGGATAGAAGGATTGTTTCTCTGTCTTCTTGTATCCCTAGTGCCTAGCACATAGTAGGCACTTAATGAGTTGCTTGATGGATGGGTTATGGATGAACCTTATCTTTGGCTGCAAACTCTGTCACTATCACATGGGAGCTAAGCTCAAGGAAAGGTTGGCAGTGTAGACCCTACCACAAATGTGTCTTTGACTCTGCCAGCACTGGAGCCTGGCACAGGACTCATGGCTTCTGCAATCCCACCATATGGCTCTCCTGATTTTTACCTGCCAGCTGAAAATTACTATCATTTTCTAGGCCATTTTGTAAATAAATGATCTGTTTTGCCACCCAAGACAATTATTGTCTTGTTTGGGGGGAGGGATAATGGCTCTATTCCATGTCACCTGGAGAGAACATGGCGTTCTCATCAAGATTTTCTTCTATACTCCTATTTAAGAGAATCAGCCTCACCTTATGAGCATTCAACAGCATCCATTCCTCCTAGCAGGCATTCAGCTGTTTTCCTGAACCTGCCTGGTTCTCTTTGTTTGGGATTTTCCTAGGATTAGAAAGACCTGTCTTGAACCCAGTTGGGTAATTCAGTACTTAACTGACTGAATGCTGGATTGTTTTCCACGGTTATTGTTCTGGTGCCTGTAAGGAGACGGAAGAATTACTAGCAAACAATCAGTTCAGCCCCAGCACTGCCCTGTCTGGACAGCTCCCAAGGCCCTTCTATAGCTGTGCAATCCTCAATCTGGAGCTTAGATCAAGTCCAACCCCTGCATTTTACAGCTGGGGAAACTGAGGCCCAAGGAGGCAAGTGACTTACCCAGGATCACACAGTTTGGAAGCATCCAAAGCAGCATCTGAACCCATTTCCTCTGACTGCCAAGCCAGTACTCTTCCTATTGTGCTTTTGGATGCTTTTTGGAGAAAATATTCTTATGAATTATCCCTTCTTAAGAGTTAACAAGGAATACTAATTAAGTGCTTTCAAGAGCTGGTAGATGTGTCTGTAGGGCTCTCATGTTACAAACCCTTTTTGCCAAGGGATGATTGGGTTAAAGCAGAGCCAATTAGGAGGGGCAGCACAGACAGCTGGTTTTTGGGTGGTCAATGCTGGTTAGAGGTGTGAGAGGAGGAGAGTAGTTAAAGGGAAACACTGTGGTATAAAATCAAAAGGTGATAAAATTTAATATAAATAAATAGAAACTGAGGTAAACACAGGGCCCTGGAAGCTGGGGAAATTCCTGACCCTTTGCACATTCTACAGAAAGTGGACATTGCTTAAACTTTCAAGTTTCTATTGTCTTGAGTTGGCAGGATGTGAATTGTGTTTAGAAGCTGATCCATCTGGCTTGGAAACATTTTATAGATGACAGTCCCCTATAGGAACTACCCAGGTTCCACAGAAATTCTTATTCACTGGTTAAAATGTGATTCTAATCAGCTGTAATTTAAAAAAAGTAACCATATAACCAAATCCTTTCAAATGTTACCAGTGACTCAAAACAACCCAGAGATGTGATTAGTGATCCTTCTTTGTCAGGCTGGATTACTGAACTGTGAAGCTCACGAGTGACAGGAGATGAAAATCTTCTCTTGAAATAATAGAGCTGTGTGAAAGAATGAATTCTAATAATGCTTCTTAGAACTAAAAGAAAAGATGGTGATTGTTCCTTTGACAATGAAAGCAAGGTTTCTATGCTACCTGTTCCCTGATTTTAGATTTACTTTACTTTGAAGAAATAAATTTAGAAATAGGGAATCATTGGATTATGCCCATCCTCTCATACATAACTGCTTCTTTTTACATTCCCAGGCATAAATTTATATATCTTCTCCCAAATTAATCAATGGGTCAGTTCAAGACTATTGGCTTAAGCTACCTTTTCAAATACTATTATGTCTATCCTTGTGGGAGATGAAAAAAATCTTAGTTTTGTAAAATCTGGACCCCTATAGAAGATCTTCTTGAGGAGTTCCTATATTATGCATTGCACAATCAATCAAGATGCAAGTGTGTATTAAGTTCCTATTATATACCAGGTGCTATGCTAAGTGCTGAGAGTCCAAAGAAAGGCAAAAAAATAATTTTTGCTGTGAAGGACCATGGTGGGAGATAAAACCTGTAAAATGCAAAAAACATTTTTTGTACCTTTCATTGTTGGGGCATAGTGGTGTTTTGTGGGTCCAGCCATGGTGCCCAGATTTTAGCTATGGTCTCTTTCAGCAAAATGTAGTTTCCCTGTTTTTTTGTTTGTTTGTTTTTTAATTGGGTTTTAATCATTTACAACTTTTTGTGGCCCCATTTGGGATTTCTTGGCAAGGATATGGGAGTGACTTGTCAGACTTGTCATTTCCTTCTCCAGCTCATTTTATAGATGAGGAAACAGAGGCAAACAGGATGAAGTGACAGGGTCACACAACTAGTAAATGTCTAAGGTCATATTTGAACTCAGGAAGACAAGTCTTCCGGACTCCAGGCCAGGCACTCTGTGCACTATGGTGCCCTCTAGCTGCCCTAGTATCCCTGTTTATCTCTTAGTTAAGTCTGGTTTTGCTATGTCTTTGTCTGAGATCATGGTGGCCACCCATGCCCTTTTTTTTTACCTTCAGATGAGCCACAGCAGATTTGGTTCGAGCCCCTAATTTTAGCTTTGTGTATGTGTCTCTGTTTCAGCTGTTTCTTGTAAGCACTCTGTGGTTGGATTCTACTTTCTAATCCATTCTACTGACTACTTCCATTTTCTGAGTGAGCTCATCCCATTCCTATTCACAGTCGTGATTCTTCATTTTGTTTTCCCTTCCATCCTATTCTCTCATACTTTCCCTATTTTTTGTTTCCCACCACCTCTTCTTAAAGGGGAAGATGGTGGTGTAAAATAGTTCAGCATCCCTGCTGTAGTTCTGCTTTAATCTGTTTCTCTTCTCCTATAATCTTTTCTCTTTCCCTCACCCAGAGTCCAATAAGAGATTATTGTTATTTCTTTACTTTCTTTTAAACCCCTCTCCAAAATCCATCCTCCCTACTTGAGATTTTGTTTGTTTAAGACAAAATCCTCCTTTAATCTACTCTCTTTCTCATTTCCTCCTGACCCTTCTCTCCTTTTCCCTCTTGTTTCCACCTTCTCTACTCAGCTATCTGTTCTTCCCTCTTTTGACCAGCTTAGGTGAGAGTGAGATTCAAGTATCAAAAATTCCTCCACCTTCCTCCTCATTTGTACCTTTGGGCACCCCAATTATGTGCATTATTTCTCCATGCTTTCTCTCCATCTCTCTTCCACCTTCACAGTGTATTCCTCTTCCCCTTTCCTCCTTATTTTAAAATCACCCAAACCTAACAGAACCACTCCCAGGTCCACTGTCTAATTAGACTCCCTCTATGATCCCAGATGACCTTTATGAAAGTTCTGAGGAGCTACATAGATCATTTTCCCATATTAGAATTTAAACAGTTTGTCCTTATGTAATCCCTTATGACTGCTTACTCATGTTTACCTTTTTACATTTCTCTTGACTCCTATGTTTGGATTTCACAGCTTCTGCTCAGTTGTTTTCATCAGGAATAGATTTCCTCTGTTTCACTGAATGTCCATCCCCCCCTTCTAAAATTATATTTTGTTCTTCTGTGTAATTTATTCTTGTTTGTCAGCCTCAAGCTTTTGCCTTCAGGGATATCCTATTCCAAGTTCCCTGCTCTTTAAGCGATGGCCTGCTAAATCTTGTGTGATCCAGACTGTGGCTTCTCAGCTTCTCTCTTTCTGGCATTATTTTCTTTGACTCAGAAGCTCCAATTTTTGCTGTAATATTTCTGGGAGTTTTCATTTTGGGATTTCTTTTAGGAGGTGACTGGTGGATCGTTTCTTTTTCTACTTTGCCTTTTGGTTCTAAAAAGTCTGGGCAGTTTTCTTTTATGATTTTTTGAAATTTGACATATATATGATTTTTTTTGCTCGTTTTTAGATAGTCCAATGATTCTTAAATTTTTTTTCCTTGATCTATTTTCTAGATCAGTTTTTTCTGAAGTCCTTTATATTTTTTTCAATTTTTCTAGTCTTGTCACTGTTAAAAATTTTCTTGATATTTCATGGCATCATTAGCTTCTATTTAGTCAATTCTAATTTTTAGGGAGGTATTTTCTTGTGTAGTGTTTTATACTTTGTGTTCCAAGCTGTTAATTCTCTTTCAAAATCTTGTTTTCTATCACTCTGATTTTTTTCTCATTTTTTCCTCTACTGCTCTCATTTAGCTTTTGAAACTATTTTAGCTTTTTTTTAAAACTCGCTTCATCTCTTCCTGGAATTCTGGTTGGACTTTGCTCAACTTGTGTTTTTCTTTGAGACTTTGCTTTTAAATGTTTTGGAGTCATTTTTCTTGTTCTGGATTTTTGTCCTGAGCATCCCTGTCATTGTATCTCTTTGTGGTGGCATTCAGTTTTTGTTTTCTCATTCTTCCAGATTATTTCTTGACTTCAAATAGTAGGTTTGTCTGAACTCTGTTCACTTCCTACAAGAATATTTGGGATTGAACCTTTGGCTCTTGGATCTTTTTGCTGCGTTCATAGCTATTGAGTGTTGTGTAATTCTGGGTCCTCAGGGCTAGCTCTGGCTGGGGACCTGAGAATTTTCAGTGTTCCCAAAGTGGCCTGATCTAAGACACAGTCTCATTACTCACTGCCTTCCTGGTTTCAGTTCTACAAGCTCCTGATCTAGGTTTAGGTCTGAACAACATTTCTGTTGATTTGCTTCTGGTTGGAAATTCCACTACACCTTGACTCAGTCACTGGAAAGCTCTGTTGGTTCAGTGACAGAACTGTAGAGTTCTCTTTAGTCTGGAATTCTTGCCTTTGTTCATAGGTCGATGGCAGATTACAGGTAGAGTTGGAGGAAGAAGGAAGAAAGGATGGAGACCAGAACTTCCTAAGCCTTACCATAAGCCAGGCATTATGATGAATTCTGGGAAATACAAGCAAAAAGAGAGTCCTTTCCCTTAAGGGGCTTACGTTTGGAGACGAGACAAAAGGAGGTAGAAAAAAGTGTGTGGGGAGAGATGGAGACAATTTTGATGACTTCAAGCCCAAACAGGGCTGATAGAAGAATGAAGGCAGGTCTGGTCCCCTCCACAGGAAGTTCCAGGAGGAATTCACCAATAGGATACAGAGGAATATCCCTGGGTGAGAAGATCTGAAAGGTGCTTGTATATTCCAGAGGGACAGGTAGGTGGTACAGTGGATAGAGTGCCAGGACTGAATTCAAGAGGACCAGAGTTCAAATCCAGTCTCAGACACTTATTAGCTGTGTGACCCAGGGAAAGTCATTTAACCCTGTTGGCTTCTGTTTCCTCCTCTGAAGAAAGAAATGACAAACTATGCTAGTATCTTTGCCAAGAAAACCCCAAGTGGGGTCATAAAGAATGGAACATGACTGAAGATGACTGAACAACAACCTGTCCCAGGCTGTGGAGCTCCTAGGAACTAAAGGAAGGCCAGTATGAGAGAGCATGATTTTTGTAGTCTTAAAACCAGGAATGGGGCTAGGCAGGGAATGAAAACCTGCTGGTGGCTAGAAGCCCCTGATGTGCTGCTGGAGTCACAACTACACAGCACCTCTTGCTTCTGAATATTCTCCTAGGCTGGGCCTGTTGCTGCTCCTCAACGTGGATCACCACCCCTAAGCAGAGATCCTCTCCTCAGTCTACCCTGGACCTCTCCCAGAACTAGGTGAGGTAGTGAACAGCACGGCTACTAGTTGGCCCCTTTTCCCATATCCTGCACAGAGTCAGGGTCCTCCCATAGGAGTCTCCAACCTCTTCCTGCCCTAACTTCAGTTCTCTTCCAGTTTCTGTGCACTCTGCATGCAGCATTCTCTGGCTAGACCCATTATCCAGTGTCCACAGGCCTCCCTACCTGTGTCTCTAAGCTGACCTGAGATGGAAATGGGACTCACTGTGATTTTTGTCTTGGATTTCCTACCACAGCTCTGTTTGGAGTGTTCTTCAGATCTTTGTGGAGGCGTATGGGGGCAACCCGGGTTTTCTTCTTGCTGATGCTCTGCCATCTTGGCTCTCCGTTCTCTTTGCCATCTCTAGGATCAAGTACAGTCCAGCTCAGGCTCACCTTTCTAGGTTCCTTTTTGTGCTTTCTGATACAAGCCAATTGTCCTGTTGGCTGTTCCATTAATAGTGAATTGTTCTCCCCTCTGTTCTTTGATATGGCTGTTCCACTCACCTATCAGGCCCTTCTTCTTTCTCTCTGCCTTCTCATACCCAGAGTTTAGCTCAAAGTTTGCCTCTTAAACAAGGCCTTTTCTGGTCCCTCCCCCAAGGACTTTTCCTCTCACCCACTATACCAGCAACAAAAGTCCATCTGAAATCTTTAATCAGCTCATGACTATTGTGAGTAGCCCCAATCAACCTTGACTGCTCCCTCTTTGCTAAACAATCTCTTTAGAGGTAGAATAGCCAGTGTAGGGGAGGGGCAGGTTCAGTGTTGCCCAGCCCCCACTGGAATCCCATGTGTGCAGTAGGCTAATGTCCAGCTCTCAGAGCCAATGACAGATCCTCCCCATCTCTGGCAAGGGCTTGCATCCAGGCCCAGGGAGGGATGGGCTTCTTTATCCTGTCCAAGGACTGGCCTAGCTCAGCTTAGGGTAAGGTGAGGAGAAAATCCTTTTCAACTTCAGTCCAGTCCTTATAGCCCAGGTAGGTGGGAAGGGCAGGCCGCCTGAGTTACAAGGAGGTAACAGACTTCCAGAGAGCGCTAGAAGTGTAATCAGGGGATGTCTGAGATTATATTCTGCATCTGATGCTTACTGATTTTGAGGCCATAGGCAAAGGATAGAGCCTGCCCGGATTTCAAGCATCTTCATTTTAAAAATGGCAGTCATCATGCCCTTAGCACCCAGCTGGTTGGGTTGTCCTGAGGCTCAAGTGAGACAACCTACCTAAAGTGCATTGGGAAGTCCATGTGAATGTTATCTGTAGCTACCACAAGGTTCTGGACATCAGAAAGGAAATGGGTTCAGATCTCACCTCGGGCACTTCCTAGCTGTGTGACCCTGGGCAAGACTTACCTTCTCTGGGCCTCAGTTTTCCCATCTGTCAAATAAAAGGGTAGGCCTCAAAGGGCCCTTTGCTTGCCTCTCCATCTCCATCTCAGGCCCTATTGCTCCCTTGTTAAGGCACAACAGAACAGAGGCTGTGATCTCTTCTCCCATTTCTATTCATAAAGATCATTGATTTAAAGCCAGGAGGGACCTCAGAGGCCACAAAGTTCAGCCCCAAATATTTGACAGGATGGAGGGGTGGGTGACGCTGAGGCCCAAACTTGCCTATTTGGAACCCCCGTCCTCAGACTCTCAATCCAGTCTGCTGTGTGTACTATGCTAGACTAGAACACTCCCTCCCCACCCCCCAGGAGATTTGGGGGAAGTGAAGTGTCCTGGTCAAGTATATCTTCTGGCCCAAAAGAGAGATACATGGAAGAGAGGAAGCATTTATCAAGTGCCTACTGTGTGTAAGATACTGTGCTGTGTTTTGGGAATATAAATGCAGCCACAAAGAAGGATAATCCCTCCCCCCAAGGAGCTTATGTTCTAATGGGAAGAACAACAAACAAATGAGTCCTGGGGATTGAGGGGAAGAGGCCAGGAAGTCACCCAGGGGCCCAGGGCTGGGCCAGGGCTCACTAAACAGAGCCAGCTTGGGTATGTCCTCAAAGGGTAAACCTGGAGGAGGAGGAAGCCACAGAGGTGGGGGCAGCCAAGTGGTCCGGAAAGTCACGTACAGACTGGGTTTGAGTCGACACAAGATTAACCCCCAAGTCATTTTGACTTCAAACCCTTATTGCAGTCTTTCTAGAATTCACAAACCTCCTCTCTGTCTTAGGAAATATAGGACAGTCAATAAAACAGACCGTTCCTTTGATGGTTGTCATTGTTGAGAACAGCTGCCATGATAAGCTAGTTCTAGAGATGGAAGGAGCCCAAGAGATAGGAGGCGGCCACTGTCATCAGGGAACCACTTTGGAGGAAGCGATAGGCAATGTGTTCTCATCTCAGCAGGGCTGCTGCCTTGATGAGAGGACCTTAGGCAAGTCCTCTCCCATATTTGCACCTCAGTTTCCTTATCTTTAAAGTGAAGGGTTTGGACTAGGTGACCTCCCACCCTCTCGGCCAGCAATGTGGTATCATGAAAAGAAGGTTGGGAATCAGCAAGAATATATTTAAATCTTACCTCTCACACTGACTAGCTGGTGACCATGGGTGGGTTTGACCCTCAGTTTGGTCACCTATAAAATGGAGATAATAAGTGCAATAGCTACCTTCCAGAGCTGTTTTGAGGTTGGAATGAGTTATTGATTGGAAAGTACTTTGCCCACCTCAAACCTCTTACATCAGATACTTTTATTATTTCTGGGATTCCGCAGATTTTGATTTTGTGCAGGAGGCATATTTCTGTTGGTTTAGGGAGCTTATCACTTCTTTAAATGGAGTATCCCTTGATTATGGCCCATAACATAACCTGGGGAGGTAGTATAGGGTATTAGGCAGGGGTGGCTTCTGTTTGCCCACTGGGCCCTGACTCTTCTCTCTCTCTCTCTCTCTTTCTCTCTCTCTCTCTCTCTCTCTCTCTCTCTCTTTCTCCTCCCCACTCCCTCCTTTACAGCTGATGTCCTGAGTGAAGAAGCAATCTTAAAGTGGCACAAAGAAGCCCATGTGGCCAAAGGCAAGAGTGTGTTTCTGGACCAGATGAAGAAGTTTGTAGAGTGGCTGCAGAATGCAGAGGAAGGTAGGGCCCTTTCCTGGCTGGGAGACATTGGCTGACTGACTTGGTTGGTTTTTCCACTAGGTTAGCTACCTGTCAGAAGGCTTCCTTTGATATGAAAGGCTTCCTGTTTTCTTGGCCCTGTCTTCCCTACCCAGGATATGACATATCCTAATGGAGGAATCCTGGCCAGCAAGGGCTCAAGAAAAGAAGAATGTCCATATATATGTATATAGAGAGATTAAATATGTAGATATGTACACACATTTAATTTATGTAGAGAGATATGTCTTTATGTATACACACATATAAACATATCTACTCATGTGTACACACATGCATACGATAGGCCCATTCTCTCTACAGATATGAAGGAGTTTATATGGACTCCCAGTCTTTGCTGGCAGCAGACTTTAGCGACCTTAATGAATTTTGGTGAAGATGGTGTTCACGGAGATTGGAAGGGGCTGGGCAGTGAGGCAGAGGATGCTGTGCATCAGGGCAGTCAACAAAATAAAAAACCAAAAAAAAAAAAAAAAAAAACCCAAATAAAGCAATTTAAATTGGCCCCAGATAATGCCCAAGACCTCAACGGAAAACCCTTCTTAGGATAAAAGGCCCTTTACAAATGGCATCCCAGCAAACTCTCAGAAGCACCTGAAGCGTACGAGGCATCTGGGACCAAATACTACAGTCACCTCTCACACCGCGGGCACCTCTCACACTGAGGTCGCCTCTCACTGCGGGCACCTCTCACACTGCGGGCACCTCTCACACTGAGGGCACCTCTCACTGTGGGCACCTCTCACACCGCGGGCACCTCTCACACCGCGGGCACCTCTCACACTGAGGGCACCTCTCACTGTGGGCACCTCTCACTGTGGGCACCTCTCACACTGCGGGCACCTCTCACTGCGGGCACCTCTCGCACCATAGGCACCTCTCACTGTGGGCACCTCTCACACTGTGGGCACCTCTCACACCACAGGCACCTCTCACTGTGGGCACCTCTCACACTGCGGGCACCTCTCACTGCGGGCACCTCTCACACCATAGGCACCTCTCACTGTGGGCACCTCTCACACTGCGGGCACCTCTCACACTGTGGGCACCTCTCACTGCGGGTACCTCTCACACCACAGGCACCTCTCACACTGCGGGCACCTCTCACTGTGGGCACCTCTCACACTGCGGGCACCTCTCACACTGAGGGCACCTCTCACTGTGGGCACCTCTCACACCACGGGCACCTCTCACACCGCGGGCACCTCTCACACCGCAGGCACCTCTCACACTGCGGGCACCTCTCACTGTGGGCACCTCTCACACTGCAGGCACCTCTCACACCGAGGGCACCTCTCACACCGCGGGCACCTCTCACACCGCGGGCACCTCTCACACTGCGGGCACCTCTCACACTGCGGGCACCTCTCACACTGCGGGCACCTCTCACACTGAGGGCACCTCTCACTGTGGGCACCTCTCACACCACGGGCACCTCTCACACTGCGGGCACCTCTCACTGCGGGCACCTCTCACACTGCGGGCACCTCTCACACTGCGGGCACCTCTCACTGTGGGTACCTCTCACACCGCGGGCACCTCTCACACTGCGGGCACCTCTCACACTACAGTCACCTCTCGGCCAGGCCCTTCTCCTCACTTTGGCAGTGGGCAGCCCTCCGTAGCCATTCTCCTGCCCCAGGAAAAGATGGTGCAGACTTTTGCTTTTGTGAAAAGTCTGGATGTTGGATTGTTTCTTTCCTGCCTTTCGTGACCACAGCAGGGCAATGTTTAAAGGAGCCTGAAAACCATGCTGTTGTCTCATCTCTTTCTTCTCCCTCAGAGTCTGAATCGGAAGGTGAGGAGAATTAACAGGGCCTACCCAGCCCCCTCTGCAGGCCTCCACCACGGCGTCTCCTTCAGGAAGCAAGGCTTGGCTCCTGTATTGCAGAAAACTAGCTGAGGCTGCCCTTGTGTGGAGAGGAAGCCCCCACCTTGTAGGACAGGCCCTGGGCTCTGAAGCTCTTGGCAGCCCTGCCTGCCTCCCTCTGGCCTTCCTCAGACACAGCCATCCAGCAGGCTCTCCAGGAGAGTGACGAGCCAAGGGCCCAGGCAGCCACTTCCTCCTGTGTAGCCGCCCTTTCAGGTCCCCAGTCAGGGGCTATCACAGGGTTGTGTTACTAGTTCTGTATTTGCTTGTGTATGTGATCGGACAAAACCACTTTTTTAAATGAAAAAACAAAAATAAATGGCTTTTTTAAAAACCAGAGGACCAGAGCTTTTGTTCCTCCTCTGATCTGGGGGGTTGCTTCAGGGAGCAGATTTCCTAAATTGTAGCTTCTCACGGCTCCCCTTCTCCCCTGCTAGCCACCATTTATAGAAAGCTTTAAGGTTTACAAAGTGCCCTGTGTGTGTTGGTGTTATCTTTGGCTGACACATGAGGAAGCACATTCTGAGTGCTGAAGTGACTACACAGCTGGTAAGTGTCTGAAGCAGGATCTGAACTCAGGTCTTCCAACTTTCGGTCCACTTCTCTATCCCTATGTAGTGCTAAGAATTTTATTTACATGAGCAATCTAAAAAAAAAAAAAACCCAACCTCTTGTGTTCTTTTTCTTATCAGGAGAAGGGACAGGCTCAGTAATATCTTCTTTGGTAACTGGGGATAAGCTAGAATAATCTACTCCAATGAGCTTGATTAATTGTAAAAGTCCTCCTGATGAGGCTCAGAAGGGTTACCTTGAAAGGAGAAGGGGCCCTAAGTCGATAAAAGTTCTGGGAAGACATTCGTGTCTTCTTCAGAGACCCAGACCCCTTGCCAGACAGCTAGTTCAAGCCCTGCCAGGCATGTTAGTGTGAAGCCTTTAAAGATAGAACCCACTGGAACCCAACCCCAAAGGCCCCCATTGGGAATGGTACAACCACACAAAGATGGATAGTTTGATTCTAAATAGAAAATCCTGGTTTTCCTTCAAGGCACTTTTTCTTTTTGAGAAGCCCTTGTTCCCCACAGGAATATCCCTGAAACATCCGTACTCTTGGTAGATTAGTAAAGATCTGTGCTAAATTCTGGGGAAAAAAAGGAAAACAAAGAAAGCACCTGGTCCTCTTGGTGATGGCTCATTGGCATCCTTCTTTAGAAGGCCAGGATATATTTGGGCTTGGCCAGAGGGAAGAGGAAAGAGTTAACTGGAAGTCACTCTGAGGATTTTACTTCTTGAGTTCAATGTGCATTCTTGCTTCACCGTGTCTCCACTGCCCCCAGTACCCACCTCGCTCATCCACACCATTATTCTTGCTGAAACATTATCATGTATCAAGAGAGATATCACTCCCAAATGGTATCCAGATAGGTCAGAGGGGTCTTGTGAGAAGAGGGGATGACCAAGGCTCTCCCATCCTCATCAGCTCTGGAAGAGGGAGTTGGCTCCCATTCCTCTGCCACTTCTCCATTTTATTCCGTGTCTGTCTGTTCCCCTTTTCAGTGACCTTTCCTCAATCAGAATGTGATGGCCATGAGCAGGGTCTACCTTTCTAGAAAGTACCAGTACTTATTCCAGTTCTTGGGACATAAGAATGTTTAATACATTCGAGAGCACATAATTAGCACATGCTCTGCTCAGAATACACTAAGTGAGACTTGAGTCAAAATTCCACCACTGTGAATCCTGCAACAGATACTAGCTGTATGACCCTGGACAAGTCACTTAAGCATTGTCTCATTTTCCATTTTTAAATAAGGGTGTGGCCTCCCTCTATGCCATAAATCTATGAAAAGTAGATCTGTCCAAAGGTGGAATGGAGCTCAGGGAGGGCTTCCCCTTCATCTAGATGCCTCCAAGCAGAATCGGGCAGATGGGTTTGTTTTAGAGGGCACTCTCATTGATGTCCAGTCTGAATTAGATGACCAGTGAAGTCCCTTCCTGTTGTGACATCCTGCGATTCTTCTCTGGCTCCTGACCACCCAGAGATGGAACCATGTCCTGTGTAAGAAGAAATGAAGGGTTCCTCTTCAGAGCCCCATCAATCAACACCCATTCAATTAACAAGCATTTGTTAAACACTCATTAAATAGTCGGAAGTTAGGCACTAAGCACTGGGTCTGTGCAGGTATGTGATTGCCTTAACTGGGGCTAATTTCCATTCACACTTTAGAATCCAGACGCAGGGCAGCAGTGGCCCAGGCTGCTGAGATGCTCCACCATTGGGAGCAGCAGGGATTAGTTGCCTGGGAGACTGGCATCTTCCTGATCCCATCCAATAAGCCCTTGTGAAGGCAGACTAGACCAGACTTGGACAGAATACTCAACAGCAGGTCCCAGTAGCACTTGCAGGCATCGACAGCTTCATTCCAGTCTGGAGGGCTTTCTGAGAAAACCTAAATGTTGTGCAAAGCAACCTATTGATTCAATTTAATTCAGTAAACATTTATTAAGCACCTACCTTGTGCTCCACATTGTATTAGATTCTGGGAAGGAGAAACTAAAGCAAAAGAATAGTGCCTCACTTCAGGGAGCTTACATTCTGTTGGAGAGGGATTGGAGATACAGCATGTACTTTGTAAGTAAAAACCAAAGATCTACAGTTATATAACATAATATAGAGAGACGGAAAGAGAGAGAGAGAGAGAGAGAGAGAGAGAGAGAGAGAGAGAGAGAGAGAGAGAGAGAGAGGGAGAGAGAGGGAGAGGGAGAGAGAGAGAGGGAGAGAGAGAGGGAGAGAAAGAGAGGGAGAGAAATAGAGAGAGAGAGGGAGGGAGGGAGGGAGGGAGGGAGGGAGGGAGAGAGAGAGAGAGAGAGAGAGAGAGAGAGAGAGGGAGAGAGAGAGAGAGAATGAGAACTGGATAAGCAGAAATGAAGAGGGAGGCATTCTAGACATGGCAGATGGGGAGGGGTAGTCCATCTGTGCAGAGGCAGAGGATGGGGTATTGTGTGAATGGGAAACAGCTGGCCTGTGGGCCATTTTGCCTGGAATAGTAAGCATGTGAAAAAGATTTAAGATAAAATAAGAATAGAGGTGGCTAGGTGGCTCACTGGATGGAGCCTTGGAGTCTTGAAGACAGTTCAAATCTGGCCTCAGACACTTAATAGTTGTGTAACCCAATCTATAAAATGCACTGGAGAAGGAAATGGCAAACCGGTCCAGTGTCTCTGCCAAGAAAAAACCCCAAATGGGGTCATGGAGACTTGAACGACCACTTGGAACCCAGAGGCTCTTTTTGACCCTCTCAAGATTCCAGCAGTAGGTGGCACTTTGCCGTAGCCTCGAAACTATCCATTTTCCCAAGTAAAGCTGTCCAGGCACCTGTTTCTGTTTTCTTAAGCAAAGGGGCGGCTTTCTTCCAATCTCAAGAACGTCCGTGTACAGCTCCCTCATCCCCGCTGGTCCCAGTCACCCAGGCTCACTACCTGCCTCCCCCTTGCCTCTCCCCTCTCCCCAGCCCCTACAGCCAATCCCTCGCCAATCCAGGGCAGTCACAAGCCCCTTATCCCAGCCTCGACCCCGGACTAGGACAAAACCTCCTCTTCAGTCTCTGCCTCCCTTCTTTCTCCTTTCTTAGCCATCCTCCAGACGGCTGCCATATTGATGCGCCCACAACAGAGCTGCGATCCTTTCGCCCTCCCACTAAAACTCTCCAATGCCTCCCTCTTGTCTCTGGGATACAAACACGACCTCGTTAGTCCGGCATCTAAGGCTCCCCATAAGGGCGAAGTCCCCGGACGGCTGCTCCCCTCTCCCAGTGATGCTGTCATGGGGAGGAGCTGAGGTGATGCTAACCCCGCCTGCTTATTGAACCTTCAGCCAATCAAGATTGTCCTAGCCTTACGTAGGTAGGTACCTTACCCGTAGGTCTCAGTTTGGATTAGCAGCAGCCTGCTCCGTCTGCCTGATGCCTTGGTTGCCAATAAACTCCTTTTGTCTTAAACTAAACCAAACCTCTCCATCCTCTGCCTTTCCAGTCTTATTTTGTTCTCGTTCAGTCATGTCCAACTCTTCATGACCATGGACTACAGCATGCTAGTATTGTCCAGAGAGTTTTCTTAGCAAAGATGCTGGTCCTCCTGACTCCAGGCCCAGCCCTCTGCCCACTACGGCCCTTGGTTTCCCAGGCTTGCACCTAAAATCACTTCCAAGAGACAGAAAATCAAGTGGGTCCCCAATGTCCCCGAATGATGCCCGGGAGTCTTGCACTAGGCAGGTTTGGCCCACAGGGATTCTCTGTCCTGTGGCCAAAGCTCCCACCTCAGATAACTTAGGCTGATGAGGTATTACCTGGACCTATCAAATGACATGGATGCCCAGAAGCTTCTGCCTCTCCTCCCATTTGCTTTTTGTAAATGCCAGACTTCTGGGTTTCCATTTAGGGGCAGGGCTGGGGCTTAACCTGCCTTCACCGTAACTTCCTGTTTGTTGCATCAATTCAGGGCAAAAGTACTGCTCCAAAGTACAAGGCAAATACCATTTACATAAACAATATTTACATGTTTGGTTTTCTGTCACATTTTTGAACACCAGCTAGCATTTACATAGACTTTAGGTTTGTAAAGTACTGTGCAAATACAATCTCGTTTGATCCTCACAATGAGCCTTTGAAGTAAGTCCTAGTATTATCCCCATTTTACAGATGAGGAAACTGAGTTCCAGTGACTAAGTGACTTGCTCAAGGTCACACAGTTAGAAAATGTCTGAAGCTAGATTTGAATTCAGGTCTTCCTGACTCCAGCTCCAGTTTTCTATCCCCTGACTCCATCATGACTTTCTATGAGATTCCTTCCCTCACCTCCTCCCAAGGAGCTATCCCCTTATAATATGGAAGAAAGGAAAAAAGGAGAGAAGGAAAAGTGAAATTTCACCAAACTCTCTGACAATGTATGTTGTGTTCCACACGTGTGGTCCCCTCCCCCCAGCTCTTCCAAGGAACAGTAGGAAGGGGGAGGAATTTTCTGGAATCCCTTCTTTGGGTCTTCTTCTATTTGGTTTCTCTTAGTTTGTTGTTGCTTTATTCAGTAACATTGCTGTCATCACTACACAGTCCATCCTTGATTCTCCCGATCTCATTTTATGCTTGTATGGAGAAGGAGCAAAGATGTAGACCCTCAGATGATGAAATAATAATTCAAGACAATGTGATAGATATAACAGCAGTTAGCATGTATATGGTATTTTAAGGTCTGCAGAGCACTTTGCATATCTCATCGTCTTTGATTTTCACACTCCTGTGAGAAAGGGGCAATTAATGGGGAAACTGAGGCTGAGAGGTATAAAATAAGTGCCCAGGGTCATATGGTGAGCAAAAGTCGAAGGCAGGCTTCCCACTTGGGTCTTCCCGACTGTCTGTCCAGCTCTATCTCCACTCCACCCCAAGCTGCTGGAATGCCTAAGGATGACTGAGAGGAATCAAAACGATGTCTTCCTGCTTCCTTCTGGTGCCCACACAAAATTGGTGTCATGATGTAACCATTTAAAAAATGTCACCACATGCACACACTTGGCTTTCTTGTCTCTGGCCACCAATAACATGGTTACTATCCTATTCACTCGAGGATATTTCTTGTAAACTGGTCCAAAGACCAATATTCTTATAAAGCACCATGTCATTTCACAAAGGAATTTCTCGGTCTTCTCCAAGGCACAATCATTTTCACCTTCCTTGGCTTCAAGGAGGGAGCAGATGTTCTGGATTCAAGAAACCAGAGAAATGTCACTGCTCCTTTGTAGACTCCCATCTCTATGCCCACTGCTTACATGTCTCCCAGGATCCTCTGTGGGAGCACCCCATGTTCAATCATCCCATTTCCTTTCTCCAACATCTGCTCATAGTGGATCTCATTGGTGTAGTCAGAGACTAGGGGTTCTATTCTTGGCTCTGTTGGTGACTAATTGTGTGATTGTGAACAAATGACTTCATATCCTCAGGCCTCAGCTTCCTCATCTGTAAAATAAGGGAGTTGTACAAGATTATTTACTGGTTCAGTGGCCTTGGACACTTGGGCAAATCAATTTACCTTCTGGACTTCAGTTTCCTCTTTTCCAAAATGGAGAAAAGATTTCACTGGAGAGGTGCAGGCCTATGGGAGGAGAATACTGCATGTACTACTCCTTCCTTCTCCCCCACCCACCCACTTTGGAATTAATTGGGATGCTTTGGAATCACTGGTTTTCTTTGTTTCAAGAGAAGCTTCAGTGAGGGGAGGGAAATAAGGTGAATGGGGGAAATATTGGGATGTAAACACTAAAACGTCAACAAAACTTTGAAGGGCTTGGAGTAGACGAGAGCCAAAGTTCCGTTCCATCCTTCTAAGTGGAAAGAGGTCTTTGCTTCTATTGACCTCAAGGAAAGTATTTTGCATCTGGCCTGCTGAGAGACTGCCACCTAGCGTGAATGTGAGGTCATGCATCACTCTAAGGAAACATGGTGTTTGGAGACCTGGACTCACTATGTGGGACTGAGGTAGGTGAGACTGGAGCTTTCCTGATGCCCCTAACAGGAGAAAGTGAATCCCTCCCCTAGGGTTGTCTATCCTGCCTCATTCCAACAGCTACCTGTGGGTTGATGGGGGAGGCAGGGCTTACTCACAGCATGGTAGGTTCCTCTCAGACCTGCCTACCCCACACATGTCCAAGAGCCACATGGTCCAGGCTTGGCCTCCCTTCTGAGCTGTTTCCTGGCTTCCTTTGGGATTGGTGGGGTTAGCATCACACAAGGATGCTGAGCTCCACTGAAGGGTCCAGAGGGAATGGGAGACCTTATATTCTGATATTTCACATCAGATAGAATCTTAATTTAAGGACACTCTGAAATCTCATTCATCATTTCTTCCTCAATAATTGTGAGGAATTCCTTAGGAATGAATCCAAACTTAAATCCTCCAGGTCATCTTGGATGTGGGGAATCTAGAGTCAAATCTGGGGGCCTAGGAGATTTCAGTCCCTGAATGCGGACTGAATGGGGAATGGGGAAAAGTTAGGGAAACCTTCAGTTGTCTGAGGGGACCCACTCTGGACCTGGCCCAGACCTAACTATTAATGAGCATCTGTCATCAGAGCATAAGAACAGCCATTGGAGGAGCTGAGAAGGTTAAAGGTGCTCAGGATAGTTGTCTTCTGGTATCTGAAGAGCTCACATGTAGGAGGATGGGATGGCTCCAGAGGGCCATGGATCAGGAGTGACGATGGAAGTGACAAAAAGTCTTGAGGGTAAGGAAATCTCTCTCACAACGAGAACTGTCTGAAGGTAGCAGGTGATAGCTGCCTAAGCTGGTGGTGAACTTGCTTCAGACAAAATGGATAACTACTTAGTGAGATATAGCATGGATTTTTGTTCAGGCAGAAGCAGGAGGAGCTGGTCTCTGAGGATCCACATGCCTGGAGGGGCTGTGTAAGACTGTCTGATGAGCCTCCAAGAGTGAAATCTGCTGAGGGAGAGCAAGGGAGCAAAGTCAAGTGACTTTGGGTATCTGAGATGAGCATTACGGCAACTTCACATAGAATTCTCCCCATTTAAAATCAGTCTGTTCTCTGCCTCCTCTCCACAAAGAGGTGGTGGACTAAAGGTACAGAAGGAGGCATACAACAATGGGCCATCCTCCCAAAACCATCACAACCAGGGGCTGCAAAATCACAAACACAAGGATCCTGTCACTGACCTCAAAGAAGAAGGACAAGGAAATCCTCCTTCCTCAGACCATTACATACAACTTCAAGTTTGTCCAACGTATTCATTGGTTTGTGGAATGATTTTTTCTCTTAAAAAAAAACAAAACAAAACAAAAAGAATCTTTGTTAGAAGGGATGGACCTTTGGAAGAAGGTAGAGAGAAGGATATTGTGGAAAATCTGGCCAAGGTAAAAATAAAAATGTATCAATAAAATCTATTAAAATGAACAGATTAAGGCTAAAATTGTCAGACATAGCCAATGGATGACTTAGTTATACCTGTTTCTTACAATGGAGGCTTCTATGGGGAGTGATAGATTTAAAAATATATATTTGGTAAAACATTTATTTTTTAAAAGTGTATTTTCTCAAATTGTTTATCACCTTGAAATATGAACCAGGATTTAGAACCTCTTTCCTATTCACATATCAACAAGCCTGGTTTGTTATTCAGCAGCCACTGAATCTGCTGAGATCCAAAAGTTTGGCTCTGGGCATCATCTGCGCCAAATGGGCTTCTGCAGAACAGAATTCACATTTGCCCAAACAGAGCAAAGGAAAGACAGAAAAGTGAATGTCGAGATGCATGGCACATGGACCTGCCTGCCAAGGTCCAGATGGCAGAGCTACATTTAGAGCTAACTTCCTTTTAACAAAGGATTTTAAAATTCTGATGCTTCGTTAATGTTGGAGCAAAAGTAAGAGGCAAAATGTTTAACTTAACTCAGTCTGCTGCCCCTGTCTAATCCCAGCTGACTTGCTCCAACTTCTTGATTCATCCATCAATCCATCCATGTGTATATGTGTATATATACAGGTGTGTGTATACATGTACATATGTGGGTGTCTATATATATCATGCTTCCTATATTCCAGGCACTGTATTAAGCACTTTACAACTGTTACCTCATTTGATCCTCGCAGCATTTTTGGAGGAAAAATGTTTTATGCCCCTTATTTTACAGAAGAAACTGCGGCAGAGTTAAGTGACTTGCAGGAGGCCAGATGTGAGCTTGGGTCTTCCTGACTCCAGACCCAGTGCTTGACCCAATGCATCACCTGGCTGCATTGATTATTAGTGGCATGCCTTTAGCCAAACCACTTCATGTCTCAGGGGCTCAGTTTCTTTCTCTGTAAAATGAGGGAGTTCATAGATTTAGAGGTAGATTAAGAATAACTTTCTGGTCTTTTGCTCCAACCCCATCATTTCAGAAATGAGGAAACCAGGGCATCACAAAGATAGTGAGCACCAGAGTTGGAATTGAACCCAGATCCTTGGAGTCCAGATCATGGTCTCTTTCCACTACATCATTCTGCCTTTCAAATGAATGGTTGGGGCAGATCTCTAAGGTCCCTTCCCTCTCTGACATGCTGAGATTCTGTAATAGGTATTCTAATGGAGGAGACAAAACCTTTATACCTTCAAGAGATGTACAAGAGGTAATCTCAGAGGGAAGGAGCTAGCAAGAAAGGGGACTGAGTCAGCAGATGCAGTGTCATGTGTAAAGGAGACAAAGCAGCTGTCAGAACTGTGTTGTAGGATGGGTAGAAGGGCTGAAAATACATCATGATGCAGAGGGAGGAAGAGGCCCCGGTTGTGAAGAGCTTTAAAAGTCCAATCTAGAGGCAACAGGGAGCAATGGGAGTTTATTGAGTGAAGGGATAACATGGTAACAACTGTGCTTGAGGAAATTCTCTTTGGTGATGACTGAGTGGAGGATGGACGACAGCTGGGAGAAATTGGAGGTGTGGAGGGTAATTAATAGAAGGTTATTGTAATAACCCAGGTAAGAAGCAATATAAGCCTGTACAAGGGGGCACCTCAGTGAAAGGAGGGAATAATCATTCAGAAAACATGCCATGTAATTGTATATCAACAATTGTAAAACTTATTATTGGTATAATAATTATCACTGAAGATTGGGATGGATTAATATGGCACAAACTTGTTCCTTCATGATGAGTAGGGCCTCGGAGATTACAAAGGGCATTGTGGACCTGCTGAACAAAGATGCATTCTGCCCTGTGCCAAGCCTGTGGAAACAGTTACCAGCTCAAAGTCCATAAGAAGGAAACTCACTTACCCAGCAGACAAATCCACAGTTTGGTGGGATCTTTTGCTTCACTTTAAAGAAATTCTGCATATGTAGGATATTGGGTAAAGGAAGGCTCATACAGACACTATTTTAGTTTCATTACACAAGGATCCTGTTACTGTTATAGTCAGTAATGGCTTACATCTTCCTAGTGGGCAGCTAGGTGGTGCAGTGGATAGAGCACCAGTGCAGGAGTCAGGAGGATCTGAGTTCAAATCTCACCTCAGACACTTGACACTCAGGAGCTGTGTCACTTACCCTAATTGCCTCATCCTGGGTCATCTCCAGTCATCCTGATGAATATCTGGTCACTGGATTCAGATGGCTGGTGACCTGCACAGCCCTCCCTCCCTCAAAACAAAGTAAGTGCAAGTCATGTCATCATTTCTCTGATGGCATGGTCTTCTTCGGCAATGAAGGATGAACACACACATCTTCCTATCAGCTCAGAACACTGGTCTGGCAAGTTCTGTGGGAGAAAGCCAGAGTCACTTTTCTTGCTCATCATAATCATCTTTCTTTTCCATTTTTCAGAAAGTGAAGTCATCTTGAGCTGAAAGGGAGTTAGATGAATTGATAGTCATCTCTCCAAGGCAAGGTTTCTTCACTTGGAGCTCATGGACTTGATTTAAAAATATATATTTCTGATAACTCTATGTTAACATAATTGGTTCCTTTATAATCTCATGTATTTTATTTTATGCATTTAAAAATATCATTCCAAGGAGGACATTCCCAGGCTGTCAGAGGAGTCCATGACTCACAAAAAGGGAATAATATCCCCTTCTCCAAGAGGATATGTGGAGAGATTCAGCTCAAAGCCGTTAGGGGTCAGTGTCAATTTGAGGGCTCTCTCTCAAAGAAAGTTCCAAGTATTTGTCCTTGGTTCTGGGCTCTATCACTTTGAACCATGACTCGAAGGCAGAGCTCATTTACATGTCTGATTAGCAGGTGGCACAAAGAAGGGTAAGTAATACCCAGCATAACAGTGTCTGGATTAAAAAACAAACAATCCAACACTGAGAGGTTATAACAATGGATCTGGTCAAATAAAATGAAATTGAATAGAAATAAAGGCAACCATAGAACCTCAGTGCCAGGAAGAACATCAGAGCCCCCTACCCTAGTGCCGCCTCTCTCTATGACTTGTCTATCAAGTGGTCACCAGTCAGCCTTTGCTTGGGGATTTCCAAGAAGGGGGGGCACCATCTCCCAAGGCAGCTCAGTCTGCTTTTAAGCAGCTCAAATTGTCAGGAATTCATTTCCTGACATCCTGTGGATGACCTAGCTTTCTGAATTTAGCTTGACTGATCATACAGATGGACAGAGATGCAAATGATATCAGAATTATATGAGACCTTCAAGGCCAAAGAGACTCGACTAAACAGATATGTTTAATGGCCATCAAGCCTTTCTTAAAAAAAAAAAAAGTAACCTTCAAGGAGGGAGGCATTCCTCCTTTTTTTCCCTTGGGCATCCCATCCCATGTTGTGGTGGCTCCACTTATTAGGAATTTTTTTCCCTTATATCATGTCAAAATTCACCCCTCTGCCACTTCTACCCATAGCTTCTCATCCCAAAGTCTAGTCCCTCATCTATGTGGCAGGTCTTAGGGAGACATTCTATCCTTACATCTTCTCTTCTCCAGGCTAACCATGTCCAGGACCTTCATCAAATCTACATTTGGTAGGAATTTAAGGCCCTTTAGTAAAATAGTAGACATATGGGCCACCCCTGGGCCCATCTCAGAACCCTTCTAGTGTAGCAGAAAGGTCGATAGGAAAGGATCCACTTTGCTGGGATGTCATTGTCTCAAAGCATGAAGTTTGAGTAAAAAGAAACAAACTATGCACATGGTATAACAGGGATTTCTGTCTTCTGCTGACAACATAGTAGGTGCCTCATAAAAGTTTATTGCTTCTTACCTCCATGGCCTTTGAGAAGCCAAGGTCACTTCTGCAAGCTGATGGGGACTGTGATGGAGGGACTACTTCAGAATAACTCATTTCCTCTGGTGAGGGAACCTTCCAAAAGCCCCTATCTTTATATAGTTGGATTCTTCCACCTAGTCTGCAAATTGTCATTGAAATAAAATCTGAGGGCTTCCTGTGGGGTTTTTTTGGTGCCATTAGTTCTAAAAGGCTGCTTTGGATTTCTTTGAGCCTGTGAAACCTTTGACCCAATCCAAGACTCACTGACTTTCCAAGGCAACAGCTGGCCTCTCTGGAGGCAGCAGGGGCTGGGCCATTACCCTTGAAATGGAAAGCTCCAGAATGAGAACACTCAATCCTATAGTTAGGAAAGGCACAGGGAAGACAAAGAACAATTCAGAAAGCAGGAACTTTAGACACTGAATTAAAACAAGAGACTCCTCTCTATACTAGACTCCAAAAGGAGGCAAAAGAAGTAAGGGCTTGGGAAAATGGAGTGAATCTCATGAGTTCTCCTGCTGCTGAGGAATAAATAGAGCAGGCAAGAGGGGCCATTTGTGGGCAAGAAGCCACTGGGAGAACAGGTGGGGCACCACCTAATGCCAATTTCTAGCATTTCCTTCATACTAGGGAAAGCCACGTAGTGTTGAGTACTAGTACCAATGTGCCAATGTCAACATCTCAGTCCTTAGGTTATGGTCTTTTCCTCCTTCTTCCTCTATATTGGGAGAAGAAATGAATGGAGCCTATGGAGTATAAAGAAAGATCTGATAGTGATATGTCAACACATGGCCTCAGGTCTTGCACCACTGTCTACCACCCCTAACTCCAACACCAGTCATTGTCAATGATCCAGATCTTCTCTAGGAGCTAGGACTCCAAAAACACTAACATAAAACTAAAAATGTCACTGAGGAATAATTTTCTGAGAACTCATTGTTGCACAGAGGTGACCTTCGGTCCTCAAGGGAATACAAGCAGAGCATTTATATTGGCAGGTTCTGTTAACTGGCTCTGGCATCTGAATATCATCCTGACATTAAATGTAACCTCCTTGAGAGTGGAAATATTTTATTCTTCATACTTGTGTCATCAGTGTTTATCACAGGACTTGGCACATAGTAGGTGCTTAATAAATGCCTGATGACTGATTGGCTGGTGGTCAAAGGACAGTGTCTGTTCTCCAAGGATGTGGGGCTCATGACCAGGAGATTGACTATGGACTATGAGAAAAATTCTTTGAACTTCCTCAGGAAACACATAGAAGGTGTAGATGGGTTGTGGTTAGCACCAAGGGAGGGTGATGAGATCATGGATAATAATGATTCTAATAGGTGACATTTACATGATGCTATAAGATTGACAAAGTATATATCATATGTGTTTCCTCATTCAATTTATTAAAGTACATGTAGTAGCTGTGATTAACTTGCTTCTGTCTAAAAACATCAGCATAATTACTTTATTAGCTAAGAAAAGACTAGATTGGAAAAAAGAGAAGTTTAATCTACAGCTGAGAAAAAAAATTAAGATAGTCTTTGTCCCTACCTAAAATCAGAGCCAAGTCATAAGCAAACCTAGTAGAATAGGTAAGAAAGGAAGAAGCAGAGAAAATGTCAGGGCTTTCTGATGAAATATGGTGATTGTGATCAGTGTGAACTGGTCAAAGAATCCAGGAAGCTGTCCATTCCAGCCTGCCCTGAAAACCAGAACTATCTCAAAACCATGAAAGCTTCAGAGTATCCATTTTACAGTGTCCCAGAGGAATATCCCAATTAGATCAAATGATCACAGACAAGAATTCACATTGGTAAGTAAGGCATATAATTGTACATGGCTATTTGTATGTCTTTAAATTTTACTTCAAATTGTATTTCTTGTTTTGATATTGATAATTGATGTTTACTTATTTTAACAGAAAAGCACAATTATATGGAGAAAATGTATAATTTATGAATTCCATTTAACCATAGTTAATCCCTCCCGCTTTTATGTCCCTCCTCCTTGAAGGTAGGGACATTGTCTTCTTCTTTTTATCCTTAGTACCCAGCACTAACACCTAACAACACTTAGTTAGTGCTTACTAAATATGTGGTGAATGAATGAACTAGGTTCAAGGACAATCCAGTGGGTTCACGGCACAAGTTCATGGCTAAGACTTCACATCTACCCGAAAGGCAACTGTCTAAGCCACAGTAATACTGTTTTGCCAAATCCAAGTCTATACAGTAATGAAAAACTGCACATTTTGGGTAACTAGTGGTACTTGCTAAATGGCAATTGAGTATAACTGATCAGCTCTTTTATTTTTGAAGGGAAGGGCTGGACTTAGGATTTTATCTCTTTGAACTCCTCCAATGCAAATCAGAAACTCAGCAGTAATTGAGAGTTGCCAGGGGGACATCACAATATTACATGACTTGTCAAGGGCAAGACAGCTAATGGATGCCAGAGGCAGGTATCATGGAGTCTATTCACTTTGCCATGCTCTCTTTCTGTCAAAGAAACTGCAATTGGAAGCCATTGGAATCCTGCTATGATGCATTTCAAAAAATTGTTGTATTATCAATGAAATGACATTTTAATGAGAGCCTTCTGGTCTTTACAGACATAAACTCCATTGGATACTGGACAAGGCAGAGCTTTCTAATGTGAAATTCAGCATGCTAGAGGTGTTTATATTCTTGCATGTTTTATTAAGCAGCTCATTCAAGCCTATGTCCAGCAGCAGTCTCCAAAGCAACCAATAAAGTTGCTCATCTGGATGCCAGGTTTTGAGCAAGTGTATTAGCATCTGGCATACACCTAGGGATGAAGTCGAGGAGTGTCACAGGCAAACAGGTGACCACAGCATCACTGACTTTAAACTTGAAGGGATCTTTGAGGTCATTCTCCTCAAACTCATTTTATACATGAGGTCCAAATGAGATACAGTGACTTGACCAAGGTCATGTAAGGAGGTGAGAACAGCAAGTAATGTCAGAAGCCCTACTTGTGCTCAAGTCTGCTGTGAGAGACCACTCCAGTGTACCACACTGGGACTGGGCATCTTAATGAACACCAGATGATTGGACAGTACAGGACTCCATTGCTGGTGGGATGCCCTCAACGAGACCCCCCACACACACACACACACTGTAATCTTCCCATTTCACTGCTGCCATTGTTTTCCCAGATCCTAGTGGGTTCTTATTAAAGCCTTGTTTATCCATTGATTAATCATTTTCTTGGCTATTTGCTGTGATTGAGATCTGGGTTAAAAATGAAATAAACTGAAGGCAAAGGAATTCTATAAGGAGAGGCTGATATGGCCAGATATTTGAAAGATTATTTTAGCAAGTATATGAGATTATCATTTCTTCCATCTCACATTGGAATGGTGGAACTAAATTTAATTCTTATCAATAAAGAATTAATGGGTAGAAATGATGTGAATTTTTGGGGGGAATGTAAGCAACCATTTTGTGTTAAAAGTCCTAATAGGTTTTGGAAGAGCATATTTGAAAAGGTTCAGAAATAGGATAGACGGATCCAGAGGGCTAACATTCCAAAAGCAAAGTCAGTCTGATAGAGAAGGGAAGTCCTCAAGAACTAATTTCTGAAAACACAAAGAAAAACAATTGCAATGGGAGGAAATGAAGAGTTGTGTAAAGGGACTGATGTGGCTGCCTAGGGAGCTCACCAAGCAGCTGCTTATTTTTTTTCTCTTTTCTTTTCAGAGAGAATTATTTTTACACTGAAAAGGACAGAAGAACTTTTTAAAGGCTTGTCATGAATCTAAGCAGATGATTAGGGAGCTCATAAGAGACCACTTACCAGAATTTCATGAATTCAAGTCACCAGACTCAGACAAACTATATCTCAGGTATCAAAAGAATTAATGGCTGTAATTGCTAAGTTGCTATCAGCACTCTAAGAAATCAAGGAGAAGGAGAAAGATGTCATAGGACTGGACCAGGGCAAATGTTGATGGGTATCAGAAAGGGAATAAACAGAATTTGAAGAGTGAGATAGTTAGTTTAACTTTGCTTCCTGGTAAAACTGTAGATATTTAAAGAAAAAGGTTTTGAGCATTTCCTAAGGAGATATTGAGTTTCCTTTGCCAGTATTTCATTTTAAGTATTGGGCAAAACTTTGTTGTATAATCAATACAAGACATTAACAGCAGTTCTGATGGAAAGGAATCCCCTGCTTCTTCTCTCCAATTTAGTAAAGCTGTTTGGGGTCATCAGTTATGCAACTCTTCACCACTCTTTATTCCGAAGATCCCACCAGCTCCACACACTATTAAAGACAATTCTGGCTTTATGTGAATTCCCATTATAGAAGCTCAACTTTACTGTAAACAATGCTGGGAGAAATCCTCATTCAAAAAAAATAATCCACTTATGTCAAGTTTATTGTACAGTACTGTGCTCTCTCTGTCCCTACTCCTGCCCCTCAGTCCAGAGCTCCACGGCCTCCCTCCCCCAAAAAAAACCAGCTAAAAAAATCCTTCAAGTGAAAACAGAAGAACGGATACCAAGAGAGTCTGCCCCTATCATAACGGGGGAGTCGGCTTGAGACCTCTGGCATTGCCCTCATGTCCCACCTGGGTTCTGTCTACCATTGGTCAGGGGCCCTCATGAGTCCCCATCCTCTCCTGTGTCGGCAATCCACTCACCTTGTTCTTCCTCTCAGTTCTGGCCAGACCCCCACGTGGTTAACTCATCTGTGCCTCCTCCTGCCCTGTCCTTCCATGTCCAGCCCCCTCCCTCCATGGATTCTTGGCCCCCTTCCTGGCCCCCTCCCTTCCCCAAGTCCATGGACAAATTGGAATTACATAAAGATCTACAGAGTGGTCTGCTCGTGTAAGTAAAGTAAAGTAAATAAAAACTGTACGTATTAGACCATGGAACTGATTCAAATTATAAGAATAAGAGCAATTACCAATTGAAAAATGATGGAAGGATATGAACAGACAATTTTCTTTTCTTTTCTTTTTTTAATAACATTTTATTCCCTACCCAATTACATGTAAAAACAATTCTCAACACTTGCTTTTGTTTAAGTTTTGAGTTTCAAATTTTATTCCTCTCTCCCTCCCCCCCAGACAATAATCAGTATGATATGGATTACACATGTGTAATCATGTAAACATTTCCAAGTTAGTTATTTTGTGGAAGAAAGTTAAAGGAAGAGATAGGAAGGAAAGAAAAAAAGAAGGGAAGAAAGAAAATGGCATATTTAGATCTGTATTCAGATGCCATCAGTTCTATCTTGAGAGGCTACTAGCATTTTTCATCATGAGTCCTTTGGGATTGTCTTGGATCATTGTACTGTTGAAAACAGCTAAGTCATTCACAGTTGTTTATTGTACAATTGCGGTTACTATGTACGGTGTTGTTCTGGTTCTGCTCTCTTCACTGAATCAGTTCACTTCAGTCTTTCTAGATTTTTCTGAAATCATTCTGCTTGTCATTTCTTACAGCATAAAATATTCCATCACAATCATATATCACAACTTGTTCAGTCATTCCCTGATTGATGGACATGCCCTGAATTTCTAATTTTTAGCCACCACCAAAAGAGCTGCTATAAATATTTTTGTATATATGTAGATAATTTTACTTTGTAAAGTCTTTTTGGGATACAGACCTAGTAGTGGTACCAAAGCGGACAACACTCAGTTTTCTAGTTCTTTGGGGATAGTTCCAAACTCCTCCCCAGCATGGTTGGATCAGTTTACAATTGCAACAACAGGGCATCAGTGTCCCAGTTTTCCTACACCCTCTCCAACATTTATTGTTTTCCTTCTCTGTCATATTAGCCAATCTGATAGGTGTGAGGTGTGTTTCAGTGTTGCTTTAATATACATTTCTCTTATCAAGCGATGTAAAATATATTTTCATATGACAACAAATACTTTTGATTTCTGTCTGAATTTTCAAAGGAAGAAACTCAAGCTATTAACAATAAAAAAGGGTTCCAAATCTCTAATAATTAGAAAAATGCAAAGTAAGGCAGCTGTAAGTTTCCACCTCTTACTCATCAGATTAGTAATGCTGTCCAAAAAAGGGAAATGACCCATTTAGAAGTGCTGAGAGAAAATAGCACATTATATAATTTTGGTGGAGCTGTGAATTAATGCAGTCATTTGGGAAAGCAAATTTGCAATTGTGCCCAGAAAATCGCTAAACTGGGCATATCCTTTGACCCAGTAGTGGCCCACTACTAGGTCTATACCTACTCTTCTACTCACAATATACTATTATACTCAGAATAATTGCTTGGGAAGCTGGAAAGCTAATTGTTAAATTGTCCATATGAACATTCACACCTCAAAAATCAGAAATCTCTACAAATCAAGGCTTGGTTTATTGTTTCTATTGATTAGACTCAATAAAGCAATGTGGAAAATATTAATAATGAATATTAAACCTCAAAGTATGTTGTATTTATATTTTTCCCCTCAGAGAACTGGTTGTTAAATATTTACCAACACACTTCTTCCTATACACCCCAAGACTAAAGAGAAGAAAAAGGCTCACCTGTACAAAAAATATGTGTAGTAGCTCTTTTTATAGAGACAAAGAAGTGGAAACTAAGAGGGTCCTCATCAGTTGGGGAATGGTTGAACAAATTATAGTATGTGACTGTGATGGAATTCCAGTGTGCTATTAAAATAATGAAAGAGACTGTTTCAGAGGAACTTGGGAACACTTGTCTGAACTGTTGTAGAGTCAAGTAAGTAGAACCAAAAAATAATAATTTATATAACATTATGAAGATGCACAACTTTGAAAGATTTGGGAACTCTTATCAACACAATGACCAACCAGGATTCCAGACGAATGGATGATGATGCCTGCTACCCACCTTCTGGTCAAGAGGCGATAGACTCAGCTTTTAGAACAAGGTATTTTTTAAGCATGGCGAGTACAGGCATGTGTTTTCCTTGACTGTGTATATTTGTTATGAGGGCTTTGATTTTTTTTTTTTTTATTTCTCAATGGGAGAAGGGATGGTTGTGTGACAGAAGGAGAGAAAATGGAAAAATTTAAATTAAAAAAAAAAACCAAAACCTCTCACCCAAGTTCTGGAGTCACTAGTATTTTGTTGAAACTCGATAGATTTGGGGAAGATGGGGCAAGATTCTTCTATTTCTTATTTCTGGTGTATCTGCTTAATCATTTACATATAGCATTTCCCATAAGAATGTAAACTCCTTGAGGGCAAACCTACTGTTGCTTTTCCCTGTATCCTCAATATTGAGCACAGTGCCCGGTTCCTAGTAAGCATTTAATCAATGCTTTCAGCCACTTGCTCTGAGCACTGCCTGTCCATTGTGTAAACAGTAGTGTCCCGTAGCTCCCTAGGGTGTATCTGATTTTTAAAGTTGGTGGGCTTCAGAAAACTCCCTATTCATTATCAGTGATCCCAGTAACCCTCACCTCGGTATACAGTCTTCTGGGAACTGGATTCTAAGGAATGTCTCCCAATAAGTGATAATCCCCTCTGGACCTCACACATCATGGCAGACGTTGTCTTGTGTACCTCTTCAGTCATGCCCAATTTAACTGGAAATATAGCCCCTCAAAACTTAGGAACCTTTTTTCATAAAAATGTTTATTTTAAAATTCAGTCTATCCTATCACATAAAGGCAAGATGGGCCTTGTCCCAGCGCAGAGAACCAACATTCATCACTCAAATGTGACAAGCTAGGCAGATCAAAGCAATGAACATGTTAGGACTCACTTTTTGTTAACTTTGTGGAGATAACTGAGGAGACCAGGAGACGAGGGAAAGGGGACAGAAGTCATTTCCCCTGGGGCACGAACTCTAGTTAGAGTTTATTTGATGTTTGCTTTCTTTTCTGCCTTTGCTCCACAATCTCCTCCTGCTTTGGTGTGTTTTAAATCATCTTCAACTGCTTTTTGAACTGGAATGCGTCTCCTCGGGACCAGGATGTTCTTTGACCTGATCTGGTTCTCAAGGCATTGGGGTAGCATTCCATTGTTCTACCGCTAGGTGGCATACTTTCTTTTCCTTGTAAGATACAGGGTATGCTGAACAACTTTGCCCTCAGGGCCTTGGTTGACACTGGGTCTAAAATTATCTCACTTTCTCTAGAGTGTTAAGGACCACACCCCAGGACAGCCCCTACAGTGACACCCTGCAACAGACCATGTCATCGCAGTTGATGTCCTGGCATGAGGCAGAGGGACTTCAGGAAGCATGGGGAAGCATCAGCATTGCCACATGGGCAATGGCATCTGCTAGTTATTTCCGAAATTATCCAATAACTGTATGCCCTCCAATGTGGGTACACGCATAGTTGAATGATGACTTTTTACTCAGGGCATGGAATGGGGCTGCTTTATGCAAAATTAAACATGTTTTAAGATCTAGCTCCCAAACTATTTTTTCACCATTCCTAAAAAACAGCTGTTAATTAGCTATTGTAAATAGCTCCCCCATCCAAGCATTTAGGGTCCGGCCACCTCCAGCATCTCCTTCATTTGCACATTTTCGATTCTTCTGGAATTAGCAATGATGCTCATGGAGAGAGAATATCAAGCGAAAAGCTCAGCCCACTATGTATATTAGGCAATATCATTTTTTAAAGGGAAAAACCCAGTAACTCTGTATTATCTCCTTGGGATATCAATAATGCAATGTCAGCTTCATAATCCATATTTTGGAGCTGTGGGCAAGTCATGTTTAACCTCTCTGTCAGTTTTCTGATCAACAAAACGGGGCAAAAAGAACATGGCCCACTTACCCCACAGGGCTGTTCTGAGTCATTGATGACATAATATCAGAGCTGGAGAGGACCTTAGAAGCTGCTCAGGCCAAGCCTCCTCATTTTACAGATGAGGAAACTGAGATTCCACGAGCTTAAACAGCTTTCCCAAGATCACACAGGTGGCAAGTAGTAGAGATACGATTTCAATTTGAATCTGTTGACTCCAGATTTCTCTCTTTTTTTTCCATTGTACCATCAAGGACTCTACCATATATTACATAACCTCCATATACAGAAACCAAGCCTGCCAACCCTGAAGTGCGATAGGTATATCATTTCTGGTGACAACGAAGAGGACTGGCTGAAATGAAAAAGGCAGATAACCAGTCACTGTTTCTGGGAATCCTAAGGAGAGATGGAGAGGCAGCCATTGGGTTGCCTTTGGGTTAAAAGACTGCCTCTGTATTGTACATGTAAAGACAAAGCCAGTGGTGGCATGTTACATCGACATATGAGAGCAGATGCAAATGCACAAAAACCAGCCCCTCTGCAGCAGGACCATGATGAGAGGTGTGTGGTTACAATGCACTGAGTGAAGCTGGCTAAGTTGCTTCTCTTCTAGAGCATGAGGGATGACCCTATAGGGATGGTGGCATTTTTCAAGTGGAGTTATCTTTGGGGCATCTAGTTATGGAAAGATGTAAGTGAGAAACTGAGACTGGGACCTTCTGGTTGGCTGTCGCCAAAAAGGTGGAGAAGAACATTATGGCTGGTCTTGAAGCTAGGAGAGTTGGGTCCAAATTTGGGCTCCGATGGTGATTAGCAATGCGTGCTAGTGACTTCATTCCTGCAACAAACATTTTTAAGAATTGTATTTGTTTATTTTTCTCAATGACATGCAAAAACAATTTTAACCTTTTTAAAAATGATTTTGAGTTCTAAATTCCTTCCCTTTCTTCCCCCTCCTTGAGAAGGCAAGCACTTTGATATAGGTTACACACGTTCAGTCATATCATACAAAACATTTTCATATTAATCATGTTGTCAAAGAAAATAGACCCCCAAAAAGGAACAGAAAAAAGAAAGTGAAAAATAGTCTGCTTCCATCTGCATTCAGACCCATCAGCTCTGTCTCTGGAGGTGGAGAGCATTTTTCATCATAAGTCCTTCAGAACTGTCTTGGATCATTGCGTTGCTGAGAAGAGCTAAGTCATTCATAGGTGATCATCCTATAATATTGCTGCTACCCTGTACAATGTCCTGCTAGTTCTGCTCACTTCACTTTGTAACATAACAACCATTTACCAAGCCCCTGAGGGTCAATATGTGAGATACAGGGGACATAAAGATAAAAGGAAAACAGTCCCTACCACCAAGGAGCCTCAGTTTCCTCATCTGTACAATGAAGATAATCACCCTTGAAGCATCTGCTTTAGAGGATCATTATTGAGGAAAGCATATTGAAAAGCTAAAAGTGACTTAGAAGTAGAGACTGATGTCTTATCCATAGAACTTGTTCAAAAATGGAAGAAAATATTGTAATTAAAAATAGCCACGTGAATGTCTTATTCTAAAAGGAGAAATCCTATAGGATGAATTGCTTTCTATTTTAATATCCACAAGAATTTATTCGGCAGAGGGCTAACTGAATCTAACACCCACAGTGAAACAATTCAAAGGCTTGGGGTTCTTCTAAATAATTAACTTGAAAAAGTTGTCAGAAGGAATGGCTGAGGACAAGGCTGACATTACTGGTGAACTGAGACTCATGAAAAAAGAACAACGTTACCGTAATCCTACCCTTGTCTTTCCAAATGCAAACATATCACATATCACTAATCCCATGTTGTATTCAGTCCAACAGAAATCGAGGCTGCGGAATTTTCTGCCACTGGCTGGGTTTCCCCCATGTGTGGAGTGCCACTGCTCTGGTCACTGCTGCTGCAGCTTGAAGGATACTTCCCCCCTGGGTGGGCCACTGTGGCTCCCTCGGGACTCACTGTCAGCTTTGAAGGGAGTGAGCAATCCTCTAGCCCTAAATTAGCTAATTAGAATTTCAAAGGGAAATGAAGATTAGGGATAACAGAAAGAGATAGGAACTGGATCTAAGATTTCACTAGCGTAGAAAATTCCTGGATGAATAAACTCCACATACTAATTTAGGTCAGCTTCTTTTCAACAATTCATGGTCTAACTGCAGTGAATGTATAGATAAAGCATTTATGACTTGCTTACTACGTGGCAGGTCCAGGATACTGAGAGTTTAAGTGTGTTTGGGGTGACGTAGCCAATGTGGATCTGAGTTGGAACTTGAATCCAGGACTTGCTGACTCCTAGGTGTGCCCTCTATCCTCTACCTCCATGCTTCCTGTCTCCAGAAAAAGATTTCTTCACCATTTTCTTTGTATAAAACAGGCCCCACCCCCAGTGTGATTAGATGCCATAGGAACACTGGAATCTCCTAATCCTTCTCCTCCATGGAGCCCCACTCCCAATGGAAATCTAAGAAAGGTTTGGAGAGGAAGGTCCTCCCCGAAGGTGCTGCCTGGTTAGCAGCACAACACGCTTTCCTGGTGCCTGCCCAGGGGCTAACAACCTTAAATGTGCCGATTACCACACCAAGACTTGTCATTTGCAGGAACACAAACATTCAGTTAGGCATGAGCACGTACTCAAATGGCTGTAGCTGAAGGTTTCCTTCAGACACCCAAGTCCTCACAGAAACCAGGCGGAATTACAAGAGGCCCATGGACACCCTGGGCACCGCTAATTGAAAGGTAATTAAGAAGTAATCTGAAATAGGTGAAAGAGTTCTGGATTTGGTGTCCTGACACCTAGCTGTCTGGGGTCAGTTCTTCAGCCTCTCATTTTTCCCATTTTTTTTGATGGGGGATGGGACTGACTTGTGATTTCCCTGATTTAGGGAAATCCCAGTGTGTAACCTCCTTCCACAGATGCAGACTGGGCAATTTGTCCTTGACTACTGTCTTAAACTTACCTCGAGCAGTAGGAGGTCAAGTGGCTTGCCCAAGGCCACACAGCTAATACAGATTTGGCCTAGGAGCAGAACCTAGGTCTTCCTGACACCAAAGTCTTCCCTCAGCCCATAATGCCTTGCTGCCTCTATGCCCCTTCTGTAAAGAGGGAATAATATTAACAATAACAAACAACTCTACCTACCTCATAAAGTGTCTTGCATATCAAAAGCATTTAAAAAATGCTTGTCCATTGACTCTGATTTGTAAGGGAACCCCTTTGCCAACTGGCAGTTCTATAGAAATGGGAGGGGATCTTATTAACCCTTTACATCTGTATGGTGATTGAAATATTCTCCTAGGGCTTTGGCAACCTTTTTTTTTTTTTTTCATTTGAAGGATGACAGTGGATGGAGCTTGGCATTTGGCTTGGCTTCAAATGTTGACATTCCAAGCCCTTCATAACTCAGTCTCCTCCTTCCTTTCCAGTCTTCTTCCACCTTCCTCCCCAACATCCCAGCCTCCTGGCTGTTCCAAAGACAAGACCCTCCATCTCTAAACTTTGGGCATTTCTTCATCTGTGTCCCATGCCTGAAACACTCTCCTTCCTCCACTCCAGCTACTGACCTTCCTTTAAGTCCTACCAAAGACCTGACCTCCTGTGCCAAACCTTCCTCAACCTTCTCCATTCCAGTGTCTCTCCTCTGTTGTTTATTTCTCATTTATCCTATGCTTAGCTTTCTTAGTGTGTTTTTGTTTGCATCTTGTCTCCCCCAGCACATCGCAAATCCCTTGAAGCAAGGGCTGTCTTTTGCCTCTTTTTGTATCCTTGGCACTTAGCCTAGTGTCTGGCACACAGTAGGCTCTTAAATGTTTATTGATTAAGTAATTAATCATGGCTTTGTCTCTTATGACTCATTTGATGTTAGACAAGCTATCTAGACTCTCTGGACCTCGGTTTCCTCATCTAAAGTAAAGAGGGTTGGTCTATCTAGAGACCCCTCGGGTCCTATTCCCCTTCTAACTCTTTGATCTTTTGATCCTTATGAACTAGGCAGGTCAAATATTATCTCCATCACTCTCCATGGAGTGGCAAAGGGACTTAACCAGGGTCACACAGATAGTGTATGTGTGTGTGGGGGGGGCTAGACATCTGACTTCTAACTCTGCAAGCTAATTTTAAGGTTCTGCATTGAATGAACAATATAGTTCTTCCTGCCAAGGATTAATTGGTTGTTTCCAAAGAAACAACACCTACCACAGCACCTGGCACACAGTTGGTGCTTAATAACTGTTTATTATAGATTGATAAGAATCTAACTTTTCTTAGGATCATAGATTCATAGATTTTGAACAAAAAAGGGACCTTGAAGATCCTTCTTTCAGACCCTTAATTTTACAGAAGAGGAAAATGAGGTTGAGAGAAATGAGGAGAATTGCTTAAGTCACACTGGAAGCATGATCCAGCAGCCAGAGCATGGAAGCCCTGTGTACATTGAAGCTCTGTGTACTACCATCTGGGAGATCCTGGGTAAGTCACTTCTTAAGCCCCAAAACAGAAATCATGGGATAGTTGACCTTCCATGGGCTGTTGAGAGAATAAAATTAGATGGGCAACAGAAATTAATACAGGACTTTGAGTTACCACTCAAAATGGGCAAAGCCAGTTTGAACCCAGCCCTCATCTCTCTGGACCACTCTGCATTTTGTCTTCAGACAGCTAGGTATGCAGGGAAAGAGAAAGAACAAAGTTCTAGCAAGTGAAACCATGTGATGATAGGAAAACATGATGTTGTTAGCTGATAAAATTGTGACTCTAGGCTTTGTGATGGAACCCATCTGCCCAGCCACCGTGACATGTGGCTTGCAACTGGGAGGGGCCCAATTAGTTTCTTCTTAGACAAGGCTGTCCTTTGCCCCAAGTCCTGTTCATTCTACATGGAGGACTTGTGTCTGGGAAGCATTTGGCCTCTTTCCCCAGATAACAGACATAGGGTAAAGCACTAGAACTAGAAAACTGAAGGTCAGTCTGCCTACAGGGACAGAGAGATGACCCAACTGCCAGGGTGCCATTTTGTAAGCAAGACAGTGAAAAATGCAAAGGATTTTGTCTTAAGCTAAAATTTCCTAGAGAAGTAATAATAAATTGTGTCTAATAAATAATAAATTGTATTATGAATCAATCAATAAATGACTGTATTGACAACCTGAAATTCTACACATTGGTTTTTAATAAAGGAATAGTAGCAAGATGTTACAGTAGACAGAGTACAGAGTTTGGAGTCAGGAAGATCCTATCTCCGTCACTTACTAGTTTTATGTCCCTGGGCAAGTCACTTAAATTCTCTCAGACTTAGTTTACTCATCTGGAAAATGTGAATAATAAGCATTGACATACTTAGAGCTGCTGTGAGGATGAAGTGGGATACCGCCTTTAACTGGTTCTTCAGTAGTTTTTCAGTCCTGCCTGACTCTCCGTGATCCCATGTGGGGTTTTCTTGGCAAAGATACTGGAGTGGTTTGCCATTTCCTTCTCCAGCTCATTCTACAGATAATAAATGGAGGTAAATGGGGTGAAGTGACTTGTCCAGGGTCACACAGCTAGTAAATGAAGCTAGATTTGAACTCAGGTCTTTCTGACTCCAGGCTGATGCTCTCTCCACTTTGACACCTAGCTGCCTTGTCCACATTTAAAGTGCTGTGCAACATTGAAGTGCTACATAAATTCTACAATGACAATATAATGATAACAGTTGTTAATAGTTACAATTATGAGCAACAACAAATAGACACATAGGAGAGGGGCTGAAATCCATGCTGGTTTGGTTGGTTTTTTTCTGTCACAAGAGAAGGTGGTGCTGGGACCTGATCTACCTTTTGTTATTCAAGGACCTAGATAAGTCATTTCATTTCATCTCTCTAATTTCATTACCAGGAATTCAGGCCCGAACCCTGTCACTTTTCTTTGTAGCAGCTTTGGAGGAGGAATGTGACAAGCTCACTTCTCAGCCTTGACTTTTGGGAATAACCAGTTGGATGATGTAGAATGATAGGAAAAGCTTGAAAATATCTCCAAGGTCATCTAGTCTGAAGACTCATTTTGCAGAAGAGGATCTAGACCAAGAGAACCAAATTACTTGCTCAGGGGCACACTTGTAGTACATGCTAGAGCCAGGATTGAAGCTGGGTCCTCTGACTCCAGATCCATCCCCTTTTCTATTTCTCTGCACTGACTCCTTTGTCAAAAGAAGGGCTTGGCTGGCTGCTTTGGTCAATGATTAATGACCAGCTCTAGAGCTGGCCCCAGCACTCCCCTGTCTTGGATTAGATCACCCCCCGGGTCTCTTCCAGCACTAAATCAATGAGTCTATGTCTGCCCAAAGTTCCTATCCAGAAACTAACTTTATATTTCAAGTTAATAAAAAGAAAGTAACTGCTTTTTTCTTTGACAACTCACAAAATATGGGCCAGGGTTTTTGAACGCTTTAGGCATATTTTGTTGACTCAGACTGAGGTCAGTTTAGACGTTGATGTCCATCAATCATGAGTACACTAGTTTTCTTCAAGGATTTGGAAGGTGGTCTTCTGCAAAGGAATCATTTTACTCTATTTGGCCTCACAGGACATTACCAGGAGTCGTGGAGTGCAAAGAGAGGATTTAGCCGGATATAAGGGAAAACTTTCTAAACTGTCAGTCACCCCAAACTGGAAGGTAGGCTTGAGAATGGTCATTTTCTCAATCTTGAAGATCACAAGATGGGGGTGTTCTCTAGTGTGGCAGCAATGTTTGATCTAGGGTTCATGAACTTTTAAAAATACATATTTTAAAAACTGTATTTAAATATGATCTATGCATGTAAACTAAACTGTGATGCTAAGAAGAGTTCCATAGGCTGCACCATACTACTAAAGGGGTCCATAAAGCACAGAAGGGTGAAAACCCTGTAATATGGGCTAGATCAGGTGAGGGCCTCTGATGTGCCTTCCAACCCTCAGGGTGATGGTCTAAAACATAGCTTCTAGGTTTGTACCTGAGGGTACTTAGAGGCAAAGGTGAATGTAATGATTTGGACATCAAGAACACATAACTTTTGGGTTATCTTGAATATATTCCAGGTTTCATTTTTATCCTTGAAAATGGAAAGGAATATATTTTCTTCAATATCACATAAATCCCTTTGGTTGAAAAAAATTAATTTTTTTTCTTACCACAACATAATATCCTCCAGGCTCTGGATTACACTCTCTCTCTCTCTCTCTCTCTCTCTCTCTCTCTCTCTCTCTCTCTCTCTCTCTCTCTCTCTCTCATAATTTGATGCTGGGGAGTGTTTCAAATACAGTTTCTTAGGAAAATGAGAACTTTGTAAGGTACCTTATGAACTGTAGGATTTTGCCTTCCAAATTTCCCAAACTATGGCAAGTTTCCTCTCCGAATATGAGCAAAGTAACTGCTTTGGGAGCTTTTCTTTGCTGTTCAGACTTGACTGCTAAGTAGCCTCACACTGTGTTTTGGAATCCCCTGCACATGACACTTTCCCATTGATGATGTAGTACTGGAAGGCAGGAAAATGATGAGAGGTAGAGCAGATGTCAAATACAGCTGATACTGTCTCCTCTGAAAGGTGACATTCCTAGTTCTGAAAGAGAAACCTGTACCCAAATAAGATGTAAACCCTCTGGGGCTATCCCTCCCAATGTATATGCAAACTAGGTTCCCCCCAAAAGCAGCTACTATCCTTGTTCTAGATACTCTTTGGGTCTGGATTCTAAGAACTATTGCTGATGAGTCCCCACTGGTGTACTTACTTTTAATAGTCATCCAGTGGATGCAGTTTTCTTAATGCAAACACATTTACTGAGATGGCATCTTGAGAATAAAAATAGCAAAATTATTTTCTTCTGTAGTGCACATCCCACTGCAAAACAGCAACAGGAAAGGGGGAACACACACTTAGAGAGCACATATGGCCCAGGCAACCACCATTGGTACTGCATGGCCCTGGTGTCCTTTCCGTTCTCATCATTTCTTCATGTTGCTCTCTCTGGGTCATGCGTCTCATCTTTGTTCTTTGTTTCTGTTCCTCTCTGTAGCTCAACTTCCAGCTTCCAGGGCTAGTTCTCTTCTCTACTGCCAGTGGTCACACTCTTCAGAAATGTCTCCTGCCTTGAGTGATTTCTTAGAGAGTATGTCTTAGCTTATAACAGGTCATCAGGGGTGTAGCAAATCTTATCCTAGTCAATGACTAGATGCCTCCTAATTCCATTAGTTTGCATTGAAGGATTTACAGTTAGTTTATAATATAAAAACTACCAGTTCACATGTGATAATGACTACAAAGTGCTTTGTAGACCCCAGCCCCATTTTGAAAATGTCAGATGTTATTATTTGGTTTAATTCTGTTGGCTTCGTTGTTTTGTAGCCTTCTTCTTCCTACTCCAAGTCCATTAACCTGTATCCTTCCTCCTACAGATCACCACCTTCACCTCCTTCAGAATACACACACCTCATCTTTGTCCATTCCTTGAGTACCATTGCAGCAGCTGGGTTGGCCTCATCCTTCACTTTCCTTCCCAGACTGTGCCATCTCCTTTAACCATGATGGTTGCTCATACTAGTGCCTGGTGAGAACATACTCCTAATCAAATCTATCACATACCCCTCCCCATTGTGGTGTTCTCTTCAGAGACTTTGGTGTACAAAGATTGGTAGCCCAGAGCCTGAAGGGAAAGCAAGACTTTTTCTTTCCAGGAGCAGCTTGAGATCATTGAAAGTGCCAGTTTATTTCCTAAATGCCAAGCTGCCTGCCTGACATTTCTGTCTCAGAGAAGCCCCAGTGGTATCAAGAGGGAAATCCAATGTCACACTGCTGGGTAAAAGCAACATCTTCCAGCCTAATGTGTAGCCATGAGACAGCAGTCACTCTGTGATAACATTTTGACTCACACTCTATTAGATTAAGTGGCCAAAAGTCCCTTCTAGACCAGCTGAACGTCATTATGATTGTAATGGGGGAGGGCTGGTGTGGGGGGAAGACGTGCCCTACATTTGATTGCAAAAGGTGCTGGCACAAAAGGGGGGGTCTGAGACCTAGAGAAAACACAGGAAGGGGGGCTTCTGGGAAGAGAACCAGCCTGAGGCAATTCAGCATTTTTGTCTCAATATTGGCCTCACCCTCTCTCTATCCTGCCTTCCTCAATTGGACAAAGGCCTCAGACAGACCATCACAAAGCAAAGTTTTCAAGGCTCCTTTCTTTGTTTGCCATGACAACAGAGGAGGAGCAAAGGAACAAGACACACAGCTCATAAAAAAAAAATCCTATAAAAAACAAAACAAAGCAACCCGTGGTTTTGTTTTAATAGAAATCACTTTGACATAAGCAGTTCCATACTCAATGTTAAAAGCAGTAAAACTATTTTAAACATAGCCAACAAGGTATTAGATTTTTAATGCCTCCCTGGTATTCTCTGCTGGTCACAAGACAAGTCCTATCCTCTTTTAGAGCCTGGCTAGGACAATAGGGCAGATGATCATTTCAATGACTCATTTTATACCAAATCAACTTAATTCGACTCAGCAACATTTATTATGTCCTTGCCAACAATATGCCAGGCAACGTGAGAAACTATATGAGAAAACCAAGACAACACATGAAGCTCCCGATCTTTTAGGAGATTACATTCAACTGGGAAATGCAGCATGTAAACAACTGAAAAAATAGAAAAATACATTTGAAATAATGTGAAGTCATGTCAAGAAGGCATAATGTCAACTCTGGGGCTCAGGAAAGAGGAGCTACCTGAGCTATGTTGTTAGGAAGCTACTCCCTAAAATGTGAGGGAGGAGGTCACGTTTTCCTGACATGGGGGACCACTACACAGCTGTGTGGAGATCGGAGGTGGAATGCTGGACAGGAAACAATTAGCAGGCAAATTGGACTCAACAGAGAATGAGTGAAACATAGTTGGAATATTGTGTGTGTGTGCATGTGTGTGTGTGTGTGGTGCACACGTGCATACACATGCACATGCTTGTCCAGATTGTAAAGGTTCCTAAATGTCCAGTTGAGGACTGTTAAGATCCTCGAGGACAGGGTTGGATTTTGTCTTGGTAGTCTGTCTGACCAAGCAGTGTCTGACACATAGTAGGTGTTTAACAAAAATTTGCTGTTGTCACTATTGTTGTTATCCTAGAGGCAAAAGGGAACCCCTGAAGATTTTTGAGTAGGGAAAAGTCATAGCGTTGGTATTTTATGTGAATGTGAATGGTATATAGACACTTGATTTTATGTTCCCAAGATACAAACAAGACTAGAACCATTGAAAATCAAAACTTAACAGGATAAAGATAAATGAAGAAATGGCAGTGGGGCAAAAAAAGGGGTAAACTGAGTCAGGAAGGGACCAGGGCACATGGACTGGGAAAGGACAGAGATAATGAAGTGGCAAACGCACAGGAAGCACAGGAGAGGCTTATGGGCAGAGACCCAGCTTTTGAGAGGCTGCAAGGCCCCTCTGAAGAAAAGGCATCTACTGGCCTCATCCAAAGGTTGGGTGGACTCTGGGAGGCAGCTCTCCCATGAATTGGGAGCTCTTTCACTTATCCATTTGGGATGGGCACAAACATAAGAATTGTAAGGGGGAATCTTGTTGAATTGGGTGTGTTGGCAAGAGAGTGGGCAAGAGAGAAGGTCCAGGGCAAAATAAGTAAAACTCATTAAGAGCCGCTAGTGGCCCTTGAGGGTGCTTTCTTCTTCTTTTCCTTTGTACTGATCTATTTGGTTTAACTTCAAAAGGAAATATAACCTTCCCTTATTTAGAGTCAGCTCTTAGCCATTTAGTAGTCATATTCCTTTTTTATTATAATTTAATTTAATTTTAAATTTATAGAAAACAAGCATTTCCATATTACGATAAAAACATGTTGCTCATGAAAATGCAAATCTACTCCAACAAAGAAGAAAAAAGAAAAAAAACGTCCAGCAAAACTAACCAAAGGACACATCAACCAAGTATGAGTTGACATGCAAGGCAATACCCGTAGCCCTCCATCTCTGCCACTCGGGTAGGGAGTGGGTGTTTCCCGACCTCTCCTTGGGGTGCTGCCTGCACTCTCTACCCCTGCGAATTGGGAAGCTTTGCTCTATTAAATTCGAATCCCTCAACCATTCTCGGGCTTGGTGATGGGCCAGGCACTCTAGCAAGCAAGCAAGTCAACAATTTCCAGTGCTAAGGGAAACAGTTTTGATTGTTCTAATATATGATCAGAAATGACATAGCCTGCCCTGGAAATCAGCAATCGGACCGCATGTCCAGCCTTGTGGTTTAGGGGGCAGGGGCCCTGACCTTGAAGTCCAAAGCCCTGGGTTGGAGTCTCAGCTCTAATATTTGCTAGTTTTCTTGCCCTAGGCGCTTCCCCATTTTCTTCATACGTTCACGGGATGGAAACGCTCCCCGTACTTGTCTCACAGTGTTCTTGTGAGGACAGTGCTGTGTCCATAAATATGGATAATTCCTAAGCTTATTCTTGCCTCTCAACCGAAGTCCTCTGGATGCTTGCTGTCCTCTGTCCCAAGGCTAGGTGGAGTCCGAGCTCTGACAGGTCCAGAGACGCGAAGAAGGCTGCCTCAGGTGCTCGGTTCGGAGTCCCGTGTCTCCCAAAGGAAGGCCATCTGGGATGGCTTCCCCCACTCGGTCCCCAGTAACACGAGTACAGGATCCGTCGAGCTGCAGGGAGGCTGCCGCCATCTGCCTCTGCCCAGAGAGTCCCAGAACTGACGCAATCAATACAAGAGCTGACGACTAAGTTAGAAATGGGTCTCCAAAGCATTCTTGGTGTCAGGTCCTCCCAGCGACTACCAGGGACTTTCCATTTCAGAATCCACTAGAATCTCTTCAGAAAAAGGGCGATTACATCAGCAACACTTTCAGGAAGGGCACGTGGTTTTTTTTAGGTCTTTGCGTCTTTTCTAACTTGCATAAAATACATTAATTAAATTTAAGATCTTGGGGCAGGATTCTAGAAATCTCTAGTCTTCCTTCCAGGAGAGGCATCTAGGTATGGTGGAAAAAGGGCTAAAAACCCTTTAACATCACCTCTCTGAGTTTCCGTATCTGTTAAAATTGAGGGTAAATCCACCTGGAAGCTCCACCTCTCGGGGAGGAATCTCATTCTTCTCAGTGCCAGGGCATCCTTGCTCTCCCATTCTAGTTTCTGGTCTGTCCTAGCAGCTTGCTGTGCCCCCCATACCCCTATTCCCCCTATCCCGAGGACCCGAGGCAGGTGTCCAGTAATCAGAACCTACATTTAAATAGTTGCAGGTTTGCGTGTCTAGAGCGGAGGGACCCCCCCCCCCCCTCATTTGACAGAGGAGGCAACTGAGGCCCAGAGAAGCGAGACTCCTCTGCTTCCCGACCGCTGGTCCCAGCACCCCAGCTGGGCTTGGGCTCTTGCCTCCCCGCCCCCTCCACCTGCCAACGTGGTGTCTGCCTCCCCCGCCATCGCCAGAGCCTCGCCCGATACTTCTCTCTTCCCCAGCGGCGGCGCATATATTTGCATATCTTACCTTTGTTCCCAGGCAGCAGCCTATCAGCGTGCGCGGCCCGGCCGGGGCGGGGCCTTGGGCACTGCGGCGGCGGCAGCGGCCGCGGCCAGAGCCCGGGAGCCGGGTGGGAGCGGGCTAGGCAGGGCTGGGCTGCGCCACGGGAGGCCGAGGTGTGGGCGGTGGGCTACCAGGCGCTGCACCCTGCGACTGGCGGACTGACGTTCTGCTAGACTGACTGCCGCTGCTCAGTCCCCGCGTCCTAGAGCCGAGTTCGGGAGGGCAGAGGAGGGGGCGCGGCTTCCCGTGCCAGTGCCATTGCCCGGGGCTGCCCGGTCGGCCCGCAGAGCTCGCCCCTGGTCTCGCCTCCTGCCCGCCCCCCAAGATGGTGTGCGGCGGCTTCGCCTGCTCCAGGAGCTGCCTGTGCGCCCTCAATCTGCTCTACACGGTAAGTGAGCAGCCCCGGGCATGGACACCTGCTGCGGCCCGCTGCCCGGCCGGGACTCCCACCTATGCCCCCAGCCCTCCCCATCCCACCCCAGCCCGCCCCGTCCCCCTCCTGGAAACCTCCTTTCCTCGCCCGCAGTCCCTTTGGCTGCTTTACGGGCTGCACACCCCACCTTGGCATCTCTTTGGAGAGCTCCTGCCTGGAGCGGCCTCGGCCTTCCCTCCCCGCCCTCCAACACCTCTTGTCCCCTGGCTTTGCAGCGGTTTCCCGCATCCCGGGAGCCCCGGCCGCGCTCGAGCTCGCCTGCTCTATTAGGACAAGGGGGATCTTGGAGGGCAGCCTGGGTTGGGGCGTCCCGAAGCCAGAGAAGCCGGGGTCTGGGGCCCAGAGTGTAATTTCCAGCCACATCGATGGCCGGCGGCTTCCTTGTAGGCCATCGGGTAGATTTACATCAGGATATCCGTGGTGGCTTCCGAAGTTTCTCTGGTTTTTCCTAAACAATTGTTTCCCCAGGGCGGCTGCTTAATGTCTTTCCCAGCGCCTGCTAGCCATGACCAGCGCTCCATTTTAAGCCGGGTCTTCTCCCAGCACGTCCCCACCCTAGTGAGCTTGCAGATAAGAATAATGAACATTTTCATTTTCAGGCTTTGGCCCCAAGGTCTTCACTCAGAGTTTGAATGCTTTCAAGGCAGGGACCCTTTGGTTTTGGTCCTGGTACCCTCACTGCCTAGCAGGGTTCCCAGCACATGGTGGGTGATTAAGGGATGCTGAGGAGGGGCTTCGTAGGCATCTAATGTCTCGTAGGTTGAATGGAATTGAATTCCATCGAGTAGCTTGAGTGTAAGGTGGGGGGCGGGGATACGTGGAGAAAGAAGCTGATGAGGCAGGATACAAAAAACCATGTCCCAGGCTCTCGGGAAGATGACTCCACACCCTCCTCTTTCCTCATCCCCAGTTCCACCTCTTACCTTGTCCTTGCTCCCACCCTGCAAACGTCCCCAGAAGCCTGGGAGCTAAGAAGGAGCTAGGCCAGCTGTGGCTAGCTTAGGTTACAGGCCTTGGAAGGGAAAGTTAGCCTGTTTTCTCCGCCTTGGGAGAGCTGAGATCATTTTACAGGGATTGTTGCGTGTGTTCACTTGTATACCACCATGTCTAAGATCTGAGGGCAGGCAAGCTTTAGATGAACCTTTCTGGCTAGTGCCAAGCACCATCCGCTTGGTTACTGAACCTAAAAGAAGAACAAAGCAGAGAGACCCCAGCCGCCAGCTGGGTGAATTCTGGCCTTGTAATTCAGCAGATGGTTGGTAAATTGCTACTGTTCAGGCCCAGTGTGCCTGGATCAGATGAGTATCATTAGAGACCTGTGTCCTGCATGTTTGTTTGTTTTTTCTTCCCCAAATTTACCTTTGTCTTCTTGAATGCTGCTTATGAGGTTTGTTGGTTATTAATTCAGGGCTAACCAGCTCTCCTGGGAACTCTATTAGTGACCCTACTGACTTGGCCTGGGCTGCTTCCACACTGACTTCTTGGGGCTCTGAGTTCCAATCCTTTGTCTAATACCACCACTCCTGTCGTGCTCCTTGAAATGTGATTTCATGGCCCAACATGTTTCCCTAGGGCCTCAGAATGGTCACCTGTGTGGTTTGCTGCTTGCTAGTCTTGGGCAATGAGATCCAGGAACTTATTTTTTAAAAGGGAGCTAGGAGTTTCAGATTGCTTCAGGTACCCCCCAGGACAGGTGGATGGGAAGGAAAAGGGGGTAGGAGGAAAGAGGGCATTGGAAGGAGCCAGCCTAAGGCAGAGGACATTAAGAGTTCATTTATCTGAGATTCAGCAATGCTGAAAGGACAGTGATGTGGTTTGTATTCCAAGGCTTCTAGTAGTCATGGGGTGCAGAGGAAAGGAAAGTTGGGGTGAGAGTCTGAGGACCTGAGTTTGAATTCTTGTGGTCTAGTTCTATTTACCCAAATTTAATAGGATGGGTCATGGAGCACCAGTGAGCCAGACCTCATCTGGGCTTTTGCTGGAATGGTGTGTCATTTCACATTATCACAGATCTGAGGCTGTTATTTATTTAGACTGACGTTACTGGTGGGGGAGGGGAGGGACTGGCTCAACATTTTAAGGTGAGCATTGATAGAAAATCAGAAGGGCCAAGGAGTCATTGGGGATGGGGGAGGAGAGGCGTGAATTTTGTCCTGTGAAGACAAGTGCATCATTTGTATTTGGGTTTACTATCTCCCCAGTGCTCTGGAGAGTCCTCCTAAAATGAATGCCTGGCTGCCATGGTGGCCCTATAGGTCTGATTCTGCTTCTTCCATACATCCCAGTTTCCTTGGAATTGTATATACCCATATAGGCAGACATGACAGGAGCAGGCTAAAGGTGGTGGTCAGGATCACAGTCATCGGCAATGACAATAATATCGGCTAACAATAACATAGGTTCATATAAAAGTGAGAATATTTTAAAGAGACATCATGCCAACTATGGTCTCCAAGCTACATGGAATGAAGATTTTCCAAAGGTGAACTTAGCTGAACATGGTAAAACCATGCGGCAAGAGGGCTGGGTATGGGCGATGCCAGCTGTCCTCTCTGATTTGGGAGCTGCCTGGCTGCTGAGCCCACACAGATGAGCTGACATCCCAGTACACTGAGGCAAACAAAAAGGCAGCCCTCTGTCCACTTTGCAGAGCATTACGTGGAAAAGAAGAGACGACTAGCAACTTGTCTCAGTACCATTTCCATCTGAACTGCATTGAAAAAGATTCGAGAAGAGGAAAATTAATAACAGTAATTCCATGTGATGTGAGAAAAATGAGATCATAGTAGCACTGTTTATACAAAGCAGGGGTTTTTAACGTGGGTCTGGGAACTTTTGTTTTAACATGTTGAAAGCACTTAGCACAGTGCCTGGCACATAGGAGGTACGCCATATATACTTATTCCTTTCCTTCTTCTTCCAGTTTTAATATAGTTGGTTTCCTCTGCTAAACTGTGTATTTAAAAAAAGATTGTTCTGAGAAGGAACCTATGCCAAAGGACTAAAGGGGCTTGAGAGAGAGGGAACTCCAGCACCATGTGTGCCCATGCAAGTTCGCACACACACACACGTATGTGCTAAGTCTTGCCTTAAGTTTTGCCAAGCACTTTACATAAGATTATACATCTAGAGTTTGAAGGGACCTCATAGGCATCTAATCTAGTCCTAATTTTACTGATGACAAAATTGAAGCCCATAAGGATTTCATGACTTAGACAAGTTCACGCCAATAGTAAAAATCAGAAGTGGGTCCCATGATCACATTTGATCCTCACAGCAACCCTGTGAGTAGCATTATTAATATCCTCAATTTTACAGATGCGAAAACAGAATTTGAGAAAGGCTCAGTGACTTGCCCAGGGTCACACAGTTAGTATTTAATCTTAGCCAGGTTTTGAATTCAGGCTTTCCTGACTCCTAAAGGCATCACCATTTTACCTACACTCCATCTTGCCTCTTAGAAGTGAGTCAGAGCATACCTGGGTCCCTCGGGTCAGGACAGACTGAACTTCCTGTTGACAAGCCTTCATTTCATTCAGAATCAGTGATGTCAGTCCCAAAGGTTTTCCCTCACCCTATTCAATGTGCTTGATCCTGGAGGAGGCCAGGCAAGGGTCAGAATCCTTTATTTATGGCAGCTCTGGGCCCGCCTCCTGCTTTGTAGTTCCCTGCAGCACTCTAGAGAGCAGGGATAGAAGGTGGAATGATTGTAGGGAGTGGGGGAGGAGGGAACTTTAATCCCATCATTCACCTTTTGGATAAGAAACTGACGTGGATATTCCCTTTATGTACTTCAGGGCATCAGACTTCTAGAAACAACAATAAAACAGCTCAAAGGTAGAAGTAGAAACTGAGGCCCCTGCTGGAAACAAGATTATTGATAACACTTTTGGAGAAATTTAGACTGTGCTGAGGTTTATTGAGGCATTTTGGGACATTGGAAAGTCTAAGAAGAGCCAACACAAAAAATCAGCATGGATTGGAAAAGCAATTCCTGTATTAGACTGATCTGAGAGCCAGAAAGTATCCTCCAAGTCATGTGGCCCCATATCCGTGGTTTATGGAAGAGGAAATTTAAGGACTGGTGGTATTCCCAAGGTCACTCAAGTATGGAGTAGGTAGCAGAGGGGAGACTTGAAGCTGTGAATTTCCTGTTCTTTTCCCTGTTGATGTTTGGTCAGTGAGCCTCTGTTCTGGGTGGTCTCATTTGGATCTCTCCTGATGTCATACAAGTATATGCCAAGTTGGGGGAATCAGAATGAGATGCAGTGTGTACTAGTTGATTTGAGTTCTGATTTCAGAGACATGAAGGCCTGGGTTCAAATCTGGCTTCAGACACTTAGTAGCTTTGGGACTCTAAGGACAGGGGTGGACCCCAGTTTTACCGTTTATAAAATGTCAGTGTGGCAAATTGGGTAGAGAGCTGGCCAACACAATAATAACAAAGCAGCTTTTATTAAGTACCTGCTATGTGCCAGGCACTGGAATTCTAAAGGCAAAGCATTCTCTGCCCTTGGTGAGCGTGTATTTCCAGATATGCCTCCCTTCAACCCCCTCATCCTCACCCCACCTCCCTCTAGGAAATTCCCAGCAAAGACAGTCCCTTGCAAACACCATGTGTGCTATAAGATGATTTTATAAATTAAAGTGAAGTGAAGGAAAGTTGGGACTAATTTAGCATATCATAAATTTGGAGCTGAAAAGGACCTTAGAGGTCATCTAGTCCAGCCTCTCCCTTTTATAGAGGAGGAAACCAAGCCTCACTGAGGTGCAATTGCATGCTGAGGTCATGTTTTTAAGGAGCAGGGTCAGGATTTGAACTTGGGTCCTCTGACTACAAATCTAGCCCTCTCTCCACAGCACTCGGCTGTTTAAAAGTCTAGCTTCCTTCCACGTTCCCAGTTTTACCTTGTGCCATCAATTACACCTCCTGATGTCATCGGCCTCATCCGGAAAAAGGAAGGTGAACAACAACTCTCCCTTAGGAAATACAAGATCTGGGCTCACTGACCTTCAAGGCTCCTTCTCACTCCAAAGTTCTGCCACTACCATGATTGGTGGCCTCTGGAGACTGGACCGTCTCTGTGAGCTTGTCAGCAGAGGGAAAGCATCAGGATCAGAGGTCTACATTAGGATGATTAATCTGACATCTCTATAATAGCTTAATGCTTTCTTCTAGCCTGTTGATAAAAAAAAAAAAAATCAGGGCAAGACTTTAGGGAAGCGAGGAGATAGGAATAGAAATTGGCCTGTTGAGTTGCAAGTCCTCTTGGGATGGAGAGAATTCAGAACAGACTGCATCTGACTTCATGGCCCCTTTCCCAGATTTGGTCCCCCTGGGGGAGGGACCACAATGGTACCCCCCCCCCCCACTCTCCTCCCCTTGGTCAATAAACTAAAACAAAAGGTTAAGCACCAGAAAAGGTGTTTTTCAGAATGATCTCTGGGCACCTGAAGAAGTTGAGGCAGGACATTGTCACTTTTGTAATTACTATTATCATCACTTGGCATTTAACAAAACATTCCAGGACAGCTTGATTTTAATGGTATTTCTCTTCAGTTAATTTATCAACAAACATTCATTAAACACTTTTTCTGCACCAGATACTAACTGGGCTAAGCACCGGGCTTGCCAAGACAACAGGAGGTAAGAGCTTCCATTCTAGTGGGTGGGTGGGTGGGAGACAACAGCTAGGTAACCAGTGGGGTCCAGACAGGGCAGATGAAAGCTAACTTTCTCCAGAAGTTTCTAAGAGTTAAGAGTCCATGCCTTTTCAGCAGGAAGGCAGAGATGTTAGGGAACATCGAGGGAGGATGGGAGTGCCTGGCCAGAGCCTCCTCCACCACCCTCCCTAGCCTAACCTGCCCATCAGGAGTTTGGAGAAGATGAGCAGTGAGTATCAGGTTTGGGAGGGAATTGAGGAAGGAGGGCTAGGCCGAATTGTCAAAAGGACACCAGCCTTCTGCTGGTCCTGCGTCCTGGGATGAAGAGGACCCAGGTTTCTGAGAGCTTTACCAGTGAGCTCCTGAAAGGTCCCATCATGCTGGAAGGGATTCATAAAGGGGGCTTGGAATGGAATGAATTCCTACTGGTCCACAGTCAGGCTTCCCAGTTTTGCCCTGGCCTTTGCTGCAGTTTGAGGGCAAGGGATGTTAGCTTTGGGCTATGGAAACTTTTATGTTTTTTAGTATAAAATTTTATGATTTTTAATAATAGTTGAATATCTAACCTTTTTTAACCCTGTGAGATAAGAGCTATTGGTATTACTGCCTCCATTTTACTAATCAGGAAATAAACTCAGAGAGATCAAGCCATTTGTCTAAGGTCATACAGCCCATAAGTCTAGGGAGGGAGGCAGGGAAGGGGCAGTGGTGGCAGCGGCAGGTGCAATATTTGAAAATCAGACTCTTCAAGTTGAGCATTCATCTTAGATGTGCATTGTGAAGATAAATGGCCAGGACCCAGAGAGACAGCCTACAGGCAGGGCAAAGAGGGAAATTCAGTTCTGTATAAATACAAATTTTGTGGTTTTATCTCCAATAAATAACTAGGAGGCAGCTGGTGCATCAATGAATAGGACACTAGGTCTGGAGTCAAGAAGACCTGTGTTCAAATCTGGATTCAGACACTGACCATGCGACCCTGGGCAAGTCAATCTCAATCTGCCTCAGTTTGATCATACATAAAATAGGGCTAATGAAAGCGCCTACAAGATCAATGAGATCATATTTTTAAGGTGTCTAGCACAGTGCCTGGTACTAACAGCCTTTATAAAGGCTATTCCTTTTTCCTAAATAGGAGATTAAGTGGATCTCTAAGAGTGATTATGACCAGTCATTTGCTGGTATGAAAATAATATATTTGAAAGAGTGACCAAACCCAGGCTGAAAGAAGTAAGTTTGAATCCTCGCTCAGCCATGGTCCACATGGGACCCAATGCCCCAGGAACCCTGGTAAAGGATACCTCCTCATCTTCCAGCCACCAGTTACTGATCCTTAGAGTGGCAGGTCAAAAGGATGGCTTTCTCCCTCTTGGTTAGACTTTATTTTAAATGCTCAGTGTTCTTCTGCTTGGGGATCAGGGACAATGGTGATGCCTCTTTGTCCAAGAGCTCTTGATTTTCAGACCGTTGAATGTCCTATAAATTAATAAAATTGTGTGCATATGACAGACCCAACGTTCATGTTCAGGGGACACATGCTATGTCAGCCCATAAAGTCTCTGAGCATATGACATTAAAAAAAGACGTCCTGTCATTCCTGCCATTTTGAATTTCAAAAACATAGAAATGCCATAGCTGCTTAGGTTGTTTTTGGCTTTGAACTGAGCTAACTCTTGAGAGAAATATTATAGCCTAGTGGATAGAGCATTGGGCTCAGAAAAAGGAAAAACCTAGATTCAGTTCTGCTTTCAGTCCACGCTAGTCAGGTGAACCCTGAACAAGCCCTGCCTCCTCTATGAGGCCCAGCTTCCTCATCTGTGAAATTGAGATAATATTCCCTGAGATAGCTACCTCACAGTGCTGCTAGAAGGTTTAGATGATAGATGGGAAAGGCATTGAAACATTGTAAAAGAGCACATGATAAATGCTAGTTATCTTATATTGGGCTTTCGTGAGAGTAGGGAACTTATGGTAGGGGAACTCCGTCCACCAATGGATCTAGCCACTTCTCTATGACTTAGTAGCCTCATATACAGAAAGGCTAAGTATGCTCAGCCTAGCTAATAAGGTGGGACTTGATCTCAGGCTCCTTCAGATTTCAAGTCTAGTACTCCTTGACTTGAATAAGCCAAGCTGTGGAATAAGCATTTACCAGTTCCTGCCATCTATAAAACACTTAGTAGGTTTTGAAGTGCTCTGGATGTCAGCTATGTTTGTTTTTGATTTTTGGATTCCGGCCAGGCCATGGATCTTGTTACTCTGAGCTGGGGGTGGGCAGTGAGGGGAGGGTCCATCTGGAAGAGCAGCTGTTCCATTTGGGCATAGGCTGTCTTTATTGTCACAGCTAGAACAGCTTTCTAGACCTGGCCTGGCTCTGGAAGGAGCCCAGAGGGGTGGTCATCTCGTCCCGGTGGTGACTGACAATGGCCTGCATAGTCCCTGGCTTCAGGAAGGGCTGCAAGGCATGACTCTCTCTCCCTGTTTCCACCTGGATCTCACCCAGGGACATATCCCTGGATGAGGCCTTGAAGACAGAGGTAAGTAGGAAGGAGACAAAAGCTGTTGTCAGAATTCTACAGAAAGTCATTATCTGATTGGTTAATTTGGGACCCCACCCCCAACTTCATTGGTGTGGGTAACTCTTGGTGTGAAACAGAACTCCACCAAAGCAGGCTGGAAACGCCTCTGAAAGTGTGAGACCTGGATTGCTGCCAGGTGCCCTAAGAGGTTGTGATTAAATAGACATGTAATACACACATACACATATGTCTATGTATGCATACATGTACATGTATATGTGTTTGTGTGTGTCTTTGCAAGCTTGGAAGGCTAAATAAATGATAGGTGCTGCTTTGCTGTTGCATTATTATGAGCCTCATCTACCTTTAGTGTTGACCTGTCACCCAACTCCCACTGGGGGCTCTGAGAAGCTGCAGCCTGTGCAGCTCAGGTTTAATAATGTTTGTAAGACCTATGGCAAACTTTAACGTTCACTGACATATTAGTAGTAATGGTATTTTCACACCTACAACATTAAATATGAAATTAAGTGGATATTAAAAGTAATGATGATAATCATTCATTTGTTGATATGAAAATAATGAAGTTGAAAAGATGCTGAATTTGGAGTCAGAGGGGCTGAGTTTGAATCCTAGTTCATTCAGTCACCTGTGAGACTATGGGTAAGTCACTTTACCTTACTGGGCCTCAGTTTCCTTATCTATAAAAGTAAGCAACTTGGCTTCACTGACCTCGAGGCAGCTTCTATGATCCTGAAAGCTTCTGTTTTGCCCCAAATGTTCCTGTTTTCAGCAGTCTGCAAGGCTGAGTCCACATTATGATCAAAGAAAGTGGGTTGGATGACCCCTGGAGAGTTAACCAATGCCAGTCATGTTAGGGCATAACCTGTCTGCAGAACATACATCGCTGAGCATTTCCTAGTCAATGGGCCTCTTTGGGGCACAGTATTCGATACAAACAGAAAATTCCATTCTCTGTCTTCTGTCATACAGTATATGGGATCCAGTGTGCTCCCCAATATCAGATGCGTAGCTCCATTATGGAAGACTCTGTAGCAAGTGGGAGCATTACTTCAAAAGCCTTTTGTTGTGTATTGAGTTCCCCCTATCCCCATTAGATTGGAAGATCCTGGAGGACAGGGACTTTTAAAAATTTGTATCCTTACCTCTGCACTTAGCAGAATGCCTGGCACACAGTAGACAATTAATTTAGGCTTACCGAATTGAAATAAAAATGCCCCTTGTTTTCTGTTTATCCTCTAAACATTCTGTGAATCACCCGTGATTTGTCCATAATGAATGTGCCAATGAAAGAGTGGTTTTGGTTTATCCTGGTCCCAGATTTCCACCTATGACAGTATGTATATTGAAGACTTAGGTTTCCCATTACAATCCCTCCCATCCACTTCCACAGGATTTTTAAAACAAAAAAATGAAAGAAAAAAGTTTAGCAAAACTAATCAACAGTGAAATGTCATGCACAGTGTTCAATGCCCATAGTCCTCCACTCCTCCATGGTGGGATGGGAGGAGAGGGACCACCTCACTTATTGAGTTGAATGACCATAGGTAAGTCATTTCCCTCTTTCTAGGTCTTACTTTTCTCATCCATAAAATGGGGGTGGTACCAGCAGCAGCAGCAGCAGCAGCAGAAGCAGCAGCAGCCATAGTAGTAGTAGTCGTAGTTGTAGTCGTAGTCATAGTTGTAGTCGTAGTAATATATGCCTCACAGATTTTTGGGAACATCCGGTGAGATGATGTATATAAATTTCTTTGCAAACTTTACGTTGCTACAAGATTGTAACTCTGGCTTCCTCTGTTTTCTGATCTTCCCAATATCTTTTTCAGAGTCATCTGGTTGAGGTCACTATTATTTGCCAAATAGGAGTTCAGATATGACTGCTGCTTTTCCACTTGACTTTCAATTTTAAAATACTTTTCAGTGACTCTTATAAAAGTTTGGCATATTCCAAAGTGGTCAGATGTGCAGGAGGCTTGGTAGCTTATGGAGTTTGCTCTGAGCACTGCCAGAGACTGACTAGGCAACTTCCTCAGATTGAGGGAGGGGAGAACTCTTCCAGCCGGTTCTATATGCACATAAACACAATAGCTCACAACCTCTCTCTGTCTATATAACAAGTTCGCCTTTCCATTATAATTTTTAAAAGTATCTAGATCATGGAAGAAAAATGGAAGCATTCAGTTGGGTAGTGATAACATGTTTAGTTATTTCCTGAGGACTGTTTGGAGGGGGAAGGGGAAGGGACGAATTTTAGAGATATGCTTCCCAAATCGGAGACTTAGTGATTTAGGAAGGCAGCATGGCTCAGTGGAATAAAGACTGGCCCTGGAGGCAGAGGACCTGGCTTCACATTAGGACTTTACCACTTACACATCTCTCTGGGTCTTGTTTTCTTCCTTCGTATGATGAATGTATTCAAATCTGGCCTCAGAAACCTCCTAGCTGTTTGACTCTGGCTAAGTCACTTAACCCTGTTTACCTCAGTTTTCTCATCTGTAAAATGAACTGGAATAGGAAATGGCAAACCACTCTAGGATCTTTGCCAGGAAAACCCCAAATGGGGTCATGAAAAGTCAGACATGACTGAAATGACCTAACTGCGGCAACAACAATGAATGCAATGAGCTAAATGAACTGAAAAGCCCCTTCTGACTTGGAAACCTATGATCCCAGGAAGCTGTGAAATCCAGTGACTTTCCTTCTCATCATTTTAGTGTCTACTTCATGTTTTCCTGAATTTTTATTTCAAATGAGATTATAATCGTAAAGCACTTGGCACCGTGCTTTGGTGGCCGTCATCAGCATCATTTTCTCATGCCCACATGGTTGCTTCTCTTTGGCTTTGGGGGGTTTGCTTGAGAGGAAACAGTGTATTCTCTTTAGACTTTCGTGCCTTGTCTAGCTCCTTTTCTGAGCCTTTTTCCTCTCAGAACCTGTATCATTAACTTTTCTTTGTTTCCAAAAGAAAATAGGAAAGGTTGGTGCTTCCTGCTTCATAGAGACATGGGTAAATACAAGTTTACAGACTTATAATCTACTTTATTAGACTTCCATCTTCTAGAGGAAGGAAGCCATTCATCATAGGTCTAAATTTACTTTCAATTAAAATTGATTTCATAAGGGAAATATTGTCTTTGAACTGAGGTGACCTTTTGTTCCTTTGTCTGTCAGGAACTTGTGGCTTTAGGTTGAAGAACTGAGCTTTTCCATTGTGAAATTGTAATAGGCTTGACTCCTGACATTGATTTGAAGCAAGTGGTCAGGAGGACTCAGTGGGATCCATTTCTTTTCCCCAATAAAGACAAGTGAAGCCTTACTCACCTTTTATAGGCAGAAGTAGATGAAGTCAATATTTCCAGGAGACATTGGTGAAATGTGACGTTCTTAATACGGTGAGACTTTACTATGCTGAATTGGGAATGTTATCACCCCAACCATCAAAGTTATTCAATTAAATAAAACAGCAAGATTGTATATTACGGAAACTTTTCAACATTGATTTTTTTTAAAGGATATGCACTTTTGAGACTGTAACCATCTTAATTCTTGTCTGGTTGGTCCCCTGGTAATATGACAAGACCGTATGAGAAAGCCTGCCAGAATCATTTGCCTGTTGTTATTGTTGGTCAGTCATATCTGACTTGGTGACACCATTTGGGGTTTTCTTGGCAGAGATCCCAGAGTGGTTTTGCCATTTTCTCTTCCAACTCATTTTACAGATGGGGAAACCGAGGCAAACAGGGTTAAGTGACTTGCCCCAGGGTCACATCGCTAGGGAGCAGCTTGAGGTCAGATTTGAACTCAGGTCTCCCTGACTCCACAGTCAGCACTCTTTCCACTGTCCTGCCTAGCTGCCCGTTATTTTTTGCCTACAATTAATTCCCCAATTCAGAACACCTGGGTAATTATGGGCTGAGACTTGGCTTTTCTTTAGCTTATGGTAAAGATGAATAACCTTTGACATCTGTGTAGCCCTTTCAAGTTTGCAAAGAGGCAGCCTGGATACAGACCTGTCCTCAAAGCTCGGAAAACTGGAGTTCCAGTCTTGTGCAATCTTCTGGTTGTGTGGTATTAGACAAATCATTTCACTGCTCAGTGCTGTGGCTAGCCAGGACCTAAAGTGGCAGAGAAGGTGCTGATCTCCATTGGTAGATGGAGGAAACTGAAGCTGAGAGAGCTGCTTTGCCTTGCCTGTCAGTAATTAGTAACTGTCAAGGAATCTTGGATTTAGGGCTGGACAGGGCCTCAGAAGTCACTGAGCCCATGAATGAGTGAAAAGGTGTTTATCAAGAGTATGGACGAGCATCGAGATGCCAATGGAAAAGCAAGATAGATCCTGCTCTCAAGTAGCCATATTCTAATTAGGTTTCAGCAGCAGAGTGGATAGCAAGGCCCAGGAGTCTTTAGGATAGAGTGGCAGGTCATGTGACAATGCCTAAATGCTTTTTTCAGATGAGGAAACCTGAAGAGGTGAAGTGATTTGCTCAATATCCAAAGGAGATGTGTTAGGGATGGGATTTGAACTCCCCCTCCCCTGCGCCTCTCATTCAAACACAATGCAATTTCTATGCTGGAACATGACTTTTCTGACTCTTAATTCCAATGTTTTTCTCACTGCTACATGGTCAGCAAAATTAACAAGGCTTTATTCTGGTAGCTCCTATTCTGGTACCTAGGATGATCTGCTCAGCCCTGTTCTTCCCCATTTCTTTCCTTTCACTTGTGATTTCCCCCAATGGGTGCCCTTGTTATCACTGCCTTTAAGGGTTCTGAGCATCTCTCAGGCTGGGAGAAGAGAAGCCACATTCCTCACATCCCATATTGGAAGTCCTTGAAGTGAACTTTCTCATAGAAATAATGTCAAAATGATGGTCAGATATAGTCTTAAAATGACACCCAGTGCTACACTTTGAATGGGAGGCATTAGTAGAATGACCTAGGAATGTAAACCACCATTTTGAAGGTGTTTTTTTAATGATAAAATAAACATTCCAAAACAGTGATTTGAAAGTTGAGTTTCAGAACACAACCATTTCAAAGGCAGAAACTGTACCCAGGCCACACCATCACTAACTCTCCAGCAGAAAGCCCATGGAAGAGGTGTGGAGGATGTTAACAAGACATCGAGGGATTGGGCCGAATGTCTTTTAATTCACTCTACCTTTCACATTACCTTTCTTGGGTCCCCTATCACACCATTGGCTCATTACACTTGCAGCTTATGGAACCTTCTAGTTTTTTTTTTTTCAGACAAATTATCTATTACTTCTGTCATTTTGTACTTGGGAAATTGGCTTTTTGAACTCAATTAAAAAAACAACAACTTTGAAACTTCTCTTTTCTGCATTTCATTTTGTTAGATTTGAGCCAATATCCTTTCTCTCGAGATCTTTTTGGATCCTGACTCTGTCATCTTGTATGTTGGCACCTTTCCCAACTTGGTGACATCCAAAGAAGCAACAAGCATGCCGTCTACGTCTTGATTGAAGTCATTGATAAAACTGGTCAATAGCGATCATGATTCTGTTGTATCTTTGAATTTTAATGATCTCAGATTTAAAATGTGGTAAACTTGGGGTACTGGCTAGAGTCATTAAGAACTAAGTTTGAATTCCATCTCTAATATTTACTAGCTGTATGACCCTGTAGTGAAAAACAAGACTTCATCTTGTAGCCTTAGTAAAAATGAAGAGGAAGTAACAGATGGGAGAATTTTCGAAGGAAAGAAATCATGAAACTTAACAATTTACTGAATACAGATGTCATTAACAGACAGAGAAGTCTGGAGGAATCTTTTTTTTATATTAATTTTATTTGTTTTCAGTGTTCTACAATCACTACCATATAACTTAGATTATTTTTCCCCTATCTCCCCCCTCCCTTCCCAAGACAGCATACAATTTTATATAGGTTCTATACATACATTCCTATTAAATACATTTTCACTATAGTCATGTTGTGTAGAAGAATCAAAATGAATGGAAGAAATCATATAGCAAACCAAAATGTAATGCAGAAGAAAATGATCTGCCACATTCTGTTATTGAATTCCAAACTTCTTTCTCTGGGTATGGAAGGCATTTTGCCTTAAAAGACCATTGGGAATTTTTTTAAGTCTTTACATTGCAATGAAGTTCCAAGTCTACCCAAAAAAACTCTCGCACACTGTGGTCGTTGCTGTGCACAAAGTTCTCCTAGTTCTGCTCCTTTCACTCAGCATCAGATCATATAAGTTTTTCCAGGCCTCTCTGAAGTCTTCCTGTTCATCATTTCTTATAGCACAATAGTATTCCATAATTTAGCCAGCCATTCCTCAGTTGATGGGCATTCCCTTGATTTCCAGTTGTACATGTGGGACCCTTTCCCATTTTTATGATCTCTTGGGATACAGTCCTAAAAGTGGTATTGCTGGGTAAAAGGTTATGCACATTTTTGTAGCCCTTTGGGCATAGTTCCAAATTGCTCTTCAGAATGGATGGATCAGCTCACACCTCCACCAACAATGAATTAGTGTTCCCTCTCCCACATCTTCTCCAGTTTAATTTTTTTAAAGGAATTTAAAGAAATGAGTTGATTCATGTTTTTTATATCAGTGACATAGAGTGATTATCTCTTCTGTTCATCTTCCTCCTAGCAGGTAAATGTGTAAACCCCCTCAGATAAAGGGTGGTAGCTGGGGTTTAGCCTTGGTCTCAGCATCTACTCAGAAAACACTGTAAAAGCTTAATGCTACTTCTAGGAAGCATACATCCCCATATTGATGTGTTTCTTCTTTCTGTTTGACCCCAAGTGACCGCTGATAGTGTCCCAGGGGGAACTTTGGGTATTTCCTTCTTTCCTCAAACACATACTTTTATAAAACTATCTCAGCAGGAAAAAATTTTGGTGGGGAACTTCCCCTGGACCCACATTTTGAAAATTTAAAATATTTTAGATTATGAATTTTGGTTTCAATATTTAAATTGCAAGAAGTTATATAGAATTGTAAATCTAGGAACACTCCAGTCCTGGAACAATTGAAGATAAATATCCACCCAAAGGAAAGTAAAGAGGGTCATAGCAGGTATAAGAAGGATACAGTAAGGAAATGGAAAAGACACCAACAGCAAAGAAATGGATGGGTGAAAAATGATACAGGCTGGTAGTCATGTGACAAGGAAGGGGTCACGGTTGGACAGATTGGGGCACTTGTATTCTTGGGTTTTCAAGAAAAAGTGATAAGGATTCCTCAGTGCCCCCCCCCCCCCCCTTGGCAGTCTTTCAGAAGGACACAGAAGAGTCCATGCACAAGACTGGCAGGTATAGACCATCCAGTTTAGAGTACACCCTGTTGCCATCTGTGGGAGGGAGCATCCACATTGATACAGTGACAAATATATATGAATATATTGCTTGCAAGAAGGTGGTCATGTAATGTTTCTAGTTTCCTGGCCCACAACAATGGTTTCTAAAAACTGTCATAGAAGGATTTTATGTAAACCTGGGGGATCACATCATATCCATTTCTGTAAGATTCCTGCTATGCATCTCTTGGATCAAATCCAAAGACAAAAATGTCAGGGATAATAAACCTGAAGCTTCTTTGACCTGAGTTTTAAGACCTGCAGCTTCCTGAGGACTCACTGTTGGAAATGCTATGAATATGGACCCTTGTCAGTATATTGGGTAGAGTTAAAGGCTGCCATTTCATTGACTACCACCAAAACTGCTGTGGCATGAAACACCCATGCAAGCTTCCCAACACACAACTCCTGAATCCTTCTGTCTGCATTGGTGGCTCTAAGCTCTTCCATCATCTGTGGCCCAGCCAATAAATGGTGCTCGTGATTATTCACCCAAGATTCCTTAGAAACCAGTGAAGGAATATGGAGATTGTTGGCTCCAGAGCAGTGGGCACTTCTTCCAAGTCTTTGAAGATAAGAAAGGAGAAGCATCCCCAGGAGCAGAGCCTGTGGGCAGTGACAGCTCAAAAAAGGAGTTCTCAGGCACAAGTGTCTGTGTCTATTCAGCAAACTTTTGAAGAAGTTTCTCTTCCTTTTCCCCAAACAGATGGCTTCCCATGCTGATGCATGCATGGCAGTTAGGAAAGCCAGCACATAGTCTAATGTCAAAAGTTTCTTTTCCTGTTTATGAGAAACCAAGAGAAACCTGAAAACCCTGAGATGTTAAGGCTGGATGGCTTACAGCCTGGCCACCTGGAGCTCTCAGGGTGGTAAACATTAAAAAATCGTCTACTTACTTTATCAGTATTTAAGAGACTGGGATTGTGTTGTGCGGGTGGGCCACCATAGCCCCTCTGCTGCAGGCAGAAATCTATTTAATTAAATTATAATTATTGTCTAAGTAAGTCAGTTTAGAATGTAATCCAACAAAGAGGAGAATTTTAGAAACAAACCATATTATACAGAGAATGTTTTTCTGTTCTTAAACCAAAAGTAGCAGTGATATGAAGAAGTACAAACAACGTACCTAAAAAGTTGGCCTCAATTGAACTTTTTTCTGAGTTTTTGCTCCCCCCCAATAACCTAAAACCCAGTTGTTCCCTTACCCCCTCATGTATGCATACATGTGCACAATACATGTGCATATACATGTATGTGTGTCTATATGTTTATATGGACACACTTCAAATGCTAACTTTCAGATGCTACCACTTTCTACGGTAGCTCTTCTCTGGTCTTCCTACTTAGTCATGCTCTTCCTAATCCTGGGATCCCTTTGTATTTACTGTGTGTGCATACATGCTCTTTGTTCCTGCTTTGTGTCCCCAGCACTTCCACCCGGTGCCTGCTATGTCATGCTTGTACTGGGCACTCCTGGAAATATGTCACCTCTAGACTCTCAGCAGCAGAAGTTTTCATAAAGCACCCTATTTAAAAGCCGTAGGTCCTTCCTTCCTGTGTCTATCAGACTCTGGCCTTCCATCATCATCTTACCTGCTCACATTCCTCATATTCATTCTTGAATTTCTAGAGCATAACACTGAGTGATTTAGAGTTTTCTAGCCACTGGTGTGTGTTTCTCAGTCTCCAAATCTCATTGCCGACTCTCCCTGTTCAGCCCTGATGATGCAATACTCCCATGGCTAGGAGAGATGATTGCGAAGATGGTAAGTGATGGACTTCTGCAGAGAGCTCTCTGAGCCAAACTGACTTCCCATTAATAGCTAGTAATGGATTCCTTAACTCAGAAACACAACCAGTGGAAACACAATTAAAATGCATTAAATGCAAAGAACAACTTTATTTTTTCTCTTATCATTTTAAAAAATCTGCATCACTTTGGATATGCCATCTTTGCCTAGAGCAAAACTCTCTTCTGATGGTGAACTCTGATTGTGGTGTAGCCCAGAGCAGCCTTGGTCTAGAAGGAGTCCAAAGCCTGGGTTTAGATCACGGTTTTGCTGTGGAAAGCTGGAAGGGTCTGTAAAGATCATCAAATCCAACCATATCATCTTACAGATGAGGAAACTGAGGCCAGGCTAAGTTAAATGACTCAGGAAGTAGTAGAGCCAAGATTAGAACCCAGTTCCTCTGACTCCAGATGTCATATTTTTATTATGTGACATGGGGCAACTCACTTATTCACTCCTAGCTTCACTCTCCTTATCTATATATTAAAAGGATTGAATGGTCTCTGAGATCCTCTTTAGCTCTTGATCTGTGATCCTGTAATGGCCTTTCATGCTTCAGTACTTAGGAAGACACAGGTTTTGCCGGATATTAAGTATACCCAACAATCTGAACTTTTCTCCAATGTTGTACAATGTAAGTTCCTCGAGGGCAAGGCTTGTTTCATTTTTGTCTTTGTGTTTCTAACACTTTTCTGGCACAACATGAGTGTTATCTGATTTGTCTTCTAAAGTAGAAGTCATTTCTCCCCTTTTCTGTTGCAGTTGGTTAGCCTGCTGCTGATTGGAATCGCTGCCTGGGGAATCGGCTTTGGTCTCATCTCCAGCCTCCGTGTTGTTGGTGTGGTCATCGCTGTTGGCATCTTCCTCTTCCTGATCGCTTTGGTGGGACTGATAGGAGCTGTGAAGCATCACCAGGTGCTGCTGTTCTTTGTATCCTTTGGGGACAATGGGGGGTGTTTTATTGGGGGGGGGGGCTGCTTTGTTCTTGCTCTATGTCCCTCTCTTGCTGTTAACTATTTACTTAACAGAATTCTTAAATGATTTTGTTCTAAAGTTGCAACTTCATTGGTGTGGGGAAATCCTGGGGTGGGGAGTCCATCTGTTGATGCTCGTCTCCAACTCTTCTGCAGCCAGTGGTCTGAGAGAGTTGGCTGAGGACACAGAGGGGGTATGGGAATTTCCCATAAGCACTCAGCCTAGTATCTGTCAAAGGCAGGAATTGAAACCAAGTCTTTGTGAATCTCAACAGTCACTCTGTCTCTCATAGTAGAAATAATTTTTCTAAAATTATTTTTCAAGTCTTAAAACCAGCAACTAGTGAAGTAACTAGTAAAGGTCAAGTATATACCAGAGTACATCCACTGAATCCTTCCTGCAATTATTTATTGTGGCCTGGGGAGCTGACTTGGGGTTCTGGAAGGCTCTCCAACCTTAAGGAAAGACTTTCTATATGGGCTCACTGGTTGATTATATATCTAGAGGCATTCTGATGCCATGGAAAAAAAGATGAATTTGTAGTCAGAAGACTCAAGTGACAATTCCAGCTCGGTCCCTTCTAATTTCTGGGACTGAACAATTCAACTGAATTCAATTCAGCAGACATATATTAAGTCATTTCATCTGTCTGGGCTTATTACTCATCTGTCAAAATACACACTTGGACTAGATAAATCTAAGGACCCTTCTTGTTCTAGACCTTTGATCCCATGTTCTGATGCCTAAGGACCAGTCAGTTCAGGGAGCCTTATTAGCCTCTGTGTGACAGGATTTTTGCTACAACAAACTCTTTAAGACTATCAACTAAAATAAATAAGTGTCTCAGCCTCTGTGGGTCAAGAGGGTTTGTACACTGACCAAATGACAGGTTCTGAAAGTCCTAAACATCAAGTAGAGAGGAAGCTTCTTGGAGACAGGAACTACGGCATTTATCTTTGTGAATAATAGTGCCTGGCACAGAGTTAGCACTATTTGCACTTGTCAAATTGGGCTGTTGTACTGAAGCCATGTCAGAGAATCATTTTCTTCTCTCTTTCTGGATCTGACCCAGGCTGCCCATAGCACTATGTGACTTGGTCAATATTTACTCATGGGTGTTGTTCGGTGAGGTAGATGTGAGAAATGGGCATTGACCACCGTATCACTGAGTACTGGAGCTGGTTGGCAGATGGCTCATTCACTTCCCAGGGGTGGGGTGTGTTGTGCTCCTGAGTCAGCTGCAAGAACACAGTTATTACTGAAGGTGTAAGAGAAGGCAAGGAAGTAGATGGAATCTGCAACGAATTCAGAGTCTCCATTTGGTTTTCAGCCAAGAAGTCCCCATTTAGGGATCCTGCTATTCACAGTTTGACACAGTGAAGAGACTAAGAACCCAGAATACACTTAGTTGTGGGCTGAGTACCTCCCTAATCCTTCTAGAATGTTCACTGAAGGCATTTCTAGGGCATTCATTATATACTTGTTTCCTTAGTCTGTTCATGTCAATTCAGTATAATAAAGACTTATTAAGGACTTACTACTATGTGCTGGGCACTGTGCTAAGTGTTGGGGCTACAAAGAAAAAAAAGAATAGTGCTTGCCACAAGGGGCTTACATTCTTCTTAAGTTGGTATTTCCCCCAGCCACCATTGGCAGTGTCATGGTGGGTGATTTAGGGAAAAGTCTATAAGGAAAGTTAGTTTATTCTAATAAAGTTGATTGACTCTGTTTTATCCCTGGAGGGATAACCTACTTTACAGTTTATTTTAACCCTAAACTTCCTTTCCTCCATCAACTAGTATTATCTTAGACCATTTACCCTTGGTTTTAGGAGGTATCTGATTGAAATTCACAAAAATGTTAGCTCTAGCATAAGCCAAGTATGTCGAGAAAAGAAAATCCGTTGCTCCCCAAGTCATCAAAGAATACACACTGACACCTGATAGGAATCCTTGTTGATTTTGCATTGTGGTGTCCTTGGGATTTCCTTTCTGAAAGTTCAGATACTGAATTTAAAGAGTAGGTAGCTAAAATAGCTGCTGTAAGGGGTGTTATATGCATGCGTTGGACTCCTGGATGCAGAACTGAGCTTCCTTTTACCTCCCATTTCTCCCAAACATGGGGAATGGAAATAAGACATTGGCTGTCATGTGCATGGGGCTCTAAGCCCCAGGATGAAATGTGGGTCTGAATGACTCTGTCTATGGTATGGATACTGGATTGTTGCTGGAAAAGGGCAAAGGTGTGGATACCCAAGACTGCACTAACAATTCCCCTCTCTACTTGTGCTGAAACTCAGGCAGGTCTTGAAGTTTTGGCCTTGATTCAGGAGAAAGCAAAGGTTGCTTCAGGTACAGCATGGTTTGGATGTTTCAAGAGAAGTTTCAATTTGCCTTCTCTGACTCCTCCCAGCATCCTCTAAAGTCTGATGTGGCTAGGCTTTCCTGCACCCTGCCTCCCTCTTGAAATGACTCAGTGTTACTTCATGTTAATTCTCCTGGGTACATTGGTGGTTTCCCTAGAGGAATCTAAGCTCTTTGAGGGCAGGGATGGATTTCTTTGTCCTTTTTGCTTCTCTTACATAGTGAGCTTAAGGAGATGAATGGACTTTTCTCAGATTTGAATATTGACAAGAGCCAGTGTGGTCTAGTGGGCAGAGTGTGCCAGCCTTGAAGCCAAGAAGGCCAGGCTGAAATCTTGCATCGGATACCCACAGGCTCTGGGAACATTATTGACCACTCTGTAGGTTGATTGGAGAACTACCCTCTGACTTGGGCTTCCTCTTGAGTACTGGTAAGTATCTGGGAGGCAAGATACCTAATGTGAGCAGCAACCAAGACAGTTTCTGAGTCACAAAGGCTTGGGCACAAGACCTGCCTGAGACTCATACCCATCAAGAAATCCCAGACAAGTGATGTTAGATCTCAGACAACTTTCAAGACCATAAGATGCCACCATGCCTTATTAGATGAAGTTTTCTCACTCATTTGGGAATTCCCCATAGCAATGAAATCAGCCCAGGCAAATATAGGAGGGAGGGAGGGGGGGAGGGAGAGAGAGAGAGAGAGAGAGAGAGAGAGAGAGAGAGAGAGAGAGAGAGAGAATGAATGATAGGGTCAGACATCCTAGCCCCATGTGTCTTGTTCTGGAAATGTGGTCATCCCACAGTGCTGTGTACTCTGGCTGTGTCTCTGCCTTGAGGGACCAGCACCTTGGCCAGTGTTTGTCATGATCACAAAGGCTGCATGGAAGCTTCCTTCACTCGACTCCCAGTATATGATCATTCTCTTACTGGTCTTCATCATCCAGTTTTCTGTGTCCTGTGCCTGCTTAGCCCTGAACCAGGAGCAGCAGGTAAGGAGATACCGCCTCATCTCTTTCTTGTATACCAGGGTCTGAGAAGAAAGGTGAGAGAAATCAAGAAATACAAAAGCGTCTCTTGGGTTTGGACTATCTCCAGAGCCCTAAACAGCTCCCCCCAACTCCTCAAAGATGATATCCTTCTAGTGCCTTCCTCAGTGTATCCCCTTGTTTTTTTTTTTCTTCACTAAGATGTCACATGGCATTGGTTAAGAATATTTGTGGTGTTCTTTTAGTGACCTTGTTTTTTTGTTTTTTTGTTTTTAATAATACTTGCTTGTTAGAGGGAGGGTTTTTGCATTTTTGGCCTTGGAACAGGAGAAAGTTACCCCCTTGTTAAAGGTATATTCTTCAGAGTAATGTCTTCTCCCATGTTTTACATTTAAGGAGAAAAGCTATCCTGGCTCCATGGCCAGAGAAGCAGCCTTAGAGTCAGGTAGCCCTGGGTACATGTCCCACCTGGGAGGCCAGAGTGGCTGTGTGACCCTTGTCAAGTCACTTTATTCCTTAGTGCTCTAAGAAAATCTCTATAAACACAAAATACAAATGAAGTGCCAGCCTACAAGAGTAGAAGGAGTTTTTGACCTGGAAATTCCCTATAGGAATGAAATCTCAGGCCCAGTCCTACCCCTATCCCTGGGAACTATTTGGAGAGGCAGTGTGGTGTAGTGGCTGGGGAGCTGGTCTTCATATCAGGAGGCTCTGGATTCAAGTCCCACCTTTGACACGTAGGACACATGACCATGGGACCTTGGGCAAGGCACTCAGTTCCCCAGAAAACTCTCAAATCTAAAAGCTGCAGCAACCATTGGCCTGGGTGGAGGGTGTTATTTATACAATGAGATGACATCCCAGATCCAGAACCTGCCTCTCTTTCTCCTTCCTAAGTACACACAGATGAAAACATGGAGAGAATGGGGAAACCTGCTCCTCTCTCTGCACAGCCTCAGTTTATTAGAAGATCCCCTGGAATCACTTTCATTCCCTTTGAAAGAATGACTAGCACAGGAATGCCCTCAGGAAAGGAAGTCTCACATATGTTACCAAAATGCAGTATTTCTGAATTTGCTTTTCTTGGTGTCTTCCATGTATAACTCCTCCGGTAATGTATGGGTGTTCAATGTACTTCCCAGGGCCAGCTTCTGGAGGTGGGATGGAACAACACGGCCAGTGCCCAGAATGACATTCAGAGAAGTCTGAATTGCTGTGGGTTCCGGAACTTTAACCCCAATGAAACCTGCCTTGCCGTAAGTTCTCCACTTGGGTTAATTTCATTGAAAACTGTCATCACACAGTTGGACAAATCTTGATGGATGTGGGAGAGTGGTCATTTGTACTGAACCAAAGGCCAGAATCTGCTACCATGTCCCTCCTTTGAGGGATACTCACCTCTTACCCATGCTCATGTGACATCTAGAGGCTCCCTTGTGCCTCCTCTCAAGTGTCTGACCGCTGATGACCCCCCAGGAAATGGGATCAGGCACCCTCAGTGGCTTGCCCATCTACTGGGGTGCAGAAAGAACTCTGGATTTGGAAGTATATGGACATGGGTTTGAATGGGAGCCAGGTCTTGCCATTTGTGTGACTCTGGGCATATGCCTTCCTCTGGCAGAATTAGACTAAGGCACGATAGTCCAGTGGGAAGTGCTAGACTTGAAGTCAAAGGTCTCAAGTTCAAATTTCAGCTCTCCAGTTTGCTACCTGTGTGACCTTGGGTAAGTCACCTAATCTCTCTGAGGGCTGCAGTTTCCTTATCTGTAAAATTAGGTGACCTCTAAGGCCCCTGCCAGTTCTAAATTTTGTGGTCCCCTTCAGTTTTGTACAGATTTTGAACCAGAACTCTAGTGTCTAGAGTTCACGGTGATGGTTGGGTCTTCTGGAAAGAGAGTGATATGTCCCCTTTTACTGTCTGAATTGCAGTGGGAATGGTGGAAGGAGATGTGTTTTACTAAACTGGTGTTTAGTTTTACTCTGGGTTTTGTTATACATTATACTATACCAGCAGTATGAATCCCTCCAGAGTTCAGTTCTGGGGAATCCTCTCCACTGGACTCTTTCCATCGTTAGAATACTCTCCTTTACTGGAGAGGGGGCTGTGAGCATTTGGTACCTTTTCTCTTTCTTTCCCCAAGTCTGGACCTTGGGGCCTCTGGAAGCCTGACAGGATGTCCAGGGACCTGGTGCTTCTGCTCAGCAGGTGCTTAGTAAGCATCTGCAGTAATGCCAAATCTTTTGCTGAGGGTTTTTTGTTTTTTGAATTAACCTCCTAGGTCCAGGATGAGGAAATGTAGCTTGGCAAGTCTGTCTGAATAAGTTTTAGCAGAACGCATACTTCATCTGAGTGGGCAGCGTTCTGTGGCCCTGGAAAAACCAGTAATCTTAGACTGTGTAAACAGAGTCACTAAGGCCAGAATCACAAAGGGGATTTTTAAAATTTGTTTTATTTATTTTTTTAATGTTCTACAATCACTACCATAAAACTTAGATTTTTACCCCCCCACCTACCCCCCCCCCCCCACTCCCTCCCCAAGACGGCACACAATTCTATATAGGACTTACATATACTTTCCTACTAAATATGTTTTCGCTATAGTCATGCTGTGTAGATGAACTAAAATAAGTGGAAGAAATCATATAATAAATGAAAATATAATACACACACACACACACACACACACACACACACACACACACACACACAGACATGATCGGCTACATTCTGCGAATGAATTCCATAGTTCTTTCTCTGAGTGTGGAAGGCATTTTGCCTTAGAAAACCATTGGGAATTTTTTTTTTTAAGTTCTTGCATTATTACGAAGTTCCAAGTCTACCAGGAAAAACTCTCGCACACTGTGGTCGTTGCTGTACACAAAGTTCTCCTGGTTCTGCTCCTTTCACTCAGCATCAGCTCATATAAGTCCTTCCAGGCCTCCCTGAAGTCTTCTTGTTCAGCATTTCACAAAGAGGATGTTATCCCTTTGCTTCCTTCCCTCGTCAGATGGGTCTGAAGTATTGTATTCTATTCTGATCACCACATTTTTGTGGTGATGGTGGTTCAGTCATTTCAGTCATGTCCAACTCTTTGTGACCCCATTTGGGGTTTTCTTGGCAAAAATACTGGAAGTGGCTTGCCATTTCTTTCTCTGGCTCATTTTACACATGAGGAAACTGAGCCAGACAGGGTTAAGTGACTTGCCCAGGGTCACAGAGCTAGGAAGTGTCTGAGGTTGAACTTGAACTCAGGTCTTCCTGACTCCAGGTCAGGTGCTCTAACTGCCACTGTGCCACCTAACTGCCCACTATGTTTTAGGAAAGTCATTGGGAAGGTTGAGAGCATCCAGAGGGTGGTGGTCAGAAACATGAAGACCCTGGATTCCAGGCCATATTAAACTAAGAAACTTGAGAAAAATGGAGGTGTTTCTTCTGCAGGAGGGAAAACTAAGGAGAAACATGATGGAGGAGGGATTAGGTATTTCCTACTTAGCCCCAGAGGGCACAACCATCTGGAGCCATACACAGAAATGACAGAAGGAAAATGTCTTCACAATTGGTCCAGAAACAGAGACAGGCTGCCCTTGGGAAGTAGTGAGCTCGCCGTCACTGGAGGTCTTGAAGTAATGACTGAAGGACCACCAGCAGGGCATCTTATAGAGGAACTTCATGTCCTAGATTTAGGGCTGGATGAGACTGTAGAGTCATCTAGTTGAACTCTTTCATTTTATAAATGAGGAAACTAAGGAGCAGGGATGGGAAGGGACTTGGCCCAAGGTCACACAGGTGAATGGGCATCACCACCGTATTGCTGATGTTTCAGGAGTCACCAAGGAATCTTTTTGCTAAGCCCTGAGTTCTGAGTGTGTATGAATCCAGGGAGGAAAGCAGTTGAGAGCAGGGGCCCCATTTTTCAGGAAGGTCTTGTTCCCTCCCTGTCAGGGCCCTAGGTTTAGTGGTAGGATCAAGATGAAGGTCAAGGGCCCAGAGAAAAGAACACAGCCCTGCGAAGAGAGAAGATGTACTGATTAGAGGGGAGCCTCCTAAATATGCGTTGTTCTCTACAGAGCTGTTTTTACAGCCGCCACTGTTCTCCCTGTGCTCCCATCATAGAAGAATATGCTGGTGAGGTGCTGCGGTTTGTGGGTGGAATTGGTCTCTTCTTTAGTTTTACAGAGGTAAGTCATTCTAGACAACTCCGTATCTGGGAAATTCAGTTGGCGGGAAATGGCATCAAGGGAAATGAATTCATTGCTTCAAGGATTTGTGATTTCATCAGTCATTCAATCGACAACCATTTATTAAATGCAGGCAACGTGGATACAAAATATACCGAAAGAAATAAAAATGAAATAGACAAAACTAAAGAGTCCTTGTTGTCCAGGAGCACACCTTACAAAATAAACAACGTAGATTGGATACAATTTTTGGGGGGGAAGGCACTTGCAGTTGGCCTATTTCCTCCAAGCTATTGCATGGTTACCTCCCTTGAATGTTCATCCATGATGTGCATTGATGTAGAAGCCTGGTTTCCCAATATTCACATCTCTTCTTGAATGCTTTCTAGAAGAGCATCCCTGTGGACTAGAGAACATTCTCACTGTCAGGTTGTTTTCTCTCTTGTGCTGATTTTCCTTCTCAACAAGCTTCTCAGTTGCTAGGGAACGTGAGCCTTGTGCTCCATAGGTCAAGGTGGTATCTGCCATCTTTGTGCCTGATACCCTGTGGGCAGGTCAAGTGCCTCTTGATAAGTCATCAGTGGATCCAGATGCCAGTTCCCAACCAGTGGCACAGTCCCTGCAATGTTGGTGCCTCCGCTTTCTGAGGCTTGGATAGAAGGGCAGGCATCTGTAATTCTTATCAGTCATCTAAGAACAAGTAGATTTCATATGGTTAATAGAGAAGGTTCAGTGAATGAGCTCAATTTTCTTTGAACAGTAGAGGGTTCCCTAGCAGTTATGGAAGAGAGTCCAGAAGATATGAAGGGCAGTTGAGCATAATTCCAGGGTGAAAAATGCCCCTTATTAGGCATTTATTTCTTCAGTCTTTGTAGTTATATTTAATCACTTTTCTCATCCCCACTAGTCTTCCAATCCCTTGTTTTTTTCCCTGAATTTTCTTGGAGGCAGTTCCTATGGAGGGCAATAGCTCATAGGTTCTGTACCAAGTAAGACATGTTCCCAGTACAGATCCAGTGATGTTGTCTGGTGGCCAGTCCAGCTAAGTCTCCAGGGGCTCAGCCCCTCAGCAGCCTCACAGTTGAATTTTTTGGTAATAGCATCTTCCTAAGACCATCTACTACATCTTGGAAATGTTATCTGGGTGTGGAAGGGTAATCACAGATGAAATCATGTAGGCTTAAATTGTTCACCTGTGAGTTTCTTCTGGAATTGTCAGTTGACAACCAACATTTATTAAGTGGCTTCTATGTGCCAGAAATTGTGCTAAGCACTGGGTGTACAAATAAAGGCCAAATGCAATCTTTGCTCTCGGGTATAATTGAACTTTTTGATTCCTCTGACAGAATCTTTAAAATCAGCACAAGAAGTTAGAATATTTTTATTGGTTTGAAAGCCTAGTTTGATGCCTCTGTCATCTCATCCATCTGTCTTCTCTCTCGAATATGGCACCCATTCATGCTTGGCTATACTGTGCAGTTTTTATCCATGACCTCTCTTAAGTCCTTCATGTGAGATCCATCCAATGTACTTGGAACCTTCCTCCCAGTTTCCTGGCATGGCTGTAGTTCACTGGCCTTTCTGGTTAGCCTCCATTCTTGCTCTGCTATGGGGTTGTCTTTTTCCAGTCACACACTCGTTGCACCAATTTTTGCAACATGAAGACATATATACCTGTTAATGTGGATTTTGTTTTTAATCAAGCTTTGGTCCACCATGGAAGAAATTACAAGACAGCTAAAAAGTGACTAACTTTTTTTTCAATGTTCTATTGATTTTTTTCTTCAAAAAGGCAGGAGGTGTTTTCTTTAGTTTTTATAGCAGCAAGTTCATTTTTGTGGGGTGGCATTTGTTTCTCCCATTGCTTTCCTTTAACCAATCCATTAACCAAGTTATTAGAAGATCCCTCATACTCTCAGCTTTGTGAGTCTGCCTTCTTCAGTCACTAAGAGCATTTCGCTTTTTTCTAGAGTTCTTCAGTTGTCTTTCCTTTTGTTGAATAAAGTTAAAAGAAGAAATCACTCCCTTTGGCACCAGTGATTCAAGGAGGCTGATTTTCTGATTCACAGCCCAAAGTCTGGGGTTTTATTTATGTTGCCTGAAATAACCCATATCTGTTTGTTTTCTGCAGATCTTGGGAGTTTGGCTGACCTACCGATACCGGAACCAAAAAGACCCTCGGGCAAACCCGAGTGCCTTCCTTTGATGGGTGATCCAGAGTGATCTCCCGCATGGTCCCTTCCTTCTTCCTTCCTGTTACATATAAGTTAAGCTAGCTGTCCTTTTCCTTAATTAAGTGAACTTTCCTTTTTAAATGACAAGACAGAAGGGAGAATTCTCTTTGTTTGTAGTTAGGCCACTGCCCATCTTTTCCCATGCAATGTCCTTTGCCACGCCTCTACTGGAATATCATCTTCTGAGTTATTTCCTCCTGACAGTTTGTAGCCAGTGCCCCAATGCCTTTCTTAGCCTTTGTACATGCAGAGAAAATTCAGTGGCATTCTGTTGTTGTCCACACTATGACCAACATGTTTATGCCTCCTGGGTCGCACTGGTTATAGATATAGGATGGGAACCAAAGAAAGATGGGGATTTGATTTGTAACTGATTCTTTTTGTTTAGATGCATTCATGGAAGGGGCTCCTTCACTCCACCCCACCCAACCCCCATTCCCAATATCTTTTTCTTAAAAGAAACTTTGTGTGAAGTAAAAGTCAATTAATTAAAGTATTGATTCAGGTTTTGTCATCTTACTTTAGGACAAAAATTGTTGTTATTTAGAAGTAGAAATGTGGTTTGGGAAAGTGGGAAAGTGAGTCATCCTGGGACCTGTAGGGTTGGATGAGAGGTGGGCACTCACAGGTATCCTCCTCCCTTCACCTCACCTCCACTGACTGACAGGTGATTAATCCAGAATGCATCTGTCTTGATTATCTTTTCACAACAACGAATGGAATATCAAATTGTTCTATTTTTACAAAAAACAAAGCATTTGAACTACCCCATGGGGTGAAAGCATGAGAGTTGGTGACCCTGATTCTGGCCAGCCTCCATCCTTCCTGAGAAGTCCTTGATGATTGCCCTGGGGAAGTTCTCAGATGCACACATATTAAAATGTGATTGTCATGATTTCCAATTTGAATAAAATTGTAACTGTCATTTATTTAAAAAAAATTAAAAGATAGAAAACCTTTTGTGTGTGTGTGTGTATGTTAAATGAAATTGAAGAAAAGAAAGACTGCTGTGTGGGTTGTCACCCAGAGCTGGTTTTTTTCCTCTGTGAATTTCTTAGAACAAAGTTTGCCTATTTGGTGGCATTTCAGACAAGGAATTCTGACTTGTTAATGTGAACTCCCAGCTGTGTGGATGGAGACAGCCTTGCTGGCCTGGCTTTCATCCTTGAATGTGCATGTGTCCTTCAGTGGGGGTGGTCAGCCTTGATTTACAGATATAAACCGGCTAGCTTATGTGCTAGAAGGTTTGGGACATACATTTGTGCTAGCTCATTTGGTCACATTCTTCTGGATACAGAGGCTCTTGGTTTGACAAACATTATCTCTAGACACTGATACAAAGTTAAGTCAACAAACATTTCTTAAGTTCTTTCAGCAAGACACTGTGTGAGACATAAAGACTGACATGCAATAGCCCTGCCCTCAAGGAGCTCACCTCTGAGGACCAATAAAACTGCCTTGAGAAGTAAGTATAGTACAGAAGAAAGAGGAGAGAAGGATAGGGAACAAGAGCTAATCAGCTAGGTAGGGGAGAGTGGGTGGGAGCAGGAAAGGCCTCTCAGACGAGGGAGTATTTGAGCTGAATCTTGGAGGAAGACAGATTCTTAAGAGTGTAATGGAGAGGCAATACAACCACAGGGGACACCTTTTGGGAAGGAATTGAGGTGAGCATGGGTGGGGGGAAGGGGAGCAAGTCGTTGATTGGACTCACCTAGAGATGATGAAATGGGTGGGAGAAGTATATGAGAGAAGGCTGCAGAGGTAGGCAGGAGCCAGATGGAGAAAGTCCTTAAATGAATGTATATCTTTGAATCCTAGCAATAATGGGCCTCTTTCAAATGTCTCTGGGATCTTTCTGACTTGGGAGTTGCCTCCAAAATACAGATTGCAAGTCATCCATGCCCACCTGTCCTCCACCACCTTGGTCCACACTCCTCGGTAGATTCACTACAGAGCTCCACTCAATCTGCTGGAGGCCTTCTTCAGAGGCACGAGACTCTGTCTTTTTCCTCACACTGCAAGGCTACCACTGGATCAGTCTGACTCTTGATAATAAGGAAAATAATGATAACCATTATTATGGTTGTTGGCAACTTCTGAAGGGGTAGAGACAGTCTCATCTTAGTACCCTATTCTTTTAAAATGCAGATTTGTAATACTTTGATTTTGGAAATATCACTGCCAATTTTTCCAGTCTTTCCTCCTCCCTGGCCCAGCCCTATCTCTGAACACCTCCCCCCCCCCCCATAACAATCAATTGAGCTCAGTTAAACAACCTATTGACCCTATTGGACAAGATATGCTTTATTTGACACCTGTCCTGTACCACATCTCTACTAAGAACCATGCTTTGACCTTTGGACCCTCTGGCTGCAATGCCCAGAGTTCTGTTGTCTTTCAATGCAATTTTCCTTTGCAATATTGAGGGCCATTATGTCAACCTTCTTTAGATTCCTCCTTGACCCTTGTTCTTTCTCCATAACCCCCCCTCCCATCTAGCCCCCAATACTTCCCTCCATGTGGTTTGAGATGTTCTTTGGAGCATCTCTGGTCCTTGTGGTTCTAGGCTGGTCCTGTTGGCAGGTGGGCATCTCAAGGTTGTGAATGGGCAATGGTCTATGTGTTCTGGGGAGGACACACATGTCTGCTGGGACCTGAGAGCTTGGTTGGCAATCAAGGATTCTCACCTGGAGCTTGGTACCTCCAAGACAAGTAACCCTCAGGTGGGATTTCTCTGCCCTTTTAAAGGGACGTTTTTATCACTTTTTCCAACAAAAAGCTGCTATTCCTGTAAATGCTTTATTGCTTGGCCTTCACGGTAGCTATTGGGTTAGCCCAGAGCTGTTTTGTAAAGTCTTACTCAGGCCCTTTGGCCGCTGCCTGGCCTGTCCTAAGCAAGGTTAACACATCACCTTTACCTGGTGCTCTAGGTTAGACCTTCTTAACACTTTCCTCTCTGGAATCCTTTTCGTCTGAGAAATTTTGATGTGACCCTGGGTATATCGGTATACAGACTAGGTACACAAACCAAACATTTACTGATAATAAATCATAAAGAAATTTATTTTAAAGCAATTCTTTGCTATAGATGTCATTTTATCTTTTATTAAAGGTGAAAGCCAACTTGCATACCAACAAGATAGTTGTGCTTGTTTATTTTTACATAAAGAATTAATCTTTGTGGAATATTTGCTACTGTAGGGTATAGAACATCTTCAATGTCTTTCAGAGTTGATTAATATTTTGATTTTATAATCTTCAATGCTGAGAACACTGCTTTGCCTAAATACATAGTACAAAATGGCAGAAAGATATTTAGGGCCATTTCAGAGTCTGTTGGAAATTCTGTCCTAATCTCAAGCCAAAATTCAGTGAATGATTTTATATGTACAGTAAAAATTCGTAACAAACAGTAGTCTCAAATCTGAACCCAGGTGTTTCTGGCAGTTTGGTTGGGGTCATGTGGTATGACGGCATGTGCGGTGCCAAGTGTACATGTGTGTTCGGAACCAAGGCTGCAGTGAAGTCACACAGTGAGACATGCTCAGGCACTGCCAGAAACACCTTGGATTCATTATGGGTTTGATTTTGAATGAACTTTTTGTTGCTGCACGTTCAGAAATCTTAGTATTGCCAAATTGTTCACAGCCCCCACCTTTAGTTACTTGATCCATGGTTTAAGAAGCGCTACTCCAGGTGGTGAGGGCCTTGACACTCAGGAAGTCACTTGAGTCTCTGGAAAGGCAGGTGCCTTGATCTCCCCCTTTTTACAGATGAGAAAACTGAGGCTTAGAGGTTAAGTAACTTGCCTAGAGTCACACAGCTAGAAGAGAGGTGGCAGGATCTGCCTCCTCCGAATCCGGAACTCTCTTCCCTTTACCCTGCTATGTCTCTCTGTCACCTGACCCCCACAGACCGTGAGCCCTGTTGGCCCTGTTGTCAAAAATGGACAATCCCTGGCAGAGAATCTAATGCCAGGACAAAGAAAACTGCTTCAGCACGGTTTTCAGCCCAGGGACTCTGGTTCTGAACCTCCTGAGGTCCCAGAACCTAAGGCTGCCTGTGAAGTTGGGCCAGAGAGGGGCGCTTGAGAAGGACAGTATACCAGGGTGGAGGAAATCCTGTACTGGGCAGTGAGAATTTGCGTCTTACTTCCGTATCTGAGCTTCCTGACTAGCCTGACAGGTGTTTGCTTAACTCTGTTTAACTTCTTTCATTTGCCTATAAGCACATGAAACTTTTATTATATTTGGTCAGGACATAAAGAGACGCAGGGGTCCATTGTCAGTTCAGGCTTCTACAATCGAGGGTTTTGAAAGGGAGGCAACCCTGGTTTATTTTACAGGTGAGGAAGCTGAGGCCCACAGAGACAGAGAGGTCATGAGAGGCACGGCTGGGACCTGAGCCCTGACGTCTGACCTCTGAGGCTTGATCAGAGGTCCCCACTCCACTTGGCAGAGAGATCAGTGTGGCTGGAATTCCAGCGGGAACCTTCCACTACGGACAAACCCAATTAAATAGCTCCTTTCCAGAGAATTTTGGAAAGATGCACTGATTGGTAGAAAGTAGTGACAACTTCTGGGCTCTGGGGATAGAGGGCTGGACTTGGTATCAGGGCAGAGCTGAGCTCATCCCCTTCCTCACACACTAGCTGACCTTGAGCAAATCACAACCCCTCAGAGCCTCAGTTTTCTCCTCTGTAAAATGGGGCTAATCTAGCATTCCCCTCACAGGCTTGTAAGAGTCAAATGAGTGAAGTGCTTTACAAACTATTACATAGAGGCTAGTTTATTGTTGCTACTAATGTTACTGTTGCTACTTTTGTTGCTATTGCTGCTACTGCTACTTTGTTGCTACTTCAACTTTGTTACTTTTGTGGCTGATGCTACTTTGCAACTGTTGCTGCTGCTACTGGTTGTTCAAAGTTCTATCAATTACAGAAAAATAACTTTCTAATAGATGAGCCAACTCCAGATTGAGCATTCTCCATGTTTTCCACTTGCATATGCATGTTGGGCATATTTCCCTGTCTGGAGGTGTCCCCACCCCTCAGAATTTAGGCTCCTAATGTGCAAGGACTCGTCATTTTTTTTTTTTGCCTTTGAATATCTGGTGCTTGGCACACAGTAGGCGCTTAATAAGTGCTTATTCAATCACTTGAAGTGACTTTCCTCCCTTTCAGACTCAGTCACTTTGTGGCTCAGTTATAAAGAGGGCTTGGTAGGTGACAGTGTACCCACAGAAATGTCAGCTGCCAAATCATTGACTTGCATAGAGGCCTAGATGATCAATCTTGACAATGACACAAGGATGAAAGGGATGGCTAATAGATGCCATAGTCAGGATACAAAAAGATCATGGCTAGGAGAATACTGTACTGAATCCAATACAATGAAATTCAATAGGAATGAATGGTGTGATGAATACCCCTTCTCTCAAATGAATTCACAAGTATAAAATGGGAGAGGCATTAAGAGAAAGGAATTCTGGAAAAGGTCTGGAGATTTTAGTGGATTTAGGCAAAAAAAGCTAATGTAATCCTGGGCTGGGCAATAAGAATAGGGCATAGGTAGGTCCCATACACTCTGCCCTGATCAGACTTCATTCAGAGCATTGGTTTGTGTTCTGCTACTGCTGTCTAAGAAAGATGTCGATAAGCTGGAGGGGCCCAGAGTGTAGCTAGCATGGTGAGGGGTCTTAAGCCCATGACATATATGCTTAGTTAAAAGAACTGCACATGTTTAGGCTTGGAAAAGACTGGATATGGGGAAGACATAATAACTGTCTTCAAGGACTGTACAAGAAAGGTTATTGTAGGGAGGAGTACGAATTGGATTAGTTCTGTCTGACCCCAAAGGGCAGATCTGGGCAAAGACTCAAAATGACAAATTTTGTTGAGAGGTCAAGAGCAATTTCCTCACAGTGAGTGGAATGTGTTTCCAAAAGAGGTAGTGCTTTCACCCTCCTTGGAGATCTTCGGATGACCATGGCCAGGCACGATGTAGTGGAGATCCCTTTTCTGTGTAGGCTGGTGCTGAGGTACTTTCCAAATCTAAATTCTGATATCCCAAGAGACCTATGTACCTACTTTCTCATCTTCATACAGTCTTTATGAGGTTCATGTAGAGGAGGAGCAAGGATGAGGAAGTGGGGGGAGAGTGGCACTGAGTTCCTCTCCACAGAAGTCCTCTGGGCACATCTAGAAAATGTATCAGACTGAATCCAAAACTGTCTTCTGTTGACATTGAGAATCTCTTGGACCAAGACCAAATAAAAGAGATTCTCCATAGATAGTTGAGACTATTCAGATGTGCACACACAGGACCTCCTTGATGAACATCATTCATGATCATTTCCAAGAGATTGGCCCATGTATTTGCACAGGAATTACTCTTCCACAAAGAAGCCCAGATCCTGTTTTCCCTAATTTTCTTCCTTTATCACAGAGCATTTCTTTATACTTCCTCCCCACCAAGCAGAAGGGGCAGCTTGCCATACTCAGGTTCAGTGCTGGGAGGGGAATTGGAGGTGGAGAGTGTCTGCTAAGGAATTTAGTGAAGAGACCCAGGGCAGCTGGCGCTTTACCCATTCTTACTTCATACAGAGGCAGGGTAGATGTGAGCCCATGCTGGTCTCCTTATGCCTCCATGCAAAATCCCACCCTTGCTATGAGGCAGCAGGAAATGAAAGCAAGAAGAAAACTTTAAAAAAATAAAATACAATGCCATGAGTCCTTCAAGGGGTTCTTTCTGATATATAGTGATCAACTACACGTGGTTCTCAGTACACAATAATTAATGTCTTTCCATCCCTACACTCATCCATTTCTGTCCCCAAGTCTCAAATTTTCTTGTTTTACCCTCTTACCCATAGAAGATCAAAGTCAGCCTCTGTTCTTTCCCTCCAGAATGTCTCTGTCTACTATATATGGCCAGCTATGACTTGTGGTCCCCAAAGGGAGGTTGGCAACTGCATGTGTTTGGAGGGAAATTCTTCTCAGGCGCTTCTGGAGGAAATCGTCCCCCACCACAAGAAAAGAAAGCATACTCATAATGGGTGGGAAAGGTGCCAGGCTGGCTTGCTCCTGTCTCCTGCCTCAGGGAGCCCTTGGGTCCACATCTGTCACAGGACATAGAGTGCCGCTCTGTATGCCGGACCGCTTTGTCTGCCATCTTCCATCTCTGTTATTTCTGGAGTTTTGAACCACCATTAACAGCAATAACAGGTGACTAACCTCTACATAATACATTAAGTTTTGTAAAACATTATATGCTAATTCCCTTAATTCTCAAAAGTCTGGGAAGGGAATGCCACCATGGTTCCATTGTGCAGAGGAGGAAGCTATAAGCTCAGGTTGATCATGGTTCCTAGCCCAGCACTCTGGCCATTTCCCACACAGCCCTCCCTTTAGGCACAGAGACTGGACAGGAAATATTAGAAAGGTCTGAGATGCAAGGGTCCCAAAGAGGTGGTCCACATTCCCCTGCCTTCCTCCAAAGAGCATCTGAACACACACAAGCCTTCCCTCAATGACCCTGAGGCATTGTTGTGAACGTGAATTATTACCAGCGATAACAATCTTCACAGAGTCCTGAGGAGGGGGCTCCATTTGTTTCTATACCAAAGGGCTTCAGATACCTTTTAGAAATTGCGCTGTGCCCCTCCCCTTCCCCCTGTTGCTGGCCACTTGCTGCAGTTTCCAGACCCTCCACTTTTCAGTTTCTGAAAGGAAGACCTACAGACAGAGGAACTGGAAATTCAGGTTTGTGAGCTTGTGTAAAGTAAAAGCAGTTAGCCTGAGAGTCTGTTCTCTGACTGTGGTATTTGAGTCTTAGTGTCTGAAAAAAGTGCCTTGGGGGGAAGTGAGATGACTGTGTCTTGCCTGTCATCCTCAGTCCTGTCCCAAGCTGACCTGGGCCTCAGCTCTATCCTCTGCTGACTCTCAGATGGGAAGACGGCCTTGAGATGGAAAAGGCCTCAGAAGCCACTAAGGCCAGTCTTCTTCTGCCTAGATGGTGACACTGTGGCCCAGAGAGGACAGTGTTTGCCTAAGGTCAGAAAGTGAACAGCAGGGAGAATAAGGATGGCACCCCAGGCCTTTGGTCAGAATGTTATAGAGCCAAGGAGCCTGGATTGAGAATCAGGAAACCAGGCTGGAAATCCAGCCTCTGGTACCTACCACTGCTATGTTCTTGGATAGGGAATTCGATCTCTTTGAGTCTCAGTTTTTTTATCTATTGGTCTACACATATGTGTGGATGTATGTTTGTGTGTATACATATATATAGTGTGTATACACATGTATGTGTATATACATATAAATATACGTAATATATAATATACACAAATTTATATTTGGTATAATAATAATATATGTGTGTATGTATGTATAAAGGCTTGCACTAGATGCCCTCTCTGTTCCCTTCTAGGTCTAAGTCACTTCATGTTTCTGAGTGTGAGGGTGTTAGTCTAAGACCCCATCCTTGAATTCTAGGATTTGGTTGCATCTTAACACTTTTGGGGAGAGCCATTAGGGATGGTCAGATGATCCCCCACCCCCTAATCCAAGTGTTGGAAGATGACCTTTCACCCAATGAGTGTTGAAAAGGGAGGACAGGACTAGCAAGTCCAACCTTGACTGAGTCCCAAACTCCCTTGGCAACATCCCCAGGGGAAGGTCATCCACCCTTTGTTTGAAAGTCTCAGTGATGGGGCACCCTGGCATCCCAAGGAAGCTGGTGCCCCCTTGGACAGCTCCAGTACATTGGAAGGCTTCTGCATGGTTTTTATTTGTTTTCTGACATCCAGTCTAGACTTGCTTTTCTAAATCTTCCACCCACTACTCCTGGTTCTGTCCCCTTTGGGACCAAACAGTACAAGTGTGTCCCTCTTTCACATGAAAGCCCTTTAAACACTTGAGGACAGCAATGGCATCTCCTTAGACTTCTCTTCTCTGGGCTCAGCACTGTCTAATATCTTCAACCAATATTCACCAACCTTCATTTCCATTCTTTCCCCATCTGGGTCACCTTGCTCTGGACACTCTCTGGCTTGTCAATGTCTTTCCTAAAATGCATCACTTAGATCTGAATACAGTATTACCTAATGTGGTCTAACCAGGTCATAGGATAGAGGGGCATCACCTCCTTGTAAACCCTAATGGGTTCCTTGTGCAGCTTCATGGTGTGGTAATAGTGTGGGCCTTAAGAGTAAGGAAGATTGGAGGTAAAATCTTTTTCAGACAGTAGCTATGGGATCTCAGCAAGTTGCTTGACCTCTCTGACCTTCTATGTCTTCATCTATAAAATGGGGGTAATAGTAACACATACTTTCTGGGGTTGAAGTGAGGATCACATGCACTGACATAGGGAATGCACCTTGGTGCTTTAAAGAGCCATAGAAATTCTGGCTATTCATCCTAATGCATCTTTTCTTGGATGTGCCATCATAATGTTAACCAAATGTCCTCTTCATCCTAATCCTACATGTTCAAAGGTATAACCCTGGTAACCCTGCTGAGAGCAGAGCTCCTTCTACATAGACAAGGTCACCAAGTCTGGCTTATATTTCAGTCAAGCTGATCATTTTGCCAGTCTTTGAGACCCATGTTGCTTTAGCTGGCTATGCTGTGTTTTTTTTTTTTTACCATGACCCATGTCTACCATGGGGCATAGAACTACATGCTCCATGTGTCACTGTCAATGTATATAATTCCATCAGGGTGGGAATGCCCACCCTTCACATCACAAGCCAAATGTGACTTTGTCGTTTTACAGAATTGTCCAGGATCAGTCAGCTGGTAAGTAGCAGAGGGAGGGTTTGAATCAATGTCTGAGCCTCCCAGCCTAACGTTCTCTGCTACGGAGCAGTACCTCTCATACCCAGATGTACAATAAATGTTATCTGATTATAGGAATAACCCTATACACATTTCAAGTGAGAAATCAGTCTTTCAAAAAAAAAAAAACACATTCAACACTCAAAAAAAGAGATTTATTTAAAAAAATAATCATGCCTTACTATTGTGGAATGCTCTTTCTTTTTTTCCAACTAATGCATTAAACACCAAGTACAAAATAATGCTGCTGTAGCAACATTAAGTCATAATCCCAATTCTGTACATAGACCAGTGTTTCTGTGTGTCTCCACAAGAATCTGCCTGATCTCTTCAATATTCCAAAATTCGAGGCTGAACACAGAGAGAACAGAAGTGCAGATCCTTTCTTTACAATTCAGTCTTTAGTAACTTCAGGGCTTTCTTCATGTTGTCAAGTACTAAAGAGAAACAGATGAAAACAGAGATGAAGTAGGTCGACAGTGGAGTTACTTCACAGTCAATAAGGAGATGCAGATGTGTTCGGAAAAATATGGAAATTTTGTTGGCTACAGTGTCAAGTACTGCACTCCTGGGCAAAATGTGTGATAAAATCAGATAAGGGATTTTGTTACCAAAAATCAGTTTGAATTGATAGTTGTTCTCTGGGTTCTCTATTAACAAAACTTAGTTCCAATGGCAGGAAATGTTTTAGGCCAATTTAGAATTTATCTTTCAAATATATCTTTCTAATGTTGACCAAAGGGTCAAAATAAGACTTATCAAGAAGGGCAGGGGGAATTTTAGGAAGAAAAGAAAGCTGTAAATGGGGCTTTAATGAGTATTCCCTGATGTCACTCACCTAGGGACAGTCTTCATTATCTTTACTCTATAGTCAGTTCAGAAGATACCCCAGAAGCCTGCCTTGGTGCCCCCCAAGTGCTCATTGACACAACCTTTCCCACTCACCATGAAAATGAGCCTGGATTTCATTGGGAACAAGTGAGACTCATCGCTCTGGGCCTGTTTGCTTGAACACTGAGATTTTCTCAGTGGAGAATTCAGCTTTGTGTCAGTTCATATAAAAACATACAAAATAGGACTAGACAATGTTTTCCCTCAATTTCTAGGTGAGTGTTACACTGACATTGGAGTGTTTCTCCAAGATCATGTGATACATCAATGCTTCATTTTATATATATGTAAAGAGACAGAGAAAATTTTGTACTGATCAGAAAACAACAGGAAAACCAGAAATATTTTTGAAATTTGAATGCTCTAAGAAGGAGGCTGGGGAAAATATCCTTGCCTTCTTTGATTATCTTTTGTTCTTCCTGAAAGTATTTACATGTCATTTGGGGGAGGATCTTGGGACCAAGTAGCATTTCTTCACCACAACCATCACATATTCCTGTGTTTGTTTATTAGTTTTTAATTTTTATGGTAGAGGCCCCAAAATATCTTTTAGAGAAAATGCAAGTGATCTATCTAAAGTGAAATAGGCACAATGAATTTTCTGACTCTAAGTCAGATAGTTCTCTGAAGCCATGTCCTTCAAATTAGCACTAAATAGAAGTAGTTAAACAATAAACCTAAGACAATCTGGCTGGCTTTGGTTAATTTCTAGTCTAGGTATAGTGACCCATAGCCATGGCCATAAATATTAGAAACCAAACAAAGAAAAGAACTTAGCCTCTCTATATCTCTGAGAGTGTTTTGGAAACATCTGAATCACAAAATGTTTAGAGTTGTAAGAACATCTGTTTCTATCATCTCATAGTGCTTTCTAGTTTCTCCTGCCCCTCCCCCTTGATACATCTCCTTCTGTTCTTCCCCTTCCCCTGGGCATACATACACAGTAGAGTATCAGAAGGTTCATAAGCGTAGAGTCGGTTGGAGTATCTGCCAGTAATATCTGCTCTAACTGTCAAAGATGGGTCTGCAGAGGAAAACAAAAGCTCCAGTCAGTTTCCAAGTAACCCCCTTTAGTGAAAGAAGCCTAAAGAACCATATCTTGTAAAAAGGAACATGAATGGGTATGTCATCCTGAATCAAACAGTGCCTTCATCCAGTCTAGTATTCTTCCTTTGGAAGGCAGGAACCAGGACAAATCAAGAGGAGTTAACTTGACAGTACATGGTGCGACACAGTCACTAGATACACTTAATTAGCATATTTAGTTCTCTAGATTTTACTGAGAGCTGTGTCCAGTTCTGTCTCAAACAGCTTCCTGGGAGGGCTTGGTATAAGTTTGTGCACCTTCGGCTCAAGGCTCATATTTGTTAGTGAGAATCACGGAAAGAGAAAGAATTTGGAAGGATTCGCATTATCACATTCCTTGGTCATGTCATTCCCTACCATACTTGTTATATTGTGCCTGGACTGAATATGCCATGCTCAGAAGTGATAAACAGGGCCCAGTACCTACCCACAAACATGATCCGAGGGACATATTGGCCATCAGGGGACAGGTGCTTGTCAGTGGTTTCATACTGTAATTTTAAAAGAATAATTAGTGTTCTAGGTCACTTTTCTCCCAGTTAATTATGAGTCTCAAACATCATCAGGTGCCTATTACTTGGCTAGTAATGCAGCAGGGGTTATGGTCTATAGAAAATAAAGAATGAAATACCACTCCATGCCCATAGGCAGTATACAATCTAGCTAGAGAGGAAAGAGGCACGTGCTTGGGAAAGCTGGAGAAAAAGACTAGGACCTGTGTGTCACTTGTATCCAACTTAGGTACCTAAATGTGCTCTAGATTGCAGGACAGTCGAGTGTACTAAGAGAGAGAGAGGAAACTCTGGGTTCAAATCTCAGAGTGACTTTCTACCTGGGTGAGTTTAGGCAAGATATTTCATCTCCCTGGGCCTCTAGAATGATGGGATTGCACTAGATGACTTTTTGATTCTAAATTTCTGATCCTCTGCTTTCTTTCTCATCCTTCCTTCCTCCCTCCCTCCCTCCCTCCCTTCCTTCCTTCCTTCCTTCCTTCCTTCCTTCCTTCCTTCCTTCCTTCCTTCCTTCCTTCCTTCCTTCCTTCCTTCCTTCCTTCCTCCCTCCCTCCCTCCCTCCCTCCCTCCCTCCCTCCCTCCCTCCCTTCCTTCCTTCCTTCCTTCCTTCCTTCCTTCCTTCCTTCCTTCCTTCCTTCCTTCCTATTACTTGTGAATTATCACGGACTTAGTGAACAAAAAAGTTTATTTTCAATGACTTTAAAAATAGAATGTATCTGAGAAAGGTAACAGATAGGGAAGGTAATAGGAATTATATCATATGAGGGATAGTCTTGTACTCAGAGCAAGCACCTCAAATAGACTCAGAGCAAAAACTAGTTCAAGTGAGGTGTGGGGAGGGATCTGAGTTCTTGGCCACAAGTTCCCCTGAAGGACAGGGGGAGAGACTCCATAGTGAAACGAGAGGGAGGAGGACAGAGTGGTTCTTGGTTGGGGAGGAGTTCACAGCTCTCTAAATGCTGTTTTCCTTTGTTGGTTCAGTACCATGGTCACAATACAATGTTTGATAGGTGGGTGGTTTCTAGGTAACATAGCAAGGACTTGTAATAGAACAGATGGAGTCATGGAAAGGACGTATTCTGAAGATGTGTTCAAATTACACACATTTACACACAGATAAAGATATACAAATATACACACATATAAATACTTAAATATATGATATGCCCAGGCTGTCCTGAAAGTCTTAGAGCCATTTTAATTTTGAATAACTTCAGATGTCTAAATACTACATATTCACAAAATGACCACTTGAGAATGTGATTATTTATATTTCTTTTCACTTGGGTTTGTGAATTTTTAATCTTAAAATGTTCATTTTAATAAGATGGGGTATCTTTCCAGTGCATATTGTGTATGAGCCAATTTCCAGATGACACTTTCTCAAATTGGAGAATCAGTAGAGGAATTCCTCTTGTGTGGCCACCTCTACTGCCTGATCTTCTTCCATTAGATTTTTTCTTGTGAGGTTCATGTCAAAAGTGTTATAGCTGCATTAAAATCTTTGGATGATCTTGGATGCCCAGAATCACCCTTTGGTCTCTGAGAAAAATACCGAGTTCAAAATGTGACTGGCATGTTGTTTGGCACTAGACAATGGCTAAGTTGGGTTCTAATAACATCAACATTTTCAAAATTAAGTACTGAACCTTTCAAGCACACACACAGACACACAGAGTCTTCATTCCACCAGCCCATTCAACGTGCCCCCAAAGCATTCAATGAAATCAAAGATGGACTGGACAAAACGGACGATGAAACGTCTTAATGATCATCAAAAGCAAAGTGGAGGAAGTTGAACTTACAATTAGATTGAGAAGAACAAATTTGTCTGCCAGTTTCTGGATCTCATTACTTTCTGCAAACACTTTCTTCAAAGCTGCAATAAAAGGGTGATTTGTAAGTGCCCAGAACCAGAGCTCTATCTTTACTCCGGTCCCCACACAGTATATTGTTATAAGCAGCAACAACCAAAGAACCAACGAAAACATTTCAGAATTGTTCCTGTTGGACTTTTGAGTGGTCTGTTATTGAGGCCAAATGAACCTCTTCATTCATCACGGTGGGGGTCTTTGTTCTCTGCCTTGTGTTACGCTGACTGCTAAGCTCTTTCTACAAATTCCAATTAAAGCAAAACCACAGCATAGACTATACTTGGTACTGCTCCTGTTCCAGTGGTTTCCAGAAACTCATGGGAGGAAGCTTTGAAGTCACTTATAATTATTTTATAACAATGGGAGTTTTCTCCCTTCTATTGGCTGTACCTTGACTGTGTGGGCACTCTTCCAAGTGGTGAATAATCATCAAGGGCTTGTTGCTAGAACAGAGGGAGGGAGGGAGAGAGATGGGGAGACAGGAGAGGAGAGAGAGTGGGAAGGAGGAGAGAGAGGGGTGTGGGAAACAGAGACAGAGACAAAGATACAGTGGAGAAAAGGGAGAGAAGGAGGAGAGAGACATGGAGGGAAAGAGAGGGAGGAATAAAGAGGGATAGACAGTTAGTTGCTATTCATTTTCCACAAATGTATTTTTAACCTATAATATCCCTCATTAATGGAGATTGTTTCATGCAGACATTAAATGACACTAGATGGCGCCAGTGAGATCTTTTAAAGAAAAAAGGGTCACCACAGATTCAATGGAGCCAACAGGCTGCTTCCTCCTCGTGGGACATCCACTTCCCACCTTGCACAGGCTCCCCCCTCTCCACTTCCCTTTTTCTCCTTGAAACCTTCAGAGCTCAACCTAGCTGCCGCCTCCCCCGCTAGGGTTTTCCTTATTCTCCCAGATGTCTCCCCTCCCTCAAATGGCTTTGTATCGAAGTTATGTAGACTTTATATTTACTTATCTGGGTACATATTTCTCCTTCAGTGGAATGTAAGCTCTTGGAGGGAGGGACTACTTTTGTTTTGGTCTTTGTATCCCTGGCACACAGTAGGGGCTCAGTAAATGCTTGTTGTTTACCTGGTCTTTGCTTTGTATAAGGCTTCTTCGTATGTCTGTGTCCAGAAAAGTTGATCACCCCAGCCTGGAGGGAAATCGACGGATAGTTACCAGATGATATCATTTCAGACTCAAATTTATCGGGAGGGTGGCAAAGCTCAGAGCATATCTGGACATGCCACGTTCAAGAAGGGGTTTGGACTCTGAAAATTCAGGCTCAGAATAAAAAGCCCAGGGAGCTCATATAACAAATGAAGATGCGGGGAACACTGATGCCAGCATCTGCAAGTTTGGCCCACTTTGTACCCTACAGGGAAGCAACGGCAGTGGAGAGTACCATGGGAACGAGCAGAGAAGCCCCTACCTCTAGAGAGGGTCTGAGGCAGCTTGGTACGAGTTTCTTCCTGCTTTGCCCCAGGTTTGGATGTAATCTCTTTGGCCAGCGTGTGAGAAATGGCTACCAGGAGCAGGAACATGGACACTGACATCTTCTCCATGGCGAATGCTGAGGAGGAGGAGGAGGAGGAGGAGGAGGAGGAGGAAAGAAAGGTGAATGACTTTTCAAAATCTCAGATTAAGACCCAAGGAGCTGCAGAAAGTGGGCTTGGCTGGGTGTATAGCCTGCCTTTGCTGGTCTACTCTGCCAAGGAAGTGGAATTTCACCTCACTCATGATCTCAGGCACTGTGGTCTCTGATCACGGGTCTCAACAGGGTACTCAGTTTGATTTCAATAATCTTTTAAAAATATACCAATGATTCTACTCTATGATAATAATCTGGAACCTCTCCCCTCTTCTTCTGCTCTATGGCTGTGTGATCATAAGACAGGTCAGTTCACCTTGCTGGGCCTCAGTTTCCTCATCTGTAATACAGGGATAATAATTCCCAAATTAATTACTTCAATAGTTGTTATGAGGAAAGTGCTTCCCACAATTCCATTAAAGCATCTGTTGGCATGAGTCATGATCACCATTACTTGGGTAATCACTGCCACCATCTCCATCAGCAGCAGCATCATCAGAAACACATACTCCTCATTATCATCAATATTGCCATTACCATCATCACAGTTGTTATCCTATTGTCATGGCCTTTACCATCATCACCACCATCTTCCTTGTTGCCATTGTCATCCCTATCAACACCATAAAAATCCCACCAGGATTGTCACAAGCATCCTCTTTTTCCTCTTCTTTCTCTTCCTTCTCTTTCCTTCTCATTGCCATCATTATCATCATCATTGCCCCCATCAACACCATTAGAGGCCCCCACCATCCTCATGACCATCACCATCAGAAGCATCCCCCTCCACATCATCTCCACCCATCATCATTGTCATTAATACATCCAGTATTATCTTTGTTATCACCTCCGTCATTCTCATAATCTTCTTCATTTTCTTTTATTCCTCTTTGTTTTTGGTGAAAGCCACTACTGGGGATAAATGAAGGAGCTTTATCCAAAAGCAAAGCATCAGTGTTAGGAACGGAAAGGCGGCAGATGTTTCATTTAGAGACAGACAATTGTATTACTTCCATCCTATTCAACTCAGAAACGTGTTTTTAAAATCAACAAATATGGACAAAACACTTCTACGAGGTTCTGGGAATATGGGAGCCCCCAAAACCATTCCTGATCCCAAGGAGCTTATCTTTTATGAGGGGGCAGAACATGCACACACACAAATAGAGTACAAAAATAATTGAGGGGGAGAGAGACAGAGAGAGACAGAAACAGAGACACTGAGAGACAGAGAGAGACAGAGAGAGAGAAGGGCACTTGGAAGGAGAGGTTTCTCAAAGGAGGTGGCCCAGTCTATTTCTACTCTTCATGGAGATGATACAACCCAAAAAGGTCTCTTCTGATTCTGAAATGCTAAGACTCTCTGTGTGTTCCTGTGCCTTATAGGACCAGCATTAATACAGCTTTCTTAACTATAGTCTAGAATATTCCAAACCTTGCTTATAGGAAATGCTGGGCTCCTTACTCTAGAACATCAGAGTCAAATGAATGGTAAGGGAAGGTGGACGAGTGAGTTGGTGAAGGATCGGGGGTAAGTCTGCTCTTCTGGAAGCCTCAGAGATCTGGTCAAACATTGATCTCATAGTGCCCCCTCAATGACCCTTTAAAGTTTGCTCAATAAACCCTGTGAAGTAGGTACTATGAATATCATTATCTCCATTTTACAGATAAGGAAACTGATCCCCTGGGGCTAAGTGACTTGCCCAGGGTCTCACAGCTAGTGCATAGAATTCCTCAGATGGAATTCAAACTCAGGGCCCCTGAGCCTGAGTCCAGCCCTTGTCTCTGAAGAACATAGTACCTTTCCCACATGAAGCTTATAATTCTCAGGTGGATATAATTTTGAACTTGATCAAATGCATACAGAATTAATTGCACTGCCAAAAGATGGCAGATGGCAGAGCTTGTGAGAGTCATTATTTGGAACATGAATCTTGGTGCAGCACCAGCTGATAGAATGATCTCCTGCTCGTTTCTGATTTCAGATAATCACATACCGTTCTTAAATTCACCATTGTTTTCTTTTCTGAAAATGTAGGATTGTTTTTACACCATTTAATTTCCAAATATATCACTATCCTTCCCCCTTCTAAAAGTGCCACCTCTGATAGCAAAGAATAGAAAAAAGGGATAGAAGAAAGCAAAAGAAAATTGGGAAATGCATCAATGGCCTCTGGGCATGTATGCAGTGGACCACACCCATTGTCTCCAACCTTTGCAAAGAAGGGAGAGATGCATTTTCCCCTCCTCTCCTCTTCAGTGGTCAATTGTTTTCAATTCCAAGCACCACAGGATGCTTTTTTACTTACACAGGAAAAAAGAGAGAAAGAAAGAAAGAAGGAAAGAAAGAAAGAAAGAAAGAAAGAAAGAAAGAAAGAAAGAAAGAAAGAAAGAAAGAAAGAAAGAAAGAAAGAGAGAAAGAAAGAAAGAGAGAAAGAGAGAAAGAGAGAAAGAGAGAAAGAGAGAAAGAAAGAAAGAGAGAAAGAAAGAAAGAGAGAAAGAAAGAAAGAGAGGAAGAGAGAAAGAAAAAAAGAGAGAAAGAAAGAAAGAAAGAAAGAAAGAAGGAAAGAAGGAAAGAAAGAAACAAGGAAAGAAAGAAACAAAGAAAGAAAGAAAGAGAGAAAGAGAGAAAGAGAGAGAGAGAGAAAGAAAGAGAGAAAGAGAGAAAGAAAGAGAGAAAGAAAGAAAGAGAGAGAGAAAGAGAGAGAGGAAGAGAGAGAGAAAGAGAGAAAGAAATAAAGAGAGAAAGAAAGAAAGAAAGAAAGAAAGAAAGAAAGAAAGAAAGAAAGAAAGAAAGAAAGAAAGAAAGAAAGAAAGAAAAAGAAAAGGAAAGCCATATTCCCTAATTCCTGAACAGACAAAGAGCTCTCAGAGATCTCTTTCCCTTCGCCTCACCAAGATGCTCAAGCTCCTACGTTCTATTTACCTTCTGGGGGCTGTGACTTGGGGAAGCTGATAGAGGGCTGGGCCTGGAGGAAGACCTAAGTTCAACTCTGGCCTCAGACACTTACAGTTATGTGACCTTGGACAAAGTACTTAACTGCTGTTTGCCTCAGTTTCTTCAACCGCTAAATGGGGATAATAACAGCACCCACCTCCCAGGGTTGCTGTGAGGGTCAGAGGATAATATTGATAGAATGCTTAGCAAAGTGGTTGGCACATAGTAAATCCTCGTTCCGTCTTCCTTTCAGGAAGGTTCGCTCAGAGAAGTACGCTGGATAAGCACTTGTGAGGCACCTGCTGTGTTCTAGGCACTGTGCTGGGTGATAGTGATGGTGTTTAGTCATTTTACGTTCTTGCCTGACTGTTCCGACCCCATTTGGGGTTTTCTTGCCAGAGACTCTGGAATGGTTTATCATTTCCTTCTCCAGTTCAGGAGTGACATGTCCAGGGTCACACAGCTACCAAGTGTCTGGGGCCAGATTTGATTTCAGGAAGATGAGTCTTCCTAACTCCAGTCCTGGCACTCTATCCACTGTGATACCCAGCTGCCCCTGATGAAGGTGATAACAAAAACTAAAACTGAATGTTTGGGATCTAACTGAATTCTCTGGGTACACTTCCTCTTTCAAAGACACTTCCTGAGCTCTACAATGTCAAGATCCCTTCAAATCCAAAAGAACTGTGCTTGGCAAGCTTCCTGCAAAGGCGTTTTTATAAGTGGTCACCACCTTATAAAAATATTGCTTTGTTGGGTCACATTCATCCGTTGCTATGTACGCGTGCACACTCCCAGAGTAGGGATGAAGACTCCTTAAGAGCCAGCAGGCCACCATTGTCCTCATGTTCTTGGGAGGGGTGCTTGGCAAGCATTTCTGCTAACACTTTGGTGCCCTCCAGGACCCTCACCTGCTTCACCCCTTCCAACTTAACTGTGCCAGAGCCTGACAAAATGCCTGGTGTTACTATCACAGCAGAGGAAGTGGGCAATAAGAATGTCTATTTGCAATATACAGGTAGAAATCATGTGTCCTAAATTGGGCACAAAACCACACTCAAGCTTGCCTGACCAGAGCAGAAGCCAGATTGTCTTTGTTTATCAGCATTGATTTTGTAATCAAATAAATGAAATTTAAAAAGCAAAGGATTAATGAAAGTGAAATTCTAGCATTTAGCCCTTTTACACATGGAAAATCGTCTGGCATCAAAGATTCTTCTGGAGAACTGGGATGTTTTGGTTCAGCCAACTGAAGAAAGTGACTGGTAGCATCCTTTCTGTGTCTGGAGATGGTAGCCTCAACCAAATCCTCCGCTGCTCAGAAGGGTCCTAGTCATTTCCATGACCCCAGTAGCACAATCCAAGGACCATCGTCCTGGACACAGCCTGGATCTGCACTGCCTGTTTACTGCCTCCAGCTTCTCCCAGGAATCTCCCTTCCTGCCAGGTGCACATCTCTATCTATAGGAAAGCAAGAACAGGAGGCTTACCTGCTGCCCCTCCCACGTGCACTTGCTAGAAGAGCCAGGAACCTGTTCCAAAGTTCTGAGTGTAGGTGTGCTGAGAGTCTCTATTTATGCACCTGAGCACACCCGATCCCACCCACCAGCCTAGCATTTACGTATAGCTAACCAGGAAATCAGCTACTCTTTGCCCCCAAAGATCGAACTGTCCTTGGCTAACAGACTCCCCCCTCTTTAATAACCCACAAAGAAAACAATTGTTTAGTTTATGCACATTTAAAAATATCCATGCATGGGCATTTGATGGGGGTTTTGAGGACCTGGGCACATGGCCAAGTCCAGGTAAGCTTAAATCAAAACTGTGGATTTGTCTGAAGGCTGATTTGTCTTGATGTGATTGGATAGACTTTGGGGACTGGAGGACACTGCTGGGGTTTGTGGCTTTTTTTTCCCTCCCCTTTTGGAGATTTCTTTTGTTGAATTGAAAAAAAACTGGACCAAGTGATTCAGAGGTTCTTGCTATGCTGATGTAGCCTTAGGCAACCAATCCTGTACAAAGAAATCATTTCCCATCCCAGACCTTTTCTCTGGCAGCTGAAACTTGTGATCCAAAAACTGGATACTGGGAAAACTCAGCCAAAGGCTGAACTTAGGAGGTGACTCTGTTATTGAGAAGTTTCTAAAAGTGTTTTACTTTTCCGTTGCTTATTGCATGTTCACCAGATCATCAATTTGCCCTTCACAACGTCCCTTGCACCAAATTTCGCCACCCCAGTCTCTGTACTTACACAGTCCCTGCCTTGCTGAAGCAATCTCTAACCATTTCTCGTCTGGATGGGATTGAATTGATTTATTGTTGTGGTTCAGTTGTTTCATACCCTTCATGACCCCATCTGGGTTTTCTTGGCAGAGATACTGGAGTGAATTATCATTTCCTTCTCCAGCCCATTTTGCAGATGAGGAAATTGAGGCAAGCAGGTTAAGTGATTTGCCTAGGGTCACATAGCTAGTAAGTGTCTGAGGCTGGATTTAAGCTCAAGAAAGTCCCTTTCAGATGATGTTTCTTCACTTATCCTCTGCTCTACTTAAATTGGCTACTAGTGATTTGCTGCATGAAACATTGCATATCCCACCTATGAGCCTTTCCACAGGCTGTGCCCCCTGCCAGGGTGTGTTGCTTTCCTCACCTCTGCCTCTTTTAGTCTCTCACTCCCTTCTATGTACAATTCAGGTGCAGTTTTCCATGTGATACCCTTCCTGAGCTCCCAGGTGTTAGTTCTCTAGCCTCTAGAAATGACTGCTATTCTGCAAATATCTGAGTGTCAAATATTACCAGGGGTGCTGAGTAGCTCAGTGGATAGAGCATTGGCCCTGGAGTCATGAAGTATGGAGTTCAGTTCTGACCTTGGGTCTGCTTATGATGTGTGTGACCCCAGGCAAGTTGCTTGATATCTTTGCCTCAGTTTCCTTATCTGTAAAATAGGTATAACTATAGTTCTCACCTCCCAGGGTTATTGTAAAATTCTTTGCAAACAAAATGCTTTATAAATGCTAGGAGACTATTTAAACTTTTATTATTAATATAATCAATTAAGTTAATAATTTTCCTTATGTTAAACCATCCCTGCATTCCTGGCTTAAATTCCACTTGCTCATAATGTATAATCTTTGTAATATATTGTTCCAATCTTTTACCGAGCATTTTATTTAGGATTTTTGCATCTGTATTCGTTATTGAAATTGTTCTGTTATTTTTTTTCTCTGCTTTTACTCTTCCTGGTTTAGATGTCAGTATCATATTTGTCTCAAAAGGAGTTTGGTCACACACTTTCTTTGCCTATTGTGCCAAATAATTTATTTAATATTGGAATTAGTTGATCTTTAAATGTTTGATAGGATTTGCTTGTAAATCTGTTTGGTCCTGGTGTTTTTTTTCTTAGGAAGCTCATTTATGGCAAGCTGAATTTCTTTTTCTAAAACAGGCCTATTTAGATATTCTGTTTCCTCTTCCGCCAATCTAGGCAATTTATATTTTTATAAATATTCTTTAGGGTTAGGGCTAGAATCCATTTCATTTACAATATCAAATTTATTGACATATAATTGGGGAAAATAGCTCTTTATAACTGCCTTAATTTCATCTTCTTTAGTGGTATATTTGGCTTTTTCATTTTTAGTACTAGTGATTTGATTTTTTTCTCTCTTTTTCAAATCAAACTAGCCAAGAGTCTGCCTATTTTTTCCTTCATAAATCCATCTCCTATTTTTATTTATGAATTTGATTATGATACTTAATTTTATTAATCTCGTCAAGGAAGTATCTGCGGCTGAATTTGAACTCAGGTTTTTCTGCCTCCAGCACTGCCCTTTCACACCTGTCAGAGATAGGCAGCCAGGGAAGGAAGTTAGAGTCTGGGAGGTTTCAGAGATTGATAAGAGAGCCATGGAGCCACCAATGGATGGGCCCTTCTCAGAGGTGATAGGCCCATTGATTTCCTTAAAGTTAACCAGCTTTCTGGGTAGAAAATGGAAAGGAGTGGCTTTGGAGGTCTAGTTTGGAGGAGTGGAAGGGCAGGGGCTGGTGGGTTAGAAAATGGTAGAGGAGTCCTTTTGTGGTTCCCATGATATACTTTTGAATCAGTTCAACAAAGCATTTATTCAGCTCTTGTTGTATTATCAAGAATTGTGCTAAGTAGTAGTGAAACAAATAAAAGCAAAAAGAGAGTCCCTATCTCAAGGGGCTTATATTCTAATGGGGGAAGAGAGCACATAAAAGGAGCTAAAAGCATGATGCGGCATGAGGATGTGTCCAAGTAGGGGCAAGGTGTGGATGGATGGCCTTCATTTAGACACAAAATGGAGGTTCTGGGGGGTTCTCTCCTTTGGGAGAGAATCCCTTCTCCCTAGAGACCTCTTTCTGAGTTGACATTAAACCACACAAGTGTATCCTTTGGGACAGACCAGTCAACCAATTCTGAATCATCCCAGCCTACAGGATGGACACTTAGAACACACCTCATGTCCTCCTCAGGAAGAAGGGAGAAGCTTTTGGTCTAAAGCTAAGCTGGAAATGAGGTAAGTTCTGCTTGCAACCTGCCAGTCTAGAGACTCCATCAAGAAGGAAAGTGAATAAATGACTCATCCTCTATTGGTCTATTTTAGTTTTATTGTTGTGTTTTGTATTTATACCATTTCCTCCCACCCCACCATGCCCCCAACCACTGAAACCTTACTTGTGGTCAAAGAAAGCCATTTAAGTCAAAGCAGTGCTAGTGACCCCATGTGTTGAATGAATGGATGAATGAGTTGTGATTTGAAGTAGTGACAGAAATGCTCACACTAGGAGTTATCTGCACTGGCAAAATGACAGCTTAAGTGATCCTAAATTTTGAGATCATGGGCACCTCAGAAGGCATTGAGTCCAGTCTTCTCATTTTACAGAGCAGGAGACCAATTCATTAAGATTAACTGCTGAGTCCCATCCCTCCGAAGTGTCTTGGGTGTGATTCAAACCCTGGTCTTCCTAACTGGACCTAGAGTTGTAAGGCACCTCAGAGGACCTCAAATCCAGTCCATCATATATATGTATGTATGTATGTATGTATGTATGTGTGTGTGTGTGTGTGTGTGGAAGGGACTTCTAGTTTGGTTTGATTCTAAATGAACACTCCTGGGAGAAGGCTTTGAACTTCCTAGTGAAGTGGGCTACCATGGACCAGGCTTATATCTCATTTTCCAGAGCCAACTTAATGCTAATAAATGTTATTTAGCTGGCTGGACTTTGGGCACTATCTAAAGATGTGTTCTAAGAAGCAGCTGGAATCTGACTTGGGAGGTCATAAGGGTAGGAGACAGTGAGCAAGTGGAATCCCTTGGGTGAAGACCTTGGACCAGCTGTTAGAAGCCATCATCCTTCCTCCAGGGGAGGAAGGTCCAGGAATAAGACTTTGCTGACTTACATTTTGTACAGTAACTTTAAATCTACAGAAAATATGTGTTCAATTTTTCAGAATTGGAAGTGACCTCCCAAAGGCCATCTGGTCTAACCTCTGCCTCAACAAGAATCACTGTCCACTGAGATTTCCCAGGAGCATGACCCAAAGCATGCTAGTCTACATGAGACCAGAGGTTTAATGGCAGAAGGCAACTTTTAGTGCCCTCCACCTCATTTTTTCTCCCTTTTTGGGAGTGGAAAACTTTTTATAAGTTGGAGACATCGCTCCCTAGATAATTTTGGAGCAACAAGGGTCTCTTCTGGGATTCTTTCTTTCTTGTTTCCAATCACCAATAATCAAAGGCAAGTGTGAGAAATAAGGAAAGCTGTGCCTTTGTAATTATTTAAGCACTTGACTCTCTGGGGCTCCCATCTTTCAAAAATAAAAAGAAGAGCAGAAGAAAAATTCATCAGGTTTCGTTTTACATGTGTGGAAACTGAGGCCCATGGAGATGAAGCGCCATAGAGTTTTAGATCTAGAGGTGGAAGGGGCCTCAGAAACCATCTAAACCAACTCTTTCATTTTACAAATGAAGAAACCAAGGTCCAGAGAGGCCAAGGTGCTTGCCCAAGGCCACGGAGGGAGTGAATGATAGAGAGGGGATTTTAACTCTGTCAGTCTTTCCACTTTAAGAAGCTAAGTCTTTATTGTCTAAAATGACCCCCCTCGGCTTAAACAGCCAAGTTTTCAAAAATGCTAGATTTCACTCTACTAAAAATTTTAAAATTCTGAATTAATATACATAAAACACTATATATGTATATTTTGTGTGTATATGTTTATTTGTGTGTACATACACATATATCCATTTGCATATGTACATATATACACACAGATACGCATGCATGTGCGTACACAGTATTCTCTGAGATCTTAGGATTAATTATTTATAAAGAAGCCCAGAATGAAAGGTTACCCTCTATTCAACTCAATGAGTTTTTCTTTACTTCTATACTTGGGGTAGTAGGAGAGTCTTTTTCTGGTGAATATCCTACTCAGTCTAAATGAACATCCTCACTTCCTTGAATGGAGACTTTTGATTGAAAGCCTGAGCTGGGGGCCAGACAGGAGGTGCTACGTCATAAAAGAGAAGAAAGCCCCATTTGAATAGGATCAATGATAGTCAATTTTATCTTCATTTACCACAGAGTAAAAATGAACCTACCGCACAAAGGAATGCCTCTAATCAGGCATCTTTTTTATTATTATCGATGTCAACAAATCCTCCCTTTCAGCAGAGAATAGGTAGCAACAAAACACTCTCAGAATTATAGATTGAAAATTGGAAGCTACCTTGGTGGCCATGAAACCCAACCTAGGCCCTAAAGAAATCTCCTCTATGATGATGCCTTTGCTGGGGCAAAGACAGCCCAAAATGAGACTCCTCCTCAGAGGGCTTACAGTCTGCTGTTCCCAGTTCACCCATAGGTGCTATCACCTTACCCACCTCTCTCCATATTCTCTGTACAAACTCAGTGGAAGACCTTGTCAAGCAGCACAGGCCCCATTCTGCACTGGCCAACCCCCACCTCTCTTCTGACAGGAGGGAAGTATTCCAGGTCTCTTTAATAAAAGGCAGTAAAGATAGGATGCCAGGCTTAACTGCAGTCAGAAAGTCCTGGGTTCAAATCCACCTGGCCCTTATTAAACCATGGACCAGGTTCTCCTTTGCTCCACGGTTCAGATTCCTCTCCAAGACTCACATTCCGTACTATAGAAAGGTCCTGCTGTGTCCTATCCTAGTGAATTTACAGATCCCTGACATGTTGATACACCGACCAACAGTCAATAAAAATTTATTAAGTGTCTACTATGTTCCAGACCCTGCGCTAAGCAGTGTTACATAAACATAAAAGTCAGCCTGGTTTGGTGTCAGGTTCACTGGGCAAGACCCATTTGGTTTCTATTTCCAGTGCCTCGTCCAGTGCCAGGTAAATACTTCAGCTGACTTTTTGACTAAAATCCTGCCTTCTAAAAACAAAAACAAAAACAAAACCAACGGACAAAAACACTCTCCCCCTTAACTTCATGTTAGTTTTTCCCTGTTATTTTCATCCCATTTAGCCTATATTTCTCTTATTGGGACTGAGTTATATGCACAGGGTCTTCTTAACCGTGAGCTTCCATGAAAGCAGGAATTGTCTTTGCCTTCCCTTGTATTTCCACATCTTTAGCATGATGCCAAACAGTAGGTGCTTCATGAATGCTTACTGACTGATTGGCTTCTTAATAAATGCTTGTTGATATCAGCTGCATTGAATTGACCTAATCTGAATTAAGCTCATGTTAGAAATGACCGTTTGGGTGACTCCCTCTTTTCAGGGAACAGTCATGATTATAGTAGCTGAGAAATCCAGTGGTATATGCTTCTCAGTCTGGCCTTGGTGGGCATCCTGTTTAGCTCCAGTTTTCATTCCTCTGATTGGAAGGAGGGGAGAGAAGGTGAGGGGTGGGTGGGAGAGGGCCACTGTCTTCTAGAAAGCTCTGTTGGCCTTTGGCTTCCCGGTGATTCATTCAGCAATAGTTGTGTCCCTCCTCTGTTTTTTCACTTCTAGGTCAGCCCAGAAAGCAAACAGTAGAGCTATTTCCACCATCACTTCCCTTTCTGTTCCCTTAGCTCCTCGTCATCCTTCCAGGGCTGCAGTTTTGCACTGGGCCTCCATATGGTGTCCTAAAGGACTTCACAAATCTCCCCAAGGCGCCCTGATCCCTAGGAAGTTGTTACAGCAGGATGCCCCATGGAAGCTGTAACATTAGAAGGGTTTCTGGATTACAGCTAAACCAGTTTTCTACCCACCTCCCCCCATTCCCCACAACCAAATAAAAGGCTCTCCCAGGGTTGGTAACTCTATCTGCTAATTACTGGGCATGTTCCACTCAAAGGACAGAAGGATGGATTTCTTAGAGTCTGTTAGGCTGGATTCTGGGGATTTGACACCTGGCCCCCTAATTTTCCTACTAAGGAGGAGAAAAGTTCTTCTTCTCCCTCCCCCTTCCCTCCCCCCAAAAGCATTCCAGCTTTCTTATTGAATTTGGTTAGATACAATAAGGTGATGATTAAATGCTACCTAGCCTTCCTGTGTATATAAAATGAATTCTTTTCTAATCTCACATCTGCACATTGATTCCTTCTTTCTTAAACTTTTCCCCTACACAGCTTCCAAATTCATATTTTTAAAACACAGATCTGATCATGTCATTTTCTGTCCAATGTCTCCTGTTGGTAAAGATACAAACTGAAGTCCCCATTGTGGCATTTTGACCTCTCCACAGCCTATGTCCCAGCTACCTTTCTGGTTCACTCCCTTCATCAATGATCTGCATCAATTGGGTTGGCCATTAGAACGTAGAGCTCTCTCTCTCTCTCTCTCTCTCTCTCTCTCTCTCTCTCTCTCTCTCTCTCTCTCTCTCTCTCTCCCCCCACACTTCTGTCTTATAGAATTCTGAGCTCCCTTCTCCCTTCTTTCCTCTCCCATCTGAATATTAGTACACTCTCCCTCATGAAATTACTGCCAAATGAAGAGATTATAGCTTTTAGCAGAAATATCCTCATTTTGAATAACATAAGCCATTGGATTTTAACTTCATAGCAGACTGCATTAGACCTAAATGGTGCCCAGGATGTCATTGGTTGCTCAATTCCTACTTGAAATGGCTCCGTGTGCTGCTTATTCTATATAGTGAAGGATAATTGATTCAGATGATCAGTCTCCTTCCCAATTCCTTCCAGCCTCTGTTTCCATTTCACGTCCCCTATCCTGCTGGTGAATGTTGACTGATTATCATGTCCCATTGGTCCATGGGGAAAGTAAATGAATCGTCTTGGAGAGAGAGAACAGAAATAACTGTTGGTTTGCGGAGCTGAGGCCTCAAGGCACGTACTCAGCAATATCTTGGAAGGTGTTTCACATCCCATAAATTGTCCCCTCCCCAACACACACACACACACACATACACGCTCGTGGGTGCATGCATGCGCATACACACACACACACCCCAACAGAAAACTAATCTAACTCCTGGAGGCAAAATGGAAGGATTATAAGTTTAGCAGCAGGGTCCTCATTTTAAACAATATGTCATTGAAATTTGGCAGCCCTTTGTCCCTCCCACCTTCCTTACCTTTGTTGACTAACAGCATGTCCTGATGTAGGCAAACCAGGCATAGTATAGGAAATGATTTAATATTTATTCTGGCACAAGAAAGACAAGAAACCATAAACTGTAATAAAGTCCATAGTCTAGTGTAGCTCTTTTACACACCACACACACACACACACACACACACACACACACACACACACACACACACACGCAAACAGAGAGCTGGAAAGCACCAGAGTTCATCTGGTCCAACCTTCTCATTTTATAGATGAAGTTAGTGACACAAACTGAATCACACAGTCTCTGATATTTCAGAACTTGAAATTGCCACCATTTTGAATTGAACTGAAGGCAGAGAATATGACACCACAAAAAAATGTCCAGTCCTGAGAGTGTCTCTGGACCCAACACGACATGATTTTAAGATCCCTTTCCATTCTCAACCCTTTCACCCTACCTGGAGGCCAATCACTTCATCTCTCTAGGCCTCAGTTTTCTTTTGCCTGTAAAATGAAGGAGTTTAGACCTGGTCTTTAAGTCTCTCCTATCTGTAGGTCTCATGAAATCTTGGATAAATGCACTTTCCTCTGATTGTGGTCCTTTGGACATGACTTAGAAAAAAAATTTTATCTCTCCATGTACCCTCTGGAATGGTTTGACATAGGCAACCAATCAATACACAATTATTGATTAGTTTGGAAGGAGGGGCCCCTCATCTGTTCAAAGAGGTGCCTGGGGGCTTGTGCCAGGATACAAGGCTGCAGACAAAGTCTCTCTCTAGGAGGAGAGAGACAAGAGTATAAAGCATCATTTGTTTTCATATCCAACAGAGATCTCCATCTCTCAGGAGACTACAGAGAGGCCTTGCTTACACTTATTATCCAAAATTATCAAGAGCACAAGGGTAGTGGGTTGTCGACCCACAATACTGGAAGGGAGTTGAAAGAGGAAGCAAGATAGATGCCTCTGCACCTGCTACCCATCTATGGTTCTCAGTGGCTCTTCTTGGCCACTTGGCCTCATTGGCCACTGTGACTAAGACTTTCTCTCTGTTGATTATTTCCCACGTATCCTATCTAAATCACATTTGCATATAGTTGCTCATGCGTTGCCCACACCTGTAGACTTCCACTAAGCAAGAACTTTGTTTTGCTTTGCTTTGCCTTTCTTTGTATCTCCAGAGGGTATCATGGTGCCTGGCATGGAGGAGGAGTTTAATACATGCTTGTTGACTAATTGCCCTGCCATCTTTCTAAGTGATTCAAACAGGAATTCCCTTCTCCCCTGTTAACTGCTGGGCCCAATTCTATGACTGGAAACCTATGAAATAAACAGTACAATCCATTCAATTTAGTAATTTCAGTTTAATTCAGTGCAGTAGATATTTCTGGGAATGGTCACTAGCTTTGAATTATGGAATTCCTCAGTACCCAAATAAATGATTTTGAAGAACACCCAGTGGTCCATGGAAAGCCATGTCACAGGCTTGAGCAGGTATCTTTTCCTGTAATGAGGATGGAATTACACTGGAGAGAGACCTTGAATCTCAAACAGTGGGTGAGGCACTGATATCCATGAAGCAAAGGTGCCACTGACATCCATGTGATGATGAGCAGATGTGAGGAAGGTCCCCAGTATCTTAGGTAGACATCTTGATTTACTGGAAGGCATGAGTGAAGGTCAAAGAAGTGGGGGGGGGGGCATGACAAGTACTAATGAATGCAATGCTCACCTCAAGGAGAACACTCAGTCATCATATGCTTGCTGAAAGACACTGGAGGCAGTCTTGGTTCTTCAATGAATCAGTGATCTCCTATGTGCAGGACCTCCCTTCAGTGGTGCAGACTGTGTTTCATTCACATCTCCTCAGCCAGAACCATTTTTCCCCTTTATCTTGAGTTTGTTTCTTAGTTTTTCCTCTGGCTATAACCATGCAAGATTTCTTCTTCTCCTTCTCCTCTTTCTCCTTTTTCTCCTTCTCCTTCTTCTAAATTTTAAAGTTAATTCATTTATTTTTAGTTTTCAACATTCGCTTCCATAAGTTTTAAATTTTCTCTATCCTCCCTCCCCAAAATGGCATGCAATGTGATATAGATTTTATACATACCTTCCTATTAAACATATTTTCACATTAGTCTTATTGTATAGAAAAATTAGAACAAATGGGAGGAACTATAAGAAAGAAAAAACAAACCAAATAAAAAAGAAAATAGTCTGCTTTGCTCTGCATTCAGACTCCATAGTCTGTTCTCTGGACATGGATGGAATTTTCCATCCTAAGTCCTTTGGAATTTTTTTAGGTCCTTGCATTGCTGAGAAGGGTTAAGGCTATAAAAGTCAGTCATCACAAACTGTGGCTGTTACTGTGTACCAAGTTCTCCTGGTTCTGTTCACTTCACTCAGCATCAGTTCATATAAGCCTTTCCAAGTTTTTCTGAAGTCTGCCTGTTCATTGCTGCTTATAACACAGTAGTATTCCATTACATTCATATACCATGACTTGTTTGGTCACTCACAAATTGATGGACATTCTCTCAATTTTCAGTTCTTGGCCACCACAGAAAAGAACTGCTATAAATAGTTTTGTGCATGTGGGTCCCTTTTCCACTTTGATGGTTTCTTTGGAATACAGACCTAGAAGCGGTATTATTGGATCAAAGGGTATGCACATTTTTATAGCCCTTTTGGCATAATTCCAAATTACTTTCCAGAACGGTTGAATCAGCTCACAACTCCACCAACAATGTGTTGGTGTTCCAGCTTTCCCACATCTCAAATATTTATCATTTCCCTGTTTTGTCATGTTAGCCCATCTGATAGGTGTGATGTGGTTCCTCATAGTTGTTTTTATTTACATCTCTCTAATCATTAGTGATTTAGAACATTTCTTTTTTCATTTAACTATAGATAGCTTTAATTTCTTCCTCTGAAAACTGCCTGTTCACACCCTCTGACAATTTATCAATTGGGGAATGACTTGAATTGTAAATTTGACTCAGTTCTCTATATATTTGAGAAATAAGACTTATATCAGAGATACTAGCTGTAAAAATTATTTCCCAGTTTTCTGCTTCCCTCCTAATCTTGGCTTTGTTTGTACAAAAACTTTTCAACTTAATATAATCAAAATTATCCATTTTGCATTTCACAGTATTCTCTATTTCTTGTTTGGTCATAAATTCCTCCATTGTCCATAAATCTGACAGATAAACTATTCCTCGCTCCCCTAATTTGTTTATAGTATCAGCCTTTATATATAAATCATGTAGTCATTTGGATTTTATTTTGGTATATGGTGTCGGATGTTGGTCTATGCCTAGTTTCTAACATACTATCTTCCAATTTTCCCAGTCTTCTTCCTCCTCCTCCTCCTTCCATTCAGGACATTACACTTTGTAAACTACCATTTCGGAATGGAAGGTGGCAACCAATCACAATTCTTTCCTGATCCACAGACATGAATGTTCACAAGACTGTTGTGTTGCTTGTCTTTCCTTCTGTTTGTTCAGACCAGTGATTCACATCCTCTAAACCATGGCCATCCAGGGACTTGCTGCTTGTTTGAGGAATATTTTAAATTTGTGGAAGCTGAGATCTCATTCAAGAGTCATTCTCAAATAACTTTTCCCAGCCCTGGCACACCTGTGCCTTTGCCTTTTGGGTCTCTTCAGATGTTATTCAGGAGTCACCAACTCTAGCTATTTCTGTTCCTTTATCAATTCCCTTTGTAGAGGAACCCTCTGTGAAATGAGACCCTTGCTCAGTGCTCACCTTTGTGTTATTTTGAAGATTTTCCTTTTGGTTATAAGGAATCAAAATCTAATAAAATATTTTAAAAATAAATAAAATACAAGAAAACATAGAAATAACAGCAATGCCTTTTTGTAACGTTAGCTTCAATTGTCCTCTTATACTTTTAACCCTGGTGTGTGTGTGTGTGTGTGTGTGTGTGTGTGTGTGTGTTATGACTGGGTCAGATCAGTAAGCATTAGTTTCTTTGACCTTAAGTCCAATTTGTCGAAAAAGTTACTCAGCAGTTAACTTATCAGTCTCCAGTTAGCGGAAACTCCTCTTTTGTTGATGAAGCACTGGAATCTGTAAGCGTCCTTGTAAATTTGGACAGAAATGATCTGCATCTGCTGTTTGCAAGATCCATATTTGTAAGACCATGTTTTAATTCCTAAAAGTGCAAGGAAAGGTGACCAAAAGTATAATTTTTGATTGTTTTGAAAAAATCCTTGAGCTCTCCATGATGTTATGGCCTTTTTGAAATCCTCCTGTCCCAAGATGAATTTTATTTACACTTACCAATGCTTTAGCACCTGGAAGGGACCAGGCTCTGGTTAATCTCCATATCAACAACAAATATGCAAAGACTGAACATGAATGAATTTCTCCAGGACGTGTTTCCTAGTCCCACACGGGAAAGACAGAAACTTGCCAACATATTTGTCAGTGAGTCCAAATTACCTATTAAATGGCAATCAGGTGTCAGGCCCTGGGGATTAAAGAAAGGTGAGTCCCTGCCCTCAAAGAGCTTACAATCTAGCAGTGTGTTGATGGACGTTATTTACCAGGCCTTCTTGGTAAAGATGGGAAACGTTGCAGATAATGTAAATAAGTCCCTTTACCCAGGAATGCATTCAGAATCCTTGGGCCACTGTCTTAGGGCCCAGAGAAAGTAGCAGGGACAAAGGTTTAGAGATCAAGAGTGCCTTAGGGTAGAGACATCAAACAAAGGGCCCTTGGGCTGCATGGGACTTACAGCCCTTCCGAGTGCTGCAGGAACAAGATTAAAATATAATTAGAAAAGGTTAACAAAATAAATAAAAATGCAATAAAACATAGATAACATAGACATTTTAAAACTGTCAGTATGTGGCTAGTTGTGATCCCCATATACAGGTTAATGACCTCCATTGGCTTTAGAGGTAAACCGCCTAGAAGATATCTAATCCCCAAGTCCCTCATTTTACAGATGAGGAAACTGAGGCACAGGGGAAGTGACTCTCCCAAGGTCACACAGGTGGCAGAAATAGAATTTGAACCCATTTCTTCTGCCTCATGGGACCGGATTTTTTCTCTTGCGACCCACGACAAGAAGGTATAGTGAACTCCATTTAGTTTTGATGCACGTTGGGAATTTGATTACCCCTTCCCACTTCAACATGCTCCTCTCCCAACTGGCACCTTGACTCATATTTCAATACTCTGAGGACTTGCCATCTTGTTGAAGTATGTACTTTGTCTCTGTCCAAATGTCTGAGACCCCTTTCTGTCTTGAGAGAGCAGGAGTCTGCAGCTAGGCTTACTGTGGTACTTACTACCACTCAGTCCAACTGGCAAGGATCTTCTCCAAAGCCAGTGAGCCTGATCCTTGGATACTAGACTCATTCTCTTCCCAAGGCTGACCTTGAAGCTTGGGGGTACCTTTGAGAGCTAAGCTCCATTGGCACAGACTTGGGGGATACAGACATATCCCTTCCACACCACGAGTATGGGCAAGGTTTAGCATAAACCTGCCACAGACATTTCCATGCTGAAGGAGAGGTCCCAGATCCCCAACTGGGTCTTCTTCTTCCTCAGTTTTCACAGTTTACCCAGATTATCCCATGCCAAAAAGAGGTGTCAGATATGAAAACAGCTGAAATCCAACTGAGCTGGTGGCTCACTTCCGACTCCAACTTAAATGCTGAGGTGTCCTTAAGTCTCAGGTCTTCTTGGTCAACTAAGCTGAGGATTTTTTCCTCCTTTTGTTCCGGTCCAGTGCAAATATTTGCCTATTGGGAAATACACAACTCCTTCTCCTCTTGTACCAGCCATCTGCTGAAAAAGAACCAACGCCCACCTGCAGGGAGACGGATCTAGAGGAGGATCCTGTTTCTTCAGGCACCTCATTCAGGACAACTGATGTTAAGTGCCCAGATTTGTTTGAGCTGCCAGGCACGAAGATTAAGGCTGATAAACTCCCCAAGGGGAGGTGGAATTTGCTGGTGACCATAAAGATTATTCTAAAATTCTTTCAGGGGAACCCTTTCACCTAGATAGGGGACTGGGGGTGTGTCAGGCAAGGGCTAAAATGCTTTCAACTTGCTGTGCTACTGTGGATCAAAAGAATTGGAGCAGGAAAGTACCCTTAAAATCATCTCAGGCATTTCCTTTGTTTTACATATAAAGAAACTGAGGCGCATATAAGTGACCTGATGCCCCTGGATGGAAAATGGACCTATGTCCCAAAATCATAGATTTAGAGCAGAAAGATGCCTTAGAGGTCACTTAGTACAATTATCTTACTTTGCAGATGATGAAACAGACCCAGAGGTAAAAATGCTCACAAAAGGTCACACAGACTTTTTTTAAACCATCTGACTCCAAACTCATTGATCCTTTCATGAGATCACACTGATTTCTCCTCCATGACCTTGAGAGATTTTTAAGAGGGCTAGAAAACATTTGCCCTTGACCATGTCCAGTAGTGTCATTGAACGAAAGAAAGCTGAGAAAGGTGATGAGAGCTGATGCAGAGAGGAAGGAGGGAGGAAGATGCTGGTTTGTCTGTTGAGCTTCTATCTCCTAGCAACACAGGCTCTGAATTCACAATCTTCACTGAAATGCTGGCACTCTCTCCCTTAGCATGGAGGTTTTGGAATCAAGAAAGTTAATCTTTGTGGGAAGGGAGAAGCCCATTGTTTCACCTGAACCCTTTGGGTTTCTTTTTAAAGCAACAGTCCACAGGTTGGAAGACCTACTCTTAGACTGTTGATCCATCCTTTTGAAGTTAACTGCCTGTCTCAAAGCAGGTAGGTGGTACACTGGATAGAAGACTGGATCTGGAGTTAGGAAGTTCTGAGTTCAAAATGGCCTCAGGCATTTACTAGCTGTATGACTCTGGGCATGTCATGTAACCTTGTTTGCCTCAATTCCTCATCTGTAAAATGAGGTGGAGAAGGCAATGTCAAATGAGTCCAGTATCTTTCCCTAAAAACTCCTCATGTGGTCACAAAGAGTTTGATATGACTGAACAGGCTTGCCTCAAACATTGTCCTTGCCCTTTTCTAGAAAAGACGCTCACTGAAAACACGATTAATCTCAGGACCTCTGTTTCTTGGATTTGGGTGGTTTTAAAACAGTGATGCTCCATTCCTAGGCTAACAAACTGATTTCATCTGAGCTGCAGACCAGTGCTAATTGCCAAGGCCTGACCCAAATTGAACTGCCCCTAAAAGATTGCTTGGGAGGATGATTGTATTATATACCTGGAAGGAAATCCAGAAAGCCAGTCCATTGAAGTGTGATGCTCATTCGGAGCACTTTGTTTTAGATGTTGCTTCACCAGATGACAGTTAGGGCTCCAAAAAATCTTGGCAGACCAGAATGCTGGTTGAACTTGAGAAGTCAACAGGTAGGTAATAGGGATAAGATATTCTCTTACTCTTGGGACAGATAATCAGCATCAAAAGTCAGAGTTGTGAATGTGCATGGCTGGACAGCAGCTTTCTCAAAGATTTGCAGGTTTATTGGTATGAGGTACATAATGATGGATAAAGCACTTATTAAATGCCTATTATGTTCCTGGAACTGTGTCAAGTGCTTGGAATAGAAGTACAAGCCAAAAGAAATTCACTTCCTGTCCTCAAGAAGCTTATATTCTAAGATGGGAAGAAAACTCCAAAGAGAGTTGGAAGAGAGGAAGGGGGGAGGCATCTACATAAAGTCAAGGTGGGAGTAAAGAGTTGAGCCAGGTTTAAGGGAGCATGGCTAGAATGACTATTTCCCTCAAATGGAGGGTCTTCATATTACTTACAAGAATAGCAACCAAGACAATGACTCAATTTATTAAGAAAAGCATCGTATCCAGGAAAAGGAAGGCAATTACCATGGTATTCTGTTGCTGAAATAATGTGATCAAATGGGCATCACAGTTTAAGAGGGAGACCTGGATTGTTCTAAGATTCCTAGAGTAGAGAACATGGGGCAAGAGATGGTTGTAGTCAGGCAGGTGAGGAAGAGGGGGAGCATGAGGAAGGGGCACCTGATGGTTCAGAACATGGTCTAATCCTACCTTAAAACATTATTGGACTTTTCACTGTAAGAGAGATTTAGTTGAACACTCCCCCTTTGACTTCCTACCAGTCATTTCATAATATTTTCCAATATTCCACTGCTCCCAGTTTTCCTTTCTTTTTCTTGATATGAATTAATGAAGAAAAACAAAGACCTAGTGGAAATTTGGAATCTATAGGGTCATTCTCTTTTTTTAATTATATATTTTATGACCATAAAACATAAAAAATGATGAAACAGTATTTTGTTAAACATTGTTGTCTTAAAACCTGCTCAGTTGTACTTCTGCATCACAGAATCACATATTTTCTGTGTTGGAAGGGATGACAGAAGCAGTCTAGCCAATCCCATACCTGACCGAGAATCCCTTCAACAACTCCCATGAGAAATGCCTGTCCAGTCACTGTTTGAAAGCCTCCAGTGAGGGAAGACCCATTTCATTCCACTTCTGGACAATTTTAATTCTTGGGAAGTCTTCTTACAAAACAGAGGTTCAGCTTCCTCAAATTGTCCCTTGTCCTGCTTTCTGGGACCAAGCAAACAGGTCTTATCTCTCATACATGGAACAGCCCTTCAAACAATTGAAGACAGTTCTCAGGTCTCTCCGCAGTCTTCTCTTACATTTTACATGGTTGTAGGCCCCTTTAGCATCATGGTCCTCTTCCCTTGGAGGCTTCTCAGTTTCTAAATATCTTTCCCAAAGTGGTACCCCCAGAAACCAACACAATTTGCCAGACATTATCTGACCAAAGCAGAGTGCAATGGAACTCTTCTCTTCCTCATTTTATACATAAATCTTTCTTCAAGCAGACCAATATTTCTTCAGCTTTCTTTTTAAATGTTATGCCAAATTGTTGACTCATACTGAATTTGCAGTGCACTCAAACCTCCAGGCATTTTCACTAGAATTATTATCTATACACACAGGCTTCAACTGTCCTCTTGTAAGGCTGATTTTTAGAACCCCAAATATAAGATTATATTTATCTTTCTATATTTCTGTCTTATTAGGTTCAGCCCAATGGTCTAGGTTTTGAATCCTAACTGTATCACCAACACGTTAGTTACCCCTCCATTCCACCTACAGAATTGCTCAGCATCTTCTTCTCAGTGCCTCCATTCAAGTCACTGATCAAACAGGGAAGCAGTTGGTGGGGCCCTGGCTGCCAGTAGTAAGAGGATCTGGGAAGAATGGTTAGGAAGGAGTGCTTGAGACAGAGAAGTCAGAGGCAATTATAATGTGGGCACTGGGAAATTTATGACTCCTGGGACCCCCATTAGTTCTAAATTTGCAGTCTTATGGTTAACAGACCAGGGCTGTGACAGGATATGTCCCTGGGGCATCCCTCTCCTCCAAAATGACTTTGATCTTTATGTTAATTATTTCAAGTTATATATATATATATATATATATATATATATATATATATATATATATATATATATATATATATATGTCTAAGAAAACAGTTGATGTATAAGACATTAATGAAGTTTGGAGACTGGGAGCTTACATTTAAAAAATATATATTGCATATACATGCATGATGTGATTAGACGTGTTACCTGACTAGTAAACTCTGCATTGAACTAACCTGCTATTGATCAGAGCTGACCAGAGTTAATCCATCATCTTACAGTCAGTTACATCTCAAAAAGAGGACCTGAACCCAAGTGTTTCTGACTTCAAAGATGGTTCTTGGTGTTCTGCATACACATTTCAATTAATTTTAGTGCTTATTAAGTAACTTCTAAGGGAGAACATGCGATTCCAATTTCTTGGGAGCTGGGGTGAATTGCTTCATATGATAGGATAGAAATGAGCTTTGCCTGCAGCTGCCTGGCATCATCCATTCTTCACTGGGAATTTTTACTGAGACAATTCCACATTACAAAGAAATCCAAGACAGTCTTACAATTGCTGTCCAAGGTGCCAAGTAGGGACTGGATGGTGGTTGCCATTTTATGGGTCAATGTCAGCTTTGGTCCTGCCACTATCAGATCCATTACCATCCAGTTATTAGTCTCCCATGCTACTGATCAGTCAAATTAAATGAACTACTTTGTATATTATAGCTTATAGGCCCTGACACTAACCTGCTCTAGGGGGTCACTCTCTCACTTAGAAAGTCCCAAACACAACTTTCAAAATACTGGAAGTCAGAGAATAAGCCCTCCCACAAAGGTCCCTATGTACTTGCATTGTGGCAACCCCCATTAGCCTCTAATCAAATAGTTAATATGCTTTAAAGTTTTAATATGCTTTAAAGTTGAGAGGATCTCTGTGTACATGCCCCTGTACGGCTTGGTATGTCTTCTTCACCACTATTTATAACTCCTTCTGGATGAGTCGTAAGGCTTTCTTCATGTTTTCTATTACTGAAAGGAGAGCAAGAAAAGGTTGGATTTTTAACAAGTTGAAATAGGCATATTCAGTTTCACCTTCCATGTATGCCATTCCAATGTCTAATATAGAACTGCTGACATCAATAATTTATGAACAGTCATCTAATATAGGAAAAAAATGACACCAAGTTATGTTATGTAAGCTCAAGGGTTTTGAGACATCATCAAAGGAAGCAGGGTGATTTGAATGTTACTTGTCAATACAGCAGGGTTTCTATGGAGTGGATCTTCCTGTCTATCAAGATCAATTTTTGTAGTTCCTTAAAGTCTTGATCTGGTAGTGGTGAAAAGAATCATAACTACGGTCTGGTGACTAGGGCTTTGTCCAAGGTGTTTCCTAACACCTCCCTGAGAATAACCCCCATTCCTTTGTTGATCCTCTCTATTCACTCCCTAATCCAGGTGGTTGAAGGTTCTCATTGTTCACCAGACAAACCTTTGGGTTTGGGGTCAGACTCTTTGGATGATGGGTGGCCCTATCTTCCAGCTCCACTGTATCTTATCAGAGTGGGCCACCTTCACCCCCCCCATCTTTATCCTAAATGATAGATTCTGGTAGGCAACATTCTTTTTGTAGGTATGGTATTATGTTAAATACCCATCTTACAAGGTTCACCAAACAGTGATCATTGCTAAATATTTGAATCAATTTTCCCAACAAGATTACATGGCATCCCCTTTATCTGTGAGACTTTTAAAATGATCAAGGAATCACTCTTTCCCCCAAATCTCAAGAGAATCTGTGCAGATACTTACACACTGGCAAATCTTGGGGTTCATATGTGTAGAGTCTATTAGAGTATCTCCCAGTGATGTCAGCTCTGACTGTTAAAGAGGGATCTGTTCCAAAGGAATAAACGTATAATTACATGTACTCAGGACACATGGTCTGGAAGGATGAGAAGGTTTTCTAATAGAAGAGAAGCTTTATGAGGGCAGGGATCTCTTCATTTCAGTCTTTGTATACCTACCACAGAACAGTACCTTGCATATAGTGGACACTTAATAAATGCTCTTGGACTGAATAGTATCTTAAATGCAGAAACATCACCTCACAGGATGAGAAATTGCTGGGGGATGGGCGTGTACCATTATTGTTAGAGATGTTAAACACACTTCCAGGAAGAAGGTTGCAGGTGCTTCACAATACTCCAGAGTGCAACCAGAACCAGATTAAAATGTAATTGGGAAATATTTATCAAAATAAATAAAATACAATAAAACATAGACAATGTTAATGTGTGTTTTTTTAAGTCAATATGCTGCCCTCAGGGATCCTCATGTCCAGCTTAGTGACCCCCATTTCCATTGAGTATAACTCTACTAATCTTCACTATAGGAAGGAATAACAGGGAATTAGAACTCATAGACCTGTAAAGGACCTCCGAGGGCATCTGCTTGATTCCCATCATTCTACAGATGAGAAAACTAAGACCCAGACTCTATTTACATTTAATTATAGAACTGTAAGTAAGTGACAAATGAGCCATTTTGAGATGAGTAAAGTTGATATCTTTTCACTAGAGATGAAAAGATCCTTGAATTGGGACTTTCTTTTTTTAGGAAAGGTAGAGCACCAAATACTTTAGAAATGTTGCTTTGAAGCAAGGATGCATTTGAAGTTTATATATATATGCACATATACATACCTACCCACAAACATGATTCGAGGCACATACTGCCCATCAGGTGACAGGTTCTTGTCAGTGGTTTCATGCTAGTGGTAAGAGAAGAGAGGCAGAAAGATTAAATGGAAGCTCACTTAGTAATTTTTGTCCTTCTTTGTATAGCTCATTTTTTAAAAGCATAAATGAATCAGGCTTTAAAATAAACTGGAGCTCTTGACTGAAAATAAAATACACTAAATTAAGTATAATTTTCTCATCTCATAGATGCAAACCAACAACTAGTCTATGATGGTTTATGGTCTGAGAGATTTGCCTGAGAAATAGAAAAAAAATTGAGTGACTTGTCCAAGGTCACACAGTCTGGATGTGTCAGAGAGAGGACCTGAACCTGTGGACTCTAAGGCCAAACCTTTATTCCCCATGTCCCACCGATTCTATGATTTTGTCCATCATAATAAAAACAAACATGAACACAAAAGCAGACCTCATCATTGGAATTTCCCATTGGAAATTAATCCAGCATATAGATTTTACCCACCATGAGGTTGAGCATGACAAAGCTAGTTTGAGCCATTTTCTGGATTTCATCACTCTTGGCAAAGACATTCTTTAAGGCTGAAAGGACAAAAGAACTAGATTTTTAAAAAAATATCAGTCTTGTGCAGCCCTGGTTCCCCAAACTCTTATTGATAAGCATAGTGATTTGATTCTACATCTTGGAAGGACAGGCAGGTCAGATCTTTATCATTGCTCTACCCTCTTTTTCCTCCTTTTGCCTTCACCTCCCCCCCATGTATCTTTATTTTAGTGCCAACTATAACAAAGGATGAGCTCTCATTTACAAGGCACGTAGCTTCATAAGTTCATGTCACAGTAGACCAAAAGTTTGTATTTTCAAGTGAATTATTTTTAGATTTCAATTATTATTTCTTTCCTTTCACTTTTTTTTGTACCCTATGCTCTTGAATGAGGTTATCTGCTATCAATATGGGGCCTGGGGGCTATTGATGATTGCCATATGGCTCAAGATGTTTCTTCAGCCAGAGCAGACCAGGGTGATACATGGTCTGCTTTTTCTATCCTTAGTTTTGAGTACACTAAATTCATTAGAATTCCAACGGGGGCCTCGCTCCTTCATTTTTGAAAGCTCACAGGTGTGAGATCTCTGACATTACCTTGGCAGTATTGACAGTGCTCCAGGTGATGAATGACCATCAAGGGCTTGTTACTAAATAAAGCAAGCATGAAGAACTTCCAGTTAAGGCATAGACTTTCCTTTGACTTGGGAGAATGCACAATGATGGTTAGTTTTTTAGAGTCAAACTTAGTAGTAAGGCTTGGTTAACTAATACAGCAGCAGAGTGTAATCTCCTTGAGGGTATGGACATTTAGTTTTTATCTTTGAGTCCCCAGTGTCGAGCAGAGCTCTTAGGACATAGTAGATGCTTAGTAAATATTTATTTGATTTAATTGAACCAAAAAATAAATCAGTAACATCTGATTTTCTGAACAAAATCAACACATTCCAATTTTGGTTTATAGACTAACTGGGAGCAATCTGTTACGTTCCCTTCAGGGATAGCCAGGATGATTCTGCAAGATACTTATTCCCCAGAGACTTCCTTGATTTTTGTGTGTAATTTTAGGAGACAGATTTTAGTCTTTCCCAAAGATATAGTTCAACTGATTTTAAAAATATCAATCAATCATTCAGTTAGGAAGCATTCATTAAGCACTTATTAGGTGTCAGGTACTGTGCCAAATACTGGGAACACAAATACAGAAGGGGAACAATCCTCACACTCAAGGCACTCGTATTGCATCAAGGAAGATGATAGGTACACATATAATACACAAATGTCTACATGGGTATGCATATAAATAAATACCCAGCATAAAGGGAAAGCAGCTAAATGCAAAGTAGTTGGGGAGACAGGGCTCTAGCTATTGCGTGGAATCCAAGGAGGATTAATGGAACAAGTGGCACTTGAACCGTATCTAAAAAGAAGAGAGGGATTTTTCGTATTAGCGGTGAGGAGGCAGCGTATTCCAGGCAGGGAACACTGTTGGGGAAAATGTGCAGAGATGGCAGACGGAGTTCCCTGTGTGAAGAACAGAAGGAAGGCCAGTTTATCTGGACTGTAGAGTGGAGAAAAAATGAGAAGGGATTGTTGGTGTCTGTTCTTTCAGATTGAGATTCTAAGACGTTTCCATTTGCAGTCGGATGAGTGATACCGGCTTGGTGACCCCTTTCTTTTTCATATTCCTTCTGAAATGGAGAAAATGTACAATTTCTTTAATTCTATGTGGGCTAGACGATCTCTAAGGTAGTCTCCAGCTTTCCAACTTCAAGACCTGAAGGTACTTAAATTCTTTAGTGAAAACATGAGTGACACAATTGAAACAGCACAATAAACTGATCGAGGTCAGGTAGCTATATTCTTGATGGATTCTATTTCACCTGCTTGGCCTTATAGGACCCAGCAAGGACCAACAGATGGGAGCTGCAGGGAGGCAAATTTCAATTCATTACAAGGGAAAGCTTCCCAGAGTCAGAGAATTTCTGAGAGGGAAGGGATCATCAAGATACCTGGTCCAAGCCTAGGTCATCAGTGCTCTCCTCTCTTGCAATCACAATGAGAGGATCAGCTTCCAAGCTTTTTATTTTTTTCTCACTGTTACTGAGTGAGAACCCACTGACCCCATGGCAGCACATTCTGCTTCTGAATAGCCATGTCCTAGGGAGCTTACATTTCTATTCAGCCTCAACTGAAACTCTTCCATCACTACTCATTGTTCCTCATCTGTCCTCCAGGATCTGGTGCACCAAAGCTAATTCCTCTTTTTCTTGGCAGGTTTTAGAGCACAGTTATCCCTTACACATCACAGGCTTTAGGGGCATGAAACTCCACAATCTGGAAAGTGCACATATAATTTTTTGCCCCTCCCTTTGTAACAGAAGTCTGAATTATTATGGTAGTAAGAGGTAAAACATGTTGATATTATACAATATTATACATATATTTTATACATTTCTGAGTTTCTAAACATTTTCTGTTCTGTGTGCTGGCCTTTGTGTGTCATCTGTGACTTCCACAAAACTCCCTCCAAATTTGCATTTAATTTCTTATGCTGACCCATGACATACCAAAACTCTGAAGGAGAAAATCATGAAGTGAAAGGGATAGCTGTGCTTTATTATGGTCATCCCACAAGCCTTCTCTTCTCCAGACTAAACATTCCGAGTTCCTTTGGCTCATTCTTTCATGGCACCAACTAGAAGACCTCCATTATCCTAGTTACCCTCCCCTGGTCTTTTTCCATCTTATCAATGTCCTTTCAAAATACAGTTTCTAGAATGGAACAAAATACACTCTATGCAACTGGATCAGGGCAAAGTGTAATGGCACCACTGCTTCCTCGTTCCTAGAAACTAATGCTTCTCTGAAAGCAAATGATTTAGCTTTGTCATACCGTTGACTTATACTGAGTTTCGAGACCACAATCTTTTTTTTTTTTCACATGAAATGCTGCTTAACCACAGCTCCCCAGATTGGACTTGAGAAGTTGATTTCTTGGATCCAACTGTAAGATTTTACATTTTCATCCTTAATGATTATTACTGTCCAGATGAGCTGCCTTGAGAGTTCCCTTTGGTATAAATGGTGGGTTTCTGGGAGAAACTTTTGGGGGATTCTGCAGTCCAGGATTGCTATTTCAAGAAGGAACTGGTCTGGATGACCTCTGACCGCAGGTACACGGATAAATGTTTAACCGTTGCACATGGCACATATTTATGTTTGATCTGCATTCTTAATATTTTCTGTATTATCTTCTTAAGTCAAAAACAATCAAGAGGACAATGAATTTGTTCCCTGCTTTGACAGTTTACGAGGTGCAAATGTTCATGTTGAAAATTTAACTGTGGGAGCTGGTGAGAGATGACTTCCAGTAAGCCCTCACTTCTGAGGCTCCTTCCCAGACCAGGAAGGAACCAACACACTATCTGTTGTCACTCTGTCATTTAACACCAATGATCCCAATGAATTTAAATATCTTTGACTTATCTTGCATGTTACACACTGATGAACATTAGATTCTCTGTGAAAATGGTAAAAAATAAAAATGCTCAGATAAGCGTGAAGAACAAAATAGCCCAAGTGGGAAGAGGTTCTGTTTTGGGAAGCTATTTCTGGGAGGAAAGGAATATCTAGTGTTAGAACTGGAAAGGACAGGGTCCAGAATTCCCATTTTATGGATAAAGAAACAGAAACCTGAGACAGTGGGTGACTTCCACAGAAGCACAGTTAGAAGAAGAAGGGGATTCAGCTCTTCTGACTCTCAACCCTCAACTACTCATGTGTGCATGTGTATGCATGTATGTGTGTATATGCACACACATATATACCATCCCCCTGGGTGTACCCACTAGAAGAACGGGGAACCTCTGTTTCTCTCTTTTTCTCTGTCTCCCCCCCTTTTCTTTTTCTCCCCTCCTTTCTTATTCTCTCCACCCTCTCTATTTCTCTCCCCACTCTGTGTCTCTGTCTGTCACACACACACACACACACACACACACACACACACATTTTTAACTTGAACTTGAGATTTAATTCTCATAGGAATTCTCACTGAGGATCCTCTCTACTTTGCAATTAATGGTCCTAGAGACTTTCTCAGAGTATGGAGAGGCTGCTTGGTTCTCTCTCTTCCACCCCTCCATCCCCACTGTCACGTAGCCAGAGTCAAGATTTGCTCTGTCCTTCCTCTGAAGAAGCTTTGCATCCTCTGTTTCTCAATGTCTTGAATATAAATACACACAAGGTAATTTTGTTGTTGTTGGGGGTTGAGAGTGGGGTGGAACTAGTGATTGAAAGTGTCAGGAGGCTTCAGGTTGCCTTAGAGTTAGTGGCATATTTTCAAACCAGTTTTGAATGAGTTCTTTACCTCTTCTTGGCTTGGAAGAGCCCCTCTTCATAAGTCTGCACCCAAGTGATGTCATCTCCCCATCCTGAAGTAGAAACAGAAAATGCATCTAACAAGTAGTTACTATGGAATAATATTAGTAAGAAGAAGAACAATTATATTTATACATTTTATAACCACAAAAGCATACACACACATGCACGCATGCACGTGCACACACACACACACAGACACACACACACACACACACACACACACTGATTTCCTTTGATCCTCCAGGCACTGGGATATGGTGAACTTGGTCATTGAGGCAGAAGAATTGGGCTGATTTTGTTTTTATGTTGTCCTAAGCAAAATACATCTCTGCTCTGAGCTTCAGTTTGCTCATCTGTTAAAAGAGGATCAATAAGTCTAGCTCTGCTTAGCCATAGTTTGTTTTCAACCTCAAAAGAAAAAAGGAATGTGAATAACTCACACACCAGTGAAGTATTATTTCATCAGGTTGTGTGACCTTGGAGAAGTCATTCACCTCTCACCCTCCTGAGCATCCTCATCTGTAAAATGAGGAGCTTGACCTAGATGGCTCTGAGATTCCTTCCTGCTCTTAGTGCTATCATACAAGCATTTTCAAGGTATGGGGAGCTGACCACATAGCTGGAAGGGGCACCTCTTGGACTCCAGTCCCAGGGTTCTTTGCACCATCCATCTTGGTCTCTCTAAGCTATAAGTGTATGATAAGTGCTTGAGAAGGTCAAACTATTGGATGCCTAGGTGACTTTGTGGTCTCACTAATGTCACCCTCCCCGAGGTCCAATGGAAACCTCTCCACATCTTCTCTTTCTCTCATGTGATCGTTAACAGTCATCTCTCTCTCCCTTCCTCTCCCCCTGTCTCCACTTCTGTCCCTCTCTGTATCTGTCTCTCCCTCCCTCTGCCTCTCTGCCTCTGTCTCTCTCTCTCTCCATCTCTGTCTTTCTGTCCCTCTGTCTCCTCTCTCTCTCTCTCTCTGGAAACTTGAACCCAGGAAGTTAAATGGCTTGTCCATGGTCATATAACTGATAATCATTTGAAGACAAATTCCTGACACCATAGTGCCACTGCAGCAGTCCTGGTCAAGACTTCCCTCTTCTCTGGTACCTGAGGACCTGAACCTCAGTTTCCTCACATAATTTTTTTCCAGTCTTTCTGTCCAAGACTACCATTCAGTCACCAACTCCAGCCCTAGCTGTGCCCTGGGTTTTGTGACTTCTCTGATTCTCTGTTAATTCAAGGGAGAGTAACACTTGGCATGCTTGAGGTAAAGAAGAAGTGTGACCTTGATCCCATGCCCACTTTCAATGTCATGTCCACTCATTTCCCTATTGTGTGTCCTCATGTAACCCCTGGCTGCCCAGATCTCCTCCAAAGCCTGCATCCCCCAGGCTCCAGCATCACCCCTTGCATTCCACTCCAAATTCAATCTTTTTATTCCCTCCAAGCCCTGCTTTTGACAGCTTATCAATAGATGACAATGGGCACAGGGACAACCACTAGAGCAAGAGTTCTCCCAGATTATATTTCTTCACCTGGCACAGGTACCTGATTGCTTAAAAAGCTTCTTGGCAAGTGACACCCCACTTGGACATAGCTTACGCCTAAGATGTCTGGTGATTTAGAACATGTTGTATAATTAGAATATGGATGAAAAATGAGAAAATTTAAATAATTCCCCCCCTTTTCCCCCAATTGGCCAAAGAGTTTAGAGAAATAGATGTCATTACACATACAACCTCTGGAGAGGGTCTGAGGAGCACTCTTGTCCTTCATGGCAGCCATGGCAAGGTTGGCAGAGGCAGCCATGAGCAGGAAGAAGAAGGACAAAACTGACTGTGGCATCCTTTCTTCTAGAGGAACACAATGGGGCCCCCTTTGTGCTGCAAAAGAAAGGATGATGGGAAGGGTTTTTTATCATTTTGGCAATCAATCAACCAATCAATGCCAGCAAATATTTATTAAGCACCTATTATATTCCAGGCACTGTCCTAAGTACTGAATACAAAGAAAAAGCACCAACAGCTCCTAGAAGCTCTTGGTCTTATTCGGGGACCAATACATGTACTTAGTATGTACCCCAATATCATCCAGAGTAGTTACAAGGTAATGGGAGGGGTGTGTGTCTTACAAGCTGGGAGGACCAGGAATAACCTCATGTAGAAAGTGATGATCTTAGTTTTGAAGATGTTTCAGGCATGAGATACAGCCAGTGCAAAGGCATGGAGATGAGGATGGAATGTGGTACATGATCTATAGCAAGAAGGTCAATTTGAACTGTTTTAGGTGCTGAGAATTCAAAGGCAAAAGATAAAGAGGCTGTCTCTGCCTTCAAGAGGATTACTTCCTTCAAATAAAGGGAGAGGCCTTGTACACATATACATAGCTATAGACAAAATAAAGCCTTTCAGAAATGGGATTGTGTCAGGAAGGTCCCTGTGAGATGCAAATTAGGAAATGAACTAAAGAGAAGGAGCAAATGCTATGCATTATTTTTAAAAGAAGAAGAAGCACAGGTTGGGGGTGGGGGTGAAGAGATTTCTTCTTTCATTCCATTCACTTATAGCTTTGACAGACAATCAGTAATTTTCTATTTTCTCTCTCCTTCTGCCATTCACTTTAGGGCAATCTTTTCACATATGAGGAAGCCTTTATATTGACCAGAATTTTTAAAGAATGCCCCCACCTTGAGACAGATAGCATCACAGAAACTCAAAATCTCAGGGTTGGTAGGAACCTGAGTGTCCTCTACTTCAAGCCACACCTAGAAAAGTATCCTTTCTCCAACAAGACATCATCCATCTTGGGCTTGGAGACTTGCCTCCATGTTCCCCCCTCATCGTTCTCCCCTTCCTTCTTTTTCCGACTGCCTATGAAGTTGAACCTATGATCTTCAGAGTCAGAATATTTCACTTTGGGAGAGCTCAAAGTATTATCACTTGAAAAAGCCTTCCTTAACCCTACACTCGTCTCTTTGTGACTTCCTCTCTTTACTCTTGTTTCTACCTTCTGGGACCAAGCAGAAGAAGTCTTACCTCGGTAATTGAAGTCAGTTCATTTCCATGCCTCTTCCCACCCCAGACCAAGTGTTTTCTTCTTCAGGCTTAACAGATGTTATTTCTTCAACTAATCCTAACAAAGAATGTGCTCAACGCTCTTTAGCAATCCTGTTGACCTCCAAGTAACCATGCCCTTCCTAATCTTTGGTTACCAAAATGATCACAACATTAGAGATGTGGTATTCAGAGCAGAAGACAGTGCTGAGACTGTCATCACCCACTTGTGTCTGGAATCTCTGCCTTTCCTCTCAAAACCCAAGAAGAAATTGGCTTTTGTTTCTGCCTTATTTATTGATATTGACCTTGAAATCTATGTTCCCACTCAGACCTCCCTCAGAAAAATCACTCTCCAGCCATGATGCTCTTGTCCTGTAATTGTGTGGCTATTTTTTTAAAAAAATCTTTATATTTATCTCAATTACATTGCATCTAGTTTAATCTCCTTCACCATTTTTACCTTTAAAAAAATTCATTTCTCTTTGCTGAGTTCTCTGTGATTCTGCTGCCCACCATAGATGATGCAAAGGAAAGAAAATTGTTAGCCAAGTCTGATGGCCAATCATTATGCTCTCAACGTCTCAGACTAGAGATGCTCTACCACCTCCAACTCCACCTGGATTACTTTGTATCTTCTTTGCATGATTTGTTTGTGGAACATAAACAGCAAAGGTAACTAGTGGAGGAGCAAAAGTAGCTAGTCCCTTATGGATGGGAAGGATGCTTATATTTCATTTACAAGTCATTTCCATTAAATAATTTGGCAAAGTTCTCCCACTCAAACATCAAATACTAAATACAATATAGTTTGATCCTTGAAATGGAAATGTTTGCTTACCTTAACCGATCAAGGCTCCTGGTAGAGTTTTTTCTCTCCTGAATGTGCCCACTTCAGCATGGATGAGGATTTATAGGCACAAAGCAACACCTAATCCACAGACCCACCTACCTGGTGACAAGGGGGGATTCACTTGCAGAATTTCAGAATGTGACTTGTCTGAGAACCTCTGTGTCCTTCTCCCTGCTTCTCATGCCTCCCTGTGGGGAGCTTGTCTTTCTCCCTGTCTAATCTCAGATCAGATGTCACTCATTAGAAAGCCAGGTCTGTGCTTTTGGTCCTTCTCTCCCCACCCCCCAGCCCTGGACCTCAAACAGCCTCTTTGGCTGAAGTTCAATGAAAAAAGAAACCAGCAGTTGAATGATGGGCCTCTCTGAACATCATTGTTCCTGGGAATGGGCAAGCTCACTGGTCTTTAGAGACTGGCTGGAAAGTGAATGAATGTGAGCATCTCGGCCCCAAGGAATGGAGTGAATAACTGCAGACAGCAATTTCTTTGACAGATAAAATTAGGAGTAAAAAAAGCCAACTTTTCCTAATTCTTCAACTGTATTTAATAAACAGAGGGCAATATCTCTGGACCGTTTGGAGCTTATTTCTCACCTTCCTTAGAGGGAAGTGAGTTACTGGGATGTGAATTTTTTTCTCTCTTTGATTCTTACAAAGACACATGTGGTTCAAGGAAGAGAGTGCTGGCCTCAGTACCATCCCATACAGTCCCCAGACCTGGAGGCTGGAGAGAGTTACAAAAGCAGAAAATATTTTCAAAGGGTGAAAAAGGGAGAAAAGCTAAGACCCAGGGATTCTACTGGGAAATTAGAGCCACTGAAACATTAACATGTTGGAGAGGGATAAACGAGAGAGGGAGAAAGACAGAGAAAGAGAAAGAGATAGAAAAGAAGAGAAAGAATGTGGGAGGGAGAGGAAATGGGGGAAAGGAGAAGGAGGTGGAGGGAGGGAATGAGAAAGAGGGGAGAAGAGAAAGAAAGGAGGAAGGGAGAAAGGAGAAGAGAAGTGGAGGGGATGGAAAAAAGAAAGTAGGAAGACAAAAATAGGAATAGTGGAAGAAAAGAAGTGAGAGAGACAGGAAAGGGGAGATAGTAGAAGTGAGAGGAAAGAGGAATTGAGGGAGAAGGGTAGAGGAAGAGTGAAGGAGGCAGAGAGAGGGAGGAGAATGGGGAAGACAAGGACAGGAAGAGGGGAAGGAAGGGACGTGGAGGAGACAAGGAAAGAGGGGAGAGAAGAAATGAGAAGAGAAGAAGAGGAGTTAGAAAGTAGGAAAATTTATTATACTAGTAAAATCATAGGTCCAGACCAAAATAAATATATCAATTTTCATAGCTCTAGTCCCTCTCTCTAAACTTTCTTCAAGATGTTTTCTGCAATTTATTCCAGTTACAATTTCTTTTTTTATGACCATAGAATAAACTTTGGAACTTCTGGGAGAATTTCTAGTTTTACTTTATTTCATGTTGTTTGGCTTGATTTCATAAAGGTTTTTGGAAATTTCTCTCTATACTGCACACCTGCTGGTGGGAACTGTGTTGTTATATTCTGTAACATTAACGTACCACAATGCATTTAACCATTATCCTATTGCTGGACATTTAGATTACTTTCAAGTTTGTGACAAATATTGCTATTATAAAAAAACTTCATAAAAATCGCTTCTATTTTTGGCTCTGTTTTTGGTAATTCTCAGGCTGTGATAATGGAATACAATTATTGCATCAAAAATCATGTTTATTTTTATACCTTCCATCACATATTCTGCCTAATTGTTTTCCAGAAAAAGATTGTACAAGTTCCAATTTGACCAGCAATGAATGAATGTGCTTGTATAAATCTTTTTTTAAAAAATAATTTATTTATTTTGTCAGTTCTTAATACTCACTTCCACAAGAATTTGAATTCAAAATTTTCTCCCCATCTCTCCCCACCCCCACCACAGGACAGCATGTACCCCATCCACCCCTTCCTTCAGTCTGTCCTCCCTTCTATCATCCTCTTTTTTCTATCCCCCCTCTATTTTCCTGTAGGATAAAATAGATTTCTATACCCCATTGCCTCTACATCTTATTTCCCAGTTGCATGCTAAAACAGTTTTTAATATTCATTACTAAAGCTCTGAGTTCCATATTCTCTCCCTTCCTTCCTCCCTCCCCAACCACCCTCACTGAGAAAGCAAACAATTCAATATATGTCATATATATGGAGCCATGCAAAACACTTCCATAATAGTTATGTTGTAAAAGACTAACCATGTTTCCCTCTGTACTCTCTTGCTCTGCATTTATTCCATTCTCTCCCTTGACCTGTTCTCTCACAACACTGTTCACTTCTGATTATCCCTTTCCCCAATTTACTGTTCCTTCTATTATTTTCCCTCTCCTATCCCCTTTCCCCCTGCCTTGCTGCTGGGTAAAATAGATTTCCATATCCAATTGAGTGTGTGTTTTTCCCACCTTAAGCCAAATCCAATGAGAGTGAGGCTCACTTATTTCCTTTCAGCTCCTCCCTTTTTCCCTCCATTCTAAAAGATCTTTCTTGCCTCTTTTATGTGAGATGATTTGATACATTCTACCTTTCCCTTTCTCTTACTCCCAGTACATTCCACCCAATAGTAAATTTTATTTTTTAGGTATTTTCCCTACATATTCAGCTCACCCTGTGCCCCCCCCCCACTCCTTCTCTCTCTTTCTCCACACACACACACACACACACACACACACACACACACACGTACATATATATACCTACACATATATAATATACACATATATACATACCTACACACACATACATATGCATGTATATATGTATGTATGTATGTATAAGTATATTCCCTCTAACTACCCTAATACTGAAAAAGGTCTCAGGAGTTACAAATACCATCTTTCCATATAGGAATGTAAACAGTTCAACTTTTGTAAGTCCCTTATGATTTATCTTTGCTGTTTACCTTTTCATGTTTCTCTTCATTCCTATGTTTGAAAGTCAAATTTTCTTTTCAGCTCTGGTCTTGTCATCAAGAATGCTTGAAAGTCCTCTATTTCATTGAAAGACCATTGTTTCCCCTGAAGTATTATACTCAGTTTTGCTGAGTAGGTGATTCTTGGTTTTAGTCCTAGTTCCTTTGACTTCTGGAATATCATATTTCACACCCTTCAATCCCTTAATGTAGAAGCTGCTAGACCTTGTGTTATCCTGATTGTATTTCCACAATACTTGAATTGTTTCTTTCTAGCTGCTTGCAATATTTTCTCCTTGACCAGGGAACTCTGGAATTTGGCCACAATGTTCCTAAGAGTTTCTCTTTTTGGATCTCTTTCAAGAGGGGATTGGTGGATTCTTTTAATATTTATTTTACCCCCTGCTTCTAGAATATCAGGGCAGTTTTCCTTGATAATTTCATGAAAGATGATGTCTAGGCTCTTTTTTTGATCAAGGCTTTCAGGTAGTCCCATAATTTTTAAATTGTCTCTCCTGGATCTATTTTCCAAGTCAGTTGTTTTTCCAATGAGATATTTTACATTATCTTCTATTTTTTCATTCTTTTGGAGTTTTTTTCATAATTTCTTGATTTCTCATAAAGTCATTGATTTCTATCTGCTCCATTCTAATTTTTAAAGAATTATTTTTTCAGTGAGCTTTTGGACTTCCTTTTCCCTTTGGCCAATTTTGCTTTTGAAAGCATTCTCTTCCTCATTAACATTTTGGACCTCTTTTGCTGTTTGGGTTAGTCTATTTTTGAAGGTATTATTTTCTTCAGTGTTTTTTGAAGTCTCCTTTGGTAAGCTATTGACTCACTTTTCATGATTTTTTTGTATTGCTCTCATTTCTCTTCCCAATTTTTCCTCCACTTCTCTTATTTGATTTTCAAAATCCTTTTTGAGGTCTTCCATGACCGGAGACTACTGCATTTTTTTTTGAGGCTTTGCATGTTGGAGTCTTGACCTTGCTCTCTTCCTCTGATTATGTGCTTTGATCTTCTTCTTCATCCTAAAGGATGGGAGAAAATACCTTTTCGCTAAGGAAGTAACCTTCTATGGTCCCTTTCCCCCCTTTTGGGCATTTTCTCAGTCAATTACTTAATTTTTGAGTCCTTTGTCAAGTGATGGGTATACTACCCTAGGCTTTGGAGGTTTTGTGCAGCTGTTCTCTGAGATATCTCTAGGGACCTGTAAGTTTTCCATTCCTCTAAAGTGATGTAATCAAGGGTGAGGTGTTTACTCCTTTTCTGGCCTGCACTCTGGTTTGTGAGCAACCAAAAGCACTCTTTTCTGCCCTGGAACTGTGAGTAGGATTCCATCTCCACATCTGCCACCAGCTCTGCCATGCCAATGCTCCTCCTCACCCCAGGACCACCACTCAGGACTTAGACCCAGATCAGTTGCTTGATCCCCCTAGGGTCTTTAGGTCGAGGGCTCCAAAAGTAGAGCTGCTGCCACAGTGGCTACTGTCACCTTGGGGCCAGGGCTGGGTGACCCAGGTGAAAGAGCTTTCTTACTGATCTTTCAAGCTGTCTTTGGCATTTGTGGGTTGAGAAATCTGGAAACCACTAAAGTTACCCATGATTCAGGACCCTGAAGCCTGCTCCAGTCCTGTCTGTGCCAACAAGGCCCATACTGGACTTCACTTTCCTCTGAGCCCAGTGCAGTAGACCTTTCCCGTCAGGCTTCCAGGCTGTCTTGGGCTGGAAACCCATTTCATTTTGTCATTTTGTGGCTTCTGCTGCTCTAGAATTTGTTTAAGGTCATTTTTTTTACAGATATTTTAAGTGTTTTGAGGGGAGGGCTAGAGCAGGTCTATGCTTCTGCTCCGCCATCTTGGCTCTGCCCCCAGCTTGTATGAGTCTTTCATCATGTAGCTGCATATTTAGTATAGAGTGTTACCTGACCCATAGTAGGTGCTCAATAAATGCTTCTTCTATTGGATTCTCTGAAATACTGCAGACCTTGAGTTCTGCTGTTTTGAAATATTGTGAGCAATTTAAAGGGCATAAATTTCTTTAATTTGCATCTCTGGTCATTACCGAGAATGAAACTTTTTTCAAGTAAGTATTTGTTGTTGCTGTTCAGTTGTTTCCAGTTGTGTCCAACTCTCTATGACCCCATTTGAATTTTTGTGGCAAAGATAGTGGAGTGGTTTGCCATCTCCTTCTCCAGCTCATTTCAAAGGAAACTGATGCAAACAGGGTTAAGTGACTTGCCCATGGTCACTCATCTAGTAAGTGTCTGAGGCTGGATTTGAACTCAGGCATATGAATCTTTCTGGAACTCTCTCTATTGTGGAGACATTTGCATTTTCTCTTCTGAACACTGTCCATGCACATAAAGGTGGGGGTGGGGCTGGCCAGTTCCCGGTAGGTTCAATTAGTCAGTCTGGTTTTAGGGGAGCTGACAGTCCTTGGAAGCTGGATTCTTGGAATTAAGAGTATCCTTTCAGATATTGATATTAGGTATAATTACTGTCAAAGAGAAACTGAGAAGCAGGAAGCCAGAGGGCTGAACTGGGAAAAGAAACTGGGGAAAATAAGTAATGTAGGAAATGATGAGAGGCCTTTTGTCTGATTACCTTAAAAAGTATTTACTCCTTCCATGTGTGTGAATAGTAACTGATATTTCCTCTAGACTGTGTGTTCTTTACCCTTCTTTCTCATCTCTGTCCCCTAATTCAATTCAACAACCTCTTATGAAATGCCTCTTCCATAGCACTGGGATCCAGTGACACAAAGGTGACAGTGCCTGTCCTTAGGAAGCTTCCATTCTAGTGGTGGGACACAGCATGCTCTCAAGGAAGTGAATGCATCCTATGTTTAAGGCATTGCAAAATTATTAAAGAGTAAGAACTTGTCAAAAATGGGGAGATCATAGAAGCTTTCCTGATAGAAGCATCCCCTAATCTATGTTTGAGCAGCATTAAAAGCCTAGAAACCTCATCCAATTCATTGAGTCTCATGGTGCTAGGTTATAAGTCCACCTGATTTCACTCTCTTAGACACTGAGAGGAATCCAGCCCTTCCCCAGAATAAGTAACTTCTCAGACTTGATAGTGATTTTTCATGAAAAACAACATAGATGTGAAAAAAACTTGTGTGAACCTCAAAGTTTGGTTCCTTCTTGTGGCCTTAAAGGCTTATTGTTTTTACCTGATTCTATCTAACTGGGTCTAACCACTTCCAAAAATATCTCCACACAATTGGAGGGAATACAATTCACTTAGAAAGAGTTTCCTTTGATTGTTCACTAACTCGGTTAAATGTCAGACCTCCCAGAGGGAGTGACCTTCAGTCCTCATTCTTCAGGCATCTCTAGTCATTCTACCATCTCAGAGTCTTAGAACTGGAGAGCACTGAGTCCAAACTCTTCATTGTACACAGGAAGATGCTGAAACCCAGAGAAGGGAACCTTGTGGAGTTCCAAGGATGGTGAATGACAGTGTTAGGATTGGAACTCAGATCCTCTGTCTCTGAAACAATGTTCTGTCCAAAGGTGTTATTACTTCTACATTTTTATCTACCACAAACCCCTAAACTTGAACTCTTCCCTTACTCCCTTTCCCTGTCCACCTCCCAATCTCACTGCTGTATATTTAGAGAACTGCTGATTAAAAAGCCCGAATTCTTGAAAGTGGGAAAGGTTTGACCCCAACTTCAGACCTTCAGTTCATTGGAATGGGGGAGAACAGGGTTGATGGGAGGCCAGTGAGGGTCAATAAGGGGTGGTGGAGGTCAGCAGCACCAGCAGCAGCCTCATAGATTCTTTGTCTACAGCTGGCATGGCACCTATGTTGGGGAGGGATGCTGAGGATGATCAGTCCAGAATGAAATCTGTGAAGTTCTGTACCATTTGCCACGAGTACCTCCTGTCTTCCACTATGTGCCCAGGTCTTCTCAGCTCAGCAGAGCCAAGACCCTTATGGGTCTTCTGCCATGTGCCCAGAACCCACAGAGGTGATCTGCAAACACTGGCTTGTTAGCTGATGTTGGAGAATCAACTCTTCCACCATCTTATCTGGGGCTGGTCTTCCTGTCAATAACAGATCCAGTGTCATTCCTCGACTCATTCTCCAGGCCACCTGTGTTCTGAGCTCAGTGATTCAAAGGGTGACTGATGCATATTTGTAGAAGCCAGTTAATAGCAAATACAGTCCTGAGCGGTCACAGTCTGGTCTGTACTTAGCAGCTGTCGATGGCTAGAAAAGGTATAGATTCCTTCCTGTACCCCAAGCTGTTCACTGCCCCCATGACTGACTCTAAGAGGTCAGACCCATGGGCATAGAGGTGGGTGGGGTTGTGGTGGAGGTAGTGATATGAGCCCCCATTCTCAGTAAAAACCCCTCCTATGCAGTTTTAGATAGGAGTGGAAGGGACCTTCAAGATGACTGGACTACAGTGGAAAAGGGGATGATGAAATTTGGAGTTAGAGGGCATGGATTTGAATCTCAATTCTTTTATTCCCCAGGTGATCTTGGATGGGCGCAGGCTTCGATTTGCTCTCCTGTAAGATAAAGAGGCAGGCATCCTCAGGGGTTCCTTGTGGAAGGTTCTAAACCTGGATGTAGCCCAACTCCTTCACAATATAACTGGGGCAGCTGGGAAGCTGAGAAGGGAAATGACTAATGCAGATTATTCCAAGTAACTACCTGGAAGAGTTGGGACTAAAGCCCAGGTTTGTCCTGTGACTCCTAAAATTCTACTGTAGAGAAATGCCCTTTGGCATCTGTAGGAAACATGGCACAGGGGAAAGAATGCTGGGTTGGGAGTCAAATGGCAGAAGTCAGTCAATTAATCAGTCCACATTTGCTAGGCTATGACTACGTGCAGGCGCTAGAAAACAGAGGCAAAAGATACCTGTCCCCAAGGACTTTACAATCTACCCAGACAGTGTGTAGAAGCAAACTAGATGCAGGAAGAAGAGAAAATGATTAATGATTAATTTAACGATTAACAGAAGGAAGACAATAGGATTGACTGGTTGGAGAAAGCTTCTTGTAGAAGGTGGGGCTATAGCTGGGACTTGAAGGAAGTCAAGCAAGCCAGAAGGCAGAGATGAGAAGGAAGGACTTTCCAGACATGGGAGACAGCAAGAGAAAATGCCAAAAACAGAAAGAGAGAATGTCTTGCTTATGGGACAGCCAGGAGACCAATGTTATCAGCTCAAAGAGTCAGTTTCTTGGGGTGGGTCGAGCTTAGAAATCTGCTTTATCCATATAGCATATCCTGACTCTCTTGCTACTTCCCTAACCCCAGAAAATTCATTTAACCATTACAGGCTTTGGTTCTTTCATCTCTAAGATAAGAGTGGTTGGACTAAGTGTCTTCCAGGTCTAAATATAATTCCATAAATGGAGTAGAATGGCAGCCAGAGTGATGAATTCATTGGAAGGCTGCTCTTGAAACACTGTTTCTAAGAGGACGATTACACTTAGAACATTAGAGGAATTTGCTTTTATCCGCCATTTTGTTCTCATTCTTTCTCCCACTTTGGATAAGCCACTTTCTCCTCTCACTTAGTTGACTCATTCAGGTCACCCTGAGTTCCAGGGATATAACCTGCTTCTCAGGCTACTCCCCTGGTGAGCCTCATTGGTTGCATTTCCCTGAGCAGTTTTGGTGAGAATCTCTCTACAACTTCACCAAATGTCCTGAACACACATAGTTGACAGTGGCTATGCTGCACATTTAATTTCTCTTGTAGGCAAGAGCAAACCTGTCCCCATGTAGGAGGAAACCAGAATCATCACCTCCAAGGACTCTCTTTGCAGAGTCTTTATTGTCCATAGGGTGTTTTAAGTGAAGCCATGTCTTTCTGGAATGAGCCCTATCCTGGGTGTGGTGTTGAGGTCATTCTGAATCAGAGAGATGCTTCTCAGGGCTCTGCTTCACAAGCCTTACAAAAACCATCCTAGCTCAAGTTCCAGACCCTGACTCTCTTTCTAGGGGTGCTGCCAATTTCAGATCAGCATTGCATTTGAACTTTCTTCTCCAAGGGTTACTATCTCTGAGGGCTATTGACTGTTACAAAATGGAGCACCCGGGAGAGAAGCCTAATTCCATTTATGGTTCTATCGCATCTCACCTTTTCATTCTTTGGGTGTTTGATTATTTGCCTTAAAAATTAAGTTTCAGTTCAGCTGCTCCCCTTCCTTTCCCCCATAGTTCAGAAAAATATCTGTAATGATAAAGGCTGAGTGCGCAAACATCATACTTCCTTTTCTACTTCTTTGCTACCTAATGGCATACCCATAATCTAGAATGTTTGCTTAACAACTGGGCTTCCTAGATAGGATTTCCTTTTGTAGGCAATTCAGGGGGTTGGCCCTGGTTTGTAACTCAAAGGGATTATCAGCAAGCAAAATTCTTTTTCCACCCAGTTTGTTTGTTTTTAAAGGCTGGGATCCATCAGCAGGAGTTGGTTAGGAGTTTAGTAAGGGTCAGGCATTGTGCTAATTTCTGGGGATACTAAGGTAAAAGTGAAAGAGTTTCTGTCCTCAGGGAATTTACAATCTTCAAAGGATATGTAGTCTACTGTGATAATATTTTTAAAGCATTTAGCCCAGTGCCTGGAACATAGTAGGGGCTTAATAAAGGTCTGCTCCCTTCTCCTCCTATTAATAACTCTAAAATTCTTACCTTCTGGAATGCAGAGGTTAATGCCTTCACCTTCCCTTGTCTTCTCAGGTAGGATGAGGGTACTCAAACTAAGGTTTCAATACTTGCACAGCCTCTGATTACAATTAGTGGAAGTACTCCTCCCATTGAAAGAGATCCCAAGTAAGGTACATCCATTTCTAGGGGTTACTAAAATACTTAGCACTCTAATGGATCTGTGATTTCATTGTTTAAGAAGTTTCTACCCATATTATAGATGGTAACCTATCTATTCCTGTCCATCCTGTGTGACTCCCTCTGTCCTTCCCAAATTTACTGCAGAGTATTTATTGGAGACCATCCTCACTTTCTCCTGAAATTCTGAAGGTACCAGGGAGACATCTGGCTATCCCCCTGCCCTCACTCTCACCATGTGACTAGGGCAGACTTTCTTCTTCTCATATAATTTCTTGATAATATATCTTTTATTACTGTTCTTATGAGTTCCTTATCGGTTCTATGTTGTGTACTGTTCACACCCACCATGTGTCTTTCCATTGCCCTCTAGAGGATTTAATTCTAGGACTGAAATCTAGAGGATTTCAATTCTTTGGAGACTTGTATCCCAAGTTTTACTGCTCTATAGCAAATCCAGTAGAATGTCAGTTTTGCGAAAATGGATCTTTGTTTGCAAAACTCAGAGGCATTCAAAGGACTTTTCAATTTCTTGAGGGCAATCCGGCCCATCCTCCCACCATCTAAACAATAGGATTTCAAGTCTTCTGAAGATCAGTGGAGAAATGGATGATGGATGCTAACATGTGGCAACATGTTACCAATGATGACTCATGCTCCAGAAAGAGGGTAAACAATAACCAAGAGATGTATTAACAGAAGAGAGTTAATCATGCGGTAAGTGAAAGGCTGAGAGGAAGACCCTTCAGACTGGTGTCAGGAGAAGGGACAGCTATGGAAGAAGGCTTAGCTAATATGCCCTTCTTTATGTGTTTTATTTTCCCCCTCATAGGGATATAGCCTCATAGCAAGTGGTGTTTATTTTAAGAGGAAGAAATGACTGAGCACAAGCCTGGGGGGATGAGGAGGGGGCTTGTACTCCTTGGGGACTTGGGGGAATCCTTAGATTTTCGGTGTATGGTAGAAGAACTTATTGCCTAAAGACTGATAAAATTGAAAAAAAAAAATAACCAATTTTCAAATAAACACTGGGCATAAATATCCAGAAGCCATATAAGTAAATTCCTTTTGGCTTTTATAGGAAAACAATGCCCCACAATTCGAGGGTTGTGATGGTAGCGCCATCTGCTGTCAGAATAATAACTCCATTTGCATGATTTAAGAAGAGGAATCCAAACTAGCTTCTGATTGCTTCCAGTTTATTGGATGATGAAAGCATGGAGTGTCAGAGCTGGAAGGAGCCGCAGAGGTCACCTAGTACAGTTTTGACCCCATTTCATTTTATAGATCAGGAAACAGATGTTCAGAAAGGGGAAGTCACGTGCCTGAGGTCAGGGAGCTGGCAAGCAGCAGAGTTGATATTTGAACCCAATCAGCTCTGAGAATCATCAATACTCGTTTATTAAGGACCTACTATGTGCCAGCCACTATTCTAAGCACTGGAGATACAAGTAAAGAAAAAAGAAACAATCCCCGAACTCAAGGACCTCACAGTCTAATGAAAGGAGGAGACAGCATTCACTCAACTATGTCCAAAGAAGATTATTGACAAAGTATATTGAGTAAGGCATTGAGAGTGAAGAGGACTGGGGAAGGCTTTTGGCAGAGGTTGGAATCTTAGCCAAGAAAGCCAAGAGCCAGACATGGAGGATGGTAATAGCCAGTGAAAACACTCCATGAGGTGATGAGGAATGCTGTGTGCCAGGGATGTCAAGGAGGTTGGTGTTTCTAGTGACCCAGTGATTCTAGTGACCCAGATTCTAGGAATTTCTAAAATGGTGGCTTGAACTGGGGCTCAGACCAGATCTCCTGACCTCCAGTCCAATTTATGCCATTTGGGAAAGTAGGACCCGAGAGGATGTTTGATATTTTCATGTCCTTCTATCCATTTGCTCCTGGGGTACTTGGCCAATTCTTCTCCAGTCTTTGAGTTTCGTCTTAACTGGCCTCCTCTCTATGGAGTCTTCCCAAGCATCCTCAGCCAGGCACAACCTCTCTGTCTCTCAGATTCCCAAAGGTTCCTCTGCTCTCTCTTTGTGATTCACATTAAACCTCATTCGGTACCTAGAAGAATTAAATACCTGAATATCTTATAATGGCTTAAAGTTTTCGAAAGTGATTTAATCTCATTTGATCCTCACACCAACTCTGGGAGGGAGCTGCTCTTATTATCCTCATTCTCAGGTAAGGAGACAGACTTTGAGACCTTAGGTGAATTACTCAGGCTCACATAGCTAAGTAAACAGCTGAGGTCAAATTTGAAATTAGGCCTCCCTGACTCCAGCATCAGAGCTCTATACACAGTGCTACCTAGCTGTATATAACTTAGCGAGAGCTGGTATGGAAAGACCACTTGCTTTAGAGCCAAGACATCAGGACATTAGTGTGACCTCACCACAAATTTGTTGTATGACCTTGGAACAGTTACTTAACCTCTTTGGGCCTCATTTTCTTATCTGTAGAATGGGGATAATAATAGGACCTACCTCACAGGGTTACTGTGGGGATAAAATGGTATCATCTAGTGAGTACTTTGCAAACTGTAAAGAACTACGTAAATGTGAGTCATTTTTATCTTTAATAAAATTATTTTTAAATTCAGAATTTTATTAATATCCTTTCATTCCATTTTGCGATTGACTCCTACTGTTTAGTGGAGCCAGGACTGTTCAGGGTGGAGAAGAGAAACCACAATGAGGGATGGGGCCATGATAACTGTTATTGAGGACTGCATGTGGAGGAGGGATCAGACTCATCCTCCTTGGCCCCTGAAGATGCAGGAACAGTTGGGGTGGGGTAGAATGGAGCGAATATTGTAAAGAGGTGAATGTAGACTTCATGCTAGGAAAAACCTTCCTAACAATTGGACTTATCCAAAGGTGAACTGAGCTTCCTTGGGAGGTGGTGGCTTCTCCTTTCACTTAATTCACCATTCAAAATTCATTTATATAGGTCCTGATAGGCCAGGCACCACACTAGACTACAAAGACCAAAGAAAGCAGTGCATAAGCTCCCGGGGCTTACAGGCTATTTCTGGTGGATGGTTGGATGCCTACTCATTGGGCAGATTGTCAAAGGGATTCCTGCTTATGTCTGAATTGGACTAAATGACCCTTGAGGTCACTTCCATCCCTCTAATTTTGTGATTCAGAACGAGTGAGGGAATAAGGGAGGAATGTAAAGTGAAACTCAGAGAAAATGATACAATTAGTCACTCTCTTCTTCTTTCCCATCATTCCCTTAAATTCCCCCATCTTGCACACTTTCCTCTTCTGCTCAATGCAATACCATCCTTGGCATTTTACCTGACTCTTCCTTTCCCTTTTCCTCACCCTCCATGTCCAATCCATTGCCAAATCTTGCCCTACCTTACCGACATCTCTCACAGCTGACCCCTTCTCTCCACTCACATAGCTACCACCTTATTCAGACCCTAGATTATTGGTCTAGCCTCCCCATTGGTCTGATCAGGTACCTCCCTGTGGCCTCCATGACAAAACATCAATTCCTCTGTTTAGCTTTGAAAGCCCCACACAATCTCATCCCAACCTATTGAAGAGAATCTGAACCCACATGTCTTCTCTGAAAGCTCGAAGCCAGAGGCACAGGAACTTTCTCCCCTCAATCTCTCACTGACTCTACCCCTCATACAGGCAGGTAACCCTGAACGATCAATATCTACCACAGAGGAGTGTCTTGTGCAAATGGCTTTGAGAAGTGATCTCTATTCCACTTCCGGCTTCTTTGGACAGGACTGCCCCTCCAATATTCTGCCAGCCAGTCAGGCCTTTCCTTCTCTCACCATGACCTTTGGCTGTCAGCCCCTCCTGCCTGGTAGGCTCTTCTTCCTCCCCTCAGCCCCATCCAATGCCTGGAAGATGGTGCTCAGGCATCATCTCCCACATGAAGCCTTTTCTGATCCCCCTCCTTCCTAAACTCCCTTGTGCCTAGCTCTTTGGATAGATTTCTATTTCTTAACTAGACATTAATCCTCTATATCTTTTTATGTATCTGTTTCTCTCATTCAAATGCAAGCTCCTCACTGGCAGGGATTGTTTCACCTTTCTACTTTAATCCCTTGTATCTGGCACATAGTAGGTGCTTAATAAATGATTTGTCAATTGATGATTGATTCCATGCATTTCTGTAGCTCCTACTTGTACTCTTATTGAGGTAAAGATGTGGATGGCTTAGACGAGGATCTAGCAGTCTTTACTTGAAGGCCCCAAGTAAATCTTTAGGGAAAGCTTTCCCAGAAGCCCCAGGTTGTTCTCTGAGGTTCAATGAATGTCTGTGGTTTGCAAACAATTGGTATTTCCTTGATGTTAACATTTTGGAAACAAGCCATAGAGTGTTCGACATAGGCTAAACATTGATTAGCAGAAATAAGGAAGTCGATTACTCTCAGGAATTAAACAATTCTCAAAGCCATTACAGCACCCTCCTCACTCCAGGGGACCTTTGCAGCCTGAGCTTTGCAAGGCATTCATTAATATTTAACAGAACCTGCTGTGCAAGTCAGCACTAAGGCTAGTGAAGGCATTGTCAGACTTGAACCAGACATGTGGAGGGGCTGCCCAGAAACCTTGGAGACCTTCCTTCTGGAAATTCTATATTTTCATTGAGAGCTCATCTCAGGACAGAGTTCTGGGGGCGCACCCAGAGAGGAGGTGGTGAGGAGTGAGTGATTGACAGGGAGGCTTTCCTACCACAGGCAGTCAAGGGTCTATGTGACCTTCTTCTCTCCTCATTGTTGCAGTTTCTTATTGGCATGTTCTGGAGGGTCCCTGAGGCAGGGGGAGATACATAGAGAGACTTTTTTAATTAAAAAAATCACTGATGATTTACACAAGCATAAGACCTAGCTAGATGCAAGGGCCAATTTGGGAGATTTGGGAGATTCAGTGGACTCAAACTCCATATGAGTCCACAGTGGTCCTTAGCCCAAGAAAGCTAGTGTGATCTTAGACTGCTTTAAGGGAGAGGCAGTGTCCCATAACAATGATGCAAAGACCTCCAGCCAGTTTGATGGTACCTAGATCCCCAGAAGGGGTGTGTAGCTAAATTCAGATGGGTTCATTTGCAATGAGATATTTCACATTATCTTCCATTTTTTCATTCTTTTGGTTTTGTTTTGTGATTTCTTGGTTTCTCATAAAGTCATTAGCCTCCATCTGTTCCATTCTAATTTTGAAAGAACTATTTTCTTCAGTGAGCTTTTGAATCTCCTTTTCCATTTGGCTAATTCTGCTTTTGAAAGCATTCTTCTCCCATTGGCTTTTTGAACCTCTTTTGCCAATTGAGTTAGCCTATTTTTCAAGGTGTTATTTTCTTCAGCATTTTTTTGGGTTTCCTTTAGCAGGGTGTTTAATTGTTTTTCATGCTTTGCTTGCATGTCTCTCATTTGTCTTCCCAGTTTTTCCTCCACCTTTCTAACCTGATTTTCAAAATCCTTTTTGAGCTCTTCCATGGCCTGAGCCCAATGAGTAGGCTGGGATACAGAAGCCTTGACTTCTGTGTCTTTCTCTGATGGTAAGCATTGTTCTTCCTCATCAGAAAGGAAGGGAGGAAATACCTGTTCACCAAGAAAGTAGCCTTCTATAGTCTTATTTTTTTTCCCTTTTCTGGGCATTTTCCCAGCCAGTGACTTGACTTCTGAGCTTCCTCTTCACACCCACTTGGCCTCCGAATCCTCCCAGCCAGCGCTTGGGGTCTGAGGTTCAAATGCTGCTTCCCAGCCCCAGGGCTTTGGGCAGGGGCAGGGCTGCTATTCAGTGTGAGATTAGGTTCAGGTGCTCAGGTGGGGGCAGGGCAGCCTCACCAGGCTCAGTTCCCTCAGGGGGTTTATGCACAGACCTTCAACAATGGATCCGGGTTCCTGCCTGCTTGGGGAGCCCCAGTCTGCTCCCGCCTCCACTGCTGCCTCCCGAGAGGGCCTGAGTTATGGGGGCACCCCACTCTCCTCTCGACCCACCAAAGAGACTCTCTCACCAACCCTTGTCACCTGTGGGTGGAGGGACCTGTGCGGCTGCTGGAGATTTCGTCCCTGAAGCCTGCTCAGATCCGCTTCTCTCGGTGCCGTGGCCAAGGAGGGCTGGGCTCCGGGTCCACAGTGCGAGGACCTTTTGCAAGAGGTTTTCAGGCTCTCTGGAAGAGAAATCTCATCTGCTCCATTGTTCTGTGGCTTCTGCTGCTCCAGAATTTGTTGGAAGTTCTTTTTTACAGGTATTTTATGGGCGGTGGGTTCAGAGCTAGTGCATGTGTGTCTAACTACTCCGCCATCTTGGCTCCACCTCAGATGGGTTCATTTGCCTGGGAACCAATTTAGCTTTGAGTGTGGAGTGTCTTCCCACAGGAGATGAGAATCTCTGTACTCAGCTAGATTGGTTCTCAGAGCCTTGTTGAACATGGTGACAGGCACACAGTATGTGGGTGAGTCTAGATACCCCTGAGGTTCCTCTAATCACTAAGATCCTTTGATTGGTGATGATGTACAGGAGATACATGGCAGCCCTTCAAACACTTGAAGACAGAGATCAAACCCATTCTCATTCTAACATTCTCATTTCCTTTGACTGATCTTGATATGACATGAACTTCCCTGTCTGCTGATTTCCCTTCCCTTCCTCTGTTTCTCTGTTTCACCATTTTCCTTTGCAAATGTAGCATCTAGAACTGAATCTGACCCTTCTCTTGTGGTCTGACCCAGATGGATGATCATGGGAAAAGTTAGTTCTCATTTCTGGACAGAGTGCCCTTCTGGACAGCTGTTTCATATTAAGCTTTGGCCTCAGTTTCCTCCTCTGTCAATGATGAATGACCTCTCAAGTTTCCCCTACCACCCACCTTCTGCAATGTGGGCAGTGTTGGTTATACAGTAGTTCAAAGCGACTGAAGTTTAAAATCCAGTCATTCTCAAGGTGTCTCAAATGGTTCATTCTAGCTTTGTATCCCCAAGTTCTGGTTTCCAAGGGGTAGGTCCACCCTTTGTTTGAAGTCTTCCTAGGAAAGTCATGCAGAAGGGTTTTGGGGGGTTTTCTTCTTTTTCCACACAATCTTTCTTTAAGAAATGCTAAAGTAGAAAATATATCCTCTAGAGGGCTCACTCTCCCTTTTGTTTCACTCTTCCAAAGACTGTTTTTAAAGATCTTGTAGGAAACTTCTCATTTCTAGTCGATCTAGCTAGGGTGGGAATGGGGGAGGGAACACAGAGTGACAGGAGACATAGTTTGTTGTATGGGTTCTGTGTTACCTTGGGCAAATCCCTTCCCCTTTCCTAGTTCCTCCATCTGTCAAATGAAATTGACCCCACTTCCCCACAGGCCCACCATGATACATCACACACACACACGCACACACACACATTACTAGGGGAAACATTATACATAAAAGCACTCTGAAAAGCATGACACAAGAGATCACAAGTGTACGCATCGTGCTGTGCTCCAGTTAGGTATCTAAAGAGCCTGGAATTTGGTGTCAGAAGACCTGGGGAAGCTCACTTTACCCTAGAGAAGTCCTAATTGTTAAGGGTACTCATACAATGGAAAGAGCTATTGGCTTTGAAGTTTGAGAATGTGGGTTCAAATTGTGGCTCTCCTGCCTCTAGGTGTGAGGCCTGGGGTAAATCACATAATTCCCATGGTCCTCAGTTTCCTTATCTCTGAAATAAGAAGGTTCAGCTATAGGTTGTGTAAAGTTTCTTCCAGCACCAAGTCCATGACCTTATACCAAGTCAAAGTCTGTAAAATCTTCCTAATGTTGGGAGCAGTGCTAAAGTGGTGTGGGCTACTCTGGGAGGTAGGGGTGGGGGTGGGTTGTTCTATTGGAGGTCTTCAAGAGAATGGGTCCAAATGGATCTCGGTTTTTAGACACACCATCTCAAATTCATCTTCTCTCATCCACCAAGGTGACCTTCTTACAGCAAAGTCCTGACCATGCCTCTCTTCTGCTCAATGCTTCCATCCCCTGAAGCACATTTCAAGTCCTTCATAGTGTGACTCCAGCCTATTTTTCCAGCCTCTTTCCATGTTATTCTCCCACATATGTGCTACATTCAGGGTGAAATGACTGATTTTCTGTTCTCTGTACACGACATTCCACCTCCTATCTGCATGCCTTTACATAGGCTATTCCCCATCCCTGGAATGCCCTCCCTCCTGCCATCTGTCTCTTGGAACCTCAACTTTCTCCAAGAATCAGCTTGCTACACGGGGCCTTTTCTGGTCCTCACCCTTTTTAGTGCCCCCCAGAACTGCTTAGTCTTTTTCCTACTATGTATCTGGTATTTTCTCCCAGTATGTGCATGTTGCATAACCTCTTCCTCGGGAAAGGAAATAGATCACTTTGGTCTTTATACTTCTAGATTCCAGCCGAGGGTCTGGCTTACAGTAGGTCCTTAATCCCACCTCAGACACTCAAGGTGCTGGGTGGCTCTGGGCAAGTCATTTAACCTAACTGTGCCTCTGTTTTCTCCTCCTCCAAATATCTTGATGGCTCCTAAGGCCCTTTCCATGTCTAAATCTATGTAAGAAAGCAGACTATCCTGCCCACTGCATCAAATGTAAGGAGGCAGATTTATTCTGCCCTAAGTATGCCAATGGTAGGGTGGCATGCTCTCCGAGAGAATCCTGAGACACCAAAAGAAGATGGGTTCATCCAAGTTTCATTATTAATAGGTTTGATCAGGCCAGACAGTCTGGGGGGCAGCAGGACAAAATGGCAGATCTCTGCACCAACTCCAAGCAAGTCAGGTATCGTATGGAAGCAGAATAGAAAAGGCAGAGTGCCAGGGAATGAGCCAGTCACATGCATGTGTTCCTGTGGGATGTTTGGAGCTTCTTTGTTTACATTTCCTCAAGGTAGTTTCCATTCTTCTGTGGAGTCATAGGTGACATTCCTATTCTGGCCTAGCCCCAAATACCAAGGCTGACCCAAATGAGAGTACAGGGATGGCTCATTGAGGAGGAGCAATGAAAGTGATGTCAAAACACAAGACGCCAATCAAAGCAAGATGAAACCTACAGCATGATGTGTGTCTCATGGCGGGTGAGTGCAGCATTCCTCCCTAATTCAATTTGATTCAACCAGAATTTATGAAGCCCATACCTGCTCTGTGTCCAGCACTGGGTGAGGCTCTGCAAAAACAAAGGACCCAGTCCTCGCCTGGTACCGACATTTTCCTTTACAAATCTAGTAAATGAATACCTATCAAAAAGAAAGAAACTATTCAAGGGATAACCAAGTCAAACTGTAGTACAGGACTGTGAAGTCTGAGCTAGAAGAGGCCCCAGAGGTCACCTGGCCCCATGTCCCTTGTTTTACAGGAGAGAAGACTGACTCCAGAGAAGGAGGAGATTTTCCTGAGCTTGCCCAGGTAGGCAGTAAAAACCAGAGCCAGGATATCTGAGCCAAGGCCAGTTTGGTTTTCATTTTACCACATCCCTTAACATAAGTTTGTCTGAAGAAGTGTGAAATAGAATGAGAGTTTGGAGAAGGGATTCTTGACCAAAGCTCCATACCCAGAGATAGATTTGGGGGAGTTTATGACCTGGGATGGGAAAAAATGTATACCTTTATTTCAATAGAATTGGGTTCCTTTTAAATTAATTATTTTAATATATATTTTTTGAGCTTTTAGACTATCATTCCAAGAGGGGGTTTGTAGGCTTCACCACACTGCCAGAGGAATCCATGACGCACATACAAAAGGTGAAGACTCATCAGATTATTGAAATGCGGAGAAACAGCAGCAGAAACTGAAAGGCTACAGGGAGATTCCTATTCAAGAACAGGTCAGGCGAGGGGGTGGTAGAGCCTCTTCCTACTCATACTCTGATTCTATGACTGTGCATTAGCCCATGACCATATATATATATGACCAGAAAGTCACAGACTAATGGCTAGTTGCAACAGATGGCCAGGAAATAGTGAGGGCTTTCTCAACACTGATCTAGCTGCTAGGTGATAACTGGAAGATGACAAGGAGCCTGTGTTCCAGGAGCTGTGGATGCAGGCAGACACACAGAGACAAGCATGTCAGCGCCAAAATAACATTCCAGAACCAAGGTTGAGGATGTCAGGGTTGAAAGAAACAGGCCTAAACTGGGCTGAGGGGTCATCCGAGGATGCTGAAGGACAAAGCTACAGTCTGGTACCAGAGGAGCATATCAGAGATCAGACAGAGCCACCTGATCACTAAGTGAATTCTTTTGAATGATTAGTCATTTAAAAAACAGTGAAAGGGACCACTTTCCCACTGGCCTCATGACTAGTATACAACTATGAGCTTGAGTCATGAGCCACAATGAAAAGCAACACCTTTCCCCTCCCCAATGTTGGCACTTGTGATAGAGCTCCTGATGCCCCATCTTAGTTATGTTCTAGTGTAAAAAGGAGAGGACAACATTGCAGAGAACCTTAGAGTGGCTGTGGGATTCTAGGGTCCTATGGCTGGTCCCATTACAAATAGCAGCGGATTAAAAACCTGAGAAAATGACGTCATTTTCTTCTCAGATGGATGCAGCATTCTTTCATCCTGGGAGCTCTGGAGGGCAAGAACTCCCAACTGCTAGCATCTCCTAGACCTAACAATCTTTGTAGCTGTGTTCAGACCAGAGAGGCCACTTAGGTGTTCTTTACTGTTGCTTCTCTCTCAAATTGCCAGATCTAAGGAGAAGGGCCCTCCTCCAGCTCCTTCTGTGTCAGCTCTCACATGGGGAGAATCATCCAGGCTGATGGGAGAAGGTCCCAGCTTGGCTAAATTAGTGCCTTGTCTTCATGGGGTTTGTTTTGTCCAGAAGCTTGGGACTACTAGGATTTATTTCAGAAATCCAAGCTATGAAGCAAGTGTCAATTTCTTCTTTAATTTCCTTAAGAGAAATGCCAGTTCATGCTTCTTGAAGGACTGCTCTGTTGTTCTGCTAAGGTAGATAACAAATAGAGAGGATAGTTTCTTCTCCAGAATCATGGCTGGGGGCAGACCTAAAGAAAGACAACAAGGTTTCAGAACACGCACGAGACTAAATTTAGAATGATGTAGCTCTCTGGAAGAGAAGACAGAGCCCAAAATAGATCCTTAAGACCACAACCTTCCCTTGGGAAAGGTGACTGGGTATGGTTGGTCCTAGGGCATATGGTCCTAGATGAGTAATAACTGGGTTTGTCATGAACATAGTAAGAAAAACCAGTTGAAATAGAAAGCCCCTGGTAGCATCCCTGGAAGTGGCCTATCAGCATTTCAGTGGTTCCTACTGTCTCCCCTAAATTTACTCTAAACTTATTGTCCCAGAAGCCAAAATTGCTAAGTACATCTTTGTCCAAACCCAGTTGTTGTACATGATCTGTAGGGATTATTGCTCCTGTGGCGATTTCTTATTTCTATAGAACTGTTTAATGAACAAAACCCAGAGATACTGTAATCAGAAGGGTCCCCATCTTCTAATTCAATATTTACTGTCCAGAGCTGGGTTTTATAATCTTTCAGATTCTTTTTTCTGCATTATTTTGTACAATAATAAAATGAGGAGGTTGGTGCTTTGGAGTTGAGGACCCCTACAGGTTATACCAATCGTCAGATTCTGTCATGAGGGTTACCTGGAAAAGGTTTATAGAGAATTGAGAAAGATCACCAGAAGGAAAGTTGAGATGATCCAAGTTCAAATCTGACCTCAGACACTTACAATTATGTGATTCTGTAACATTCATGTGACCTCTCAATACATATGTATGTATATACACACATCTATCTATCTATCTGTCTATCTATCTATCTATCTATCTATCTATCTATCTATCTATCTATCTATCATCTATCTATCGCTTCTCTGAGTATTTGTTGGTGAAGGACTCTGTGCTTATATCCTAGGACCAGCCTCACTGAGTTCAGAGAGGTTCATGACTAAGGTCTTACTTACTAGGATTTATTTCAGAAATCCAAGCTATGAAGCAAGTGTCAATTTCTTCTTTAATTTCCTTAAGAGAAATGCCGGTTCATGTTTCTTGAAGGACTGCCCTGTTATTCTGCTAAGGTAGATAGCAAACAGAGAGGATAGTTTCTTCTCCAGAATCATGGCTGGGGGCAGCAACCAGTTCTTCAGCTGCAGTATCCCTGCCAGACCATCTACTAAGGTATGGAGCAGTCACCAGCTGCATCAATGGGTAGTCTACTAATGGAAAATGAATGAGAGGGCAGGACCCAGAGGTGGGCCAGAAGTCATGGGGACAGGCTGCTTTGTTTACATCAATTTGGGAACAAACTTCCCCTCTACCCCCACCCCACAGAGCAAAGTGAAAGGTTGAGAAATATTTCCTGTGGGTTTAGGGAGTCACCCTTCCCCACCATACCACTCCCCCTACCCTCCGCATGCCCCCTCACTAGTTCTCCTTTTACTGCCTTTCTTGCTATTCCCCCTACCCTGTTCCCCCTCTTCTTGCCCACTTAGATGTGGTTCCTCTCCTCCTAGGCTATGACCTTCCTGGATGACAACTCAGATGACCATAATCAATGAGAACTCAAGAATATGGCTCTACCATCGTTTCCTACCACACTCAACTCTCTCGTTCTGGAGCTTAGGGAGCAAATTGGTCCGGAAGGAATGGTTGGTTCAAATGGCCAATTTTATTCTTCAAAGGAGAGTATTCATTCTAATCCAATCCAATGTAACAAACATTTATTAAACACCTAGTGGGTGCAGGATGAATTACTGAATTCTAGGGGCACCCAATCCTGCACTTCCCGGTCCTATTGAGTCTTTGTAGAAGCTCTTATGTGATCCGCACAGCCCACTGTGTCTATCTATCTATTTGGTCTTTGCATTTCACAGGGACTGGACTTAGAATTCTAGTGGTTTATGAGTGAGAACAATCTCTCTACCAGTTCAAGCCTGTACTTTCTCGTCAATTTATATTCTTAGAGTTTTGTCCAGAGCACTGAGAAGTGAAGTACCTTGCCCAGGGTAACAGAACCAGAATAGATCTGAGTTAGTCTCAAACCTAGGTCTTCCTGATTTGGAGGGAGGTTTTCTATTCTGCCAGATTGACTCTCCTGGATTTCATTAAGCATTGCATTTCATGTCCAACATTTACAGCGTCTTAATCAAAATATTTCTTATTTCTTTATTTTGGAAAATGTAATTAGTACTCCTCAGATTGGTGGGAAATGTTGATCTTTTCAAGTCACCTGAGAGGGCTTCTTTTGTAATTTTTTACTTATTTGATGCAGTTCAAAGACATTAAGTCCCAGTGCCACTTGTGATCCTTCTTGGTCTCTTCCAGAAAAGTTGGGTGGGATATCAAACTGATGACAGTGTGGAAGGCCAAACATCACTTTCTCCCTTCCCCCTAGGCCTCCCTCCATGAGCTTTCTGAATGTTTTACAAAGGTGAAAATAAAAACAGGGGCTTAATTAGAGGAATGGAGGGTCTTGCTGACTACTCAACCACTTTCTTTCTTGTCTACTGAGGTTAAGCTAAGCCACAGCTTCAACCCAGCTCTCCCTCGATTCCGTTAAGTTATTTTGAGCCCCCAGGTCTGATAGCTGGCCTTGCCTGGGCCTCCGGTGTGGTTACTGGTGTTACCACCCACTCAGTATCTGACGGCATCCTGTTTGGTTATGTTGCCTTGCTTCATGTATGTAGGTCTTGCCTCTTCGACTAGACTGGGAGGGTCAAGGACTAGGACTTGGAAAGTCCTTGAATCCCCCACAACTCATGTTTAAGAGTTTGTTCAGTAGGATTCCTAGAGACCAGAAAAGAACAGGACACACCAATAGTTATCAAATGCATTTTTTATATTAATAAACTCCGTATATATTAAGGAAAATAATGCAATCAGAATGATGTGAACATTACCACACTATAAGAATAATAGATTGCCTTTCTTTGGTGCTTTGCAAGTACAAATTGAATTCCTCACATCAACCCTGTGAGGTGTCTTCTCATTCCCATTTTTAGAATTTCCCCTGGGCTCAGTAAGGTGGTTTCTGATATGGACACAGGTTAAATGCTCACACAGTCAGTAACTGTCTGAGGTAGAATCAAAACCAGATGTCTTGTGACTCTGAATCTCTAGTTCTTTCCACTGTCCCACTCTACCTCTGCTAAAGAAGTAGAGATGTCAACAGCACACAGAATTAGCGATCTTCAGCCCAGACAAGTATCCCTCATTGATTGACCCAAATGTTGCTTCTAAAGATGAAGCCATGGGGAGATAAAGAGTGATTCTCTGCATGCAAGGAGCACTGCCAGACTCACTTATTTTTTGCACTTCATAGATTTCCATCTCTTGTTTTGAAAGGCACAAATCAGCAAAGGGTCTTTCTACTTGGTTATATAGTAGGGGTAGAACTGATGGGAATTATTTATAACCCAGTGACATTCGCGAGGACCAGAGAGAGGCAAGAGACAAGAGGCAATGAGACCAGACTGGAGATTCTTCTAATGATCAAGTGTGTGCTAGTAAAACCGTAGATCATACACTTAGTCTGGAGATCTCTTGGACTCCAAATCAAGTGCTTATTCCATTGCACTGAGTCAAGTTGAGAAGCATTTAAGCACTTACTTTGTTCCAGACACTAAATGTTATGTACTAGGAAAACAAAGACAGGCAAAACAAAACAAACAACAGTCCTGCTCTCAAGGAGCTCAAAGTCAATTTGGAAAGGGAATGAATAATCACATACAAATAAGATACACACAGGAGAAACTGGGTATCCTCTCAGAGAAAAGGCACTACTGTTTAGGAAGACCACTAGAGAAGACTTCTTGCAGAATGTGAGAATTCAGCTGAGATTTGAAGCCGGGATGTCGATGATTGAGATGAGCAGTGAAAATGCCCAGGCTCTTAGAATGTCTTCTGTGAGGTCATTCCTTCCAGTGCCCTTCCCCCCTCTCCTGATTGGCCTTCAAGGATAGGAGAGAAGTGTCTTCCATCAGCTCCCCTCACCTGAGCTATTTAATACCCTTCGTGGACTCCCCCATGACATTGAACCCTTCGTGATGTTAATAACCCACCTAAACTCATTGAGGAACACAATCCCATCCAGTCATGCCCTCCCCATCCCCATGATTCTGAATCCCTGGTTTCCATTATCCAAAATCCATTCTCCATCTCCCATTTCCCTCAGCACCCATCCCAATGTCACACTCTAAAGCTCCCTGTCTTTCCACTCTGATTTCTGGGATACTTGCTCCATAAATAACAAATTGCCTTTCATCTTAAATCTTTTTCTTTCCAACTCCTTTCATCTTCTGCCTTTCAATGAGACTCAGTCCCCTCCTGATGACACAATCTTCCTAGCTATCTTTTCTACCATTGATATTACAGGCCTCTGGCTCACTAGTAGACCCAGGGGAATCACCATATCTCTTGCTCCCCATTGTTACATCCAGGCTCTCCTTCTAGTAACTTCTCCTTCTTTAACTCTATATCTACCATCCAATCTAAATTCTGGTACCTGGCATATGCTGATCTCTTAGGATACTCCCCTTCTTTCCTCAATAAGTTAGCCCACAGTGTTTCTCTTCTCCCTAACTTCTGCCCTCACAGAAGAGGACTTTGTCATACATACTGATGCTCAAATACCCTAACCTCCCAATTCATTGACTTGTTTATTTCTGATGACCTTTCCCTCTGGCTGCACAAATGACTATATCCATAGTCTTGCCATTGCTCTACTTCCATGTTGATGAACTCAAAATTTCCCTTATCTTATCACAATCTGTTGCCATACTTACTCTCAAGATGGTAGTCTTGCAAACTTAAACCCCTTTCTTTATTCTCAACATAATCTTCAGTTCTTTCAGTCATAACAACCTGCTTCCTGGTACCAAAGCCAGCCCTTTCTGTGATGCTGTGTGATAGTGAACAAATTCTGAGTGACCAAAGTACCATGGAGAGGTACATCATGGGTGTCTCATGATCATGACATGCAACATGGCCAAAATCATGCCTGGTTCAGATACACTTGGCCAAGAAAAGACATTGGGGCAGTTGTGTATCTAGAGTAAAGGACAAGTTGTAGCAGCTACACTGGTGCCCAGGAATTATTGAGAGACCTAAAGCAAGGTTGGTGCTTAGGATGCTAGAGGAAGTGTATGTTGGATGATTTAAGAAAGAGAAACAACTTGGAGCTAGGGAAAGGATTGTTGTATCAATGCTTACATTAAATATTTTGAAGATCAGAGGTGGTGAAATACAAGTCTTAAAGAGTTCTTTGGATGTTTAAATTTGATTTGGGGCATGAAAATAATGACTTGTGGAAACTAAAAGGTTTTGACTGTGTTAGCATTGCAAACATGAAAATGTCTATCAAGCTAGGTGGAAATGAATGGAAAGGCCCTTAGTGGAAAACATACTGAGGGCTTTAAAGATGGTTTTCATAGATCTATGGAAAGAATTCTGGATTTGGAGCAGAGGAATCTGGAAGTCCCCACCCCAACCCTGTCATTGCTATAGTATAGTATAGTATAGTATAGTTAAGTCCCTTAACCCCAGTTTTCTCATCAATAAGCTGATAAGCTTTGAAGAATCCCAAGATCCCTTCTAGCTCAAAATCAACAACCCTGTTCTCTTGTCTGCCACACCTTCTCACTCACATAGCCGAGAATATGCAGTATTATCCCACTGTTGTTATAAAACGAAAGCATGTAATGAAGCAGAGCAAAATACAGCCTAAAAACTCTCCTCCCTGAAATGTGTCTCCCATGCCTAAGTTCAACTCACACACTATCTTGTGGTTCCCATTGTTCAGCAGTCTGTTTGGAATCAACTTACAAGAAAATAGAAAGCTAGAACGTTCAGTGTGATGGAGGATGGATGACCTGCCCAGACAGAGTCTGAGGAAAAGGAAGTTCTCTCTCTGATCATGGTGAGCGCTGAGGGGGGAGATGGGCTGGCACTGAGCTGATTGAAGAGACTCCCAGAAAACTTCAGGGCCTCTCTGATCACCACAGACATAAGACCTCAGAGCCCCAGAGTCCTCTCATTTTACTGAAGGGGAAGTTGAGGCCTAGGAAGCTTAAGTGTCTTGGTCAAAACCACACAGATACTAAGTGGTAGAGGCAAAATTTCAACCCATATCAACTATTTTGTTATTTTAATATTAATTTTTTTATAGTATTTATATTATGAATTTATATTGTCTTTATTTATTGGAGGTACAGAGAAGTTCCAGGCCTTGCCTAGGATCCCACAACCAGTAAATGTCTCAGGTGGGAGCCAGACCTGGGGTTGCCCTGCCCCACCCTTTTTAAAAATTACATCTCAAAACTATCATCCATAGACACAGAGGAAAGGGAGCAGTGGGGCAGATCTCACCTTTACTATGGGTTTGCTTTATAGATATGCCTGAAAAATGAATGGAAATTCAGTTTGTAAGGGCTTACAATATGCCAAATATTATGCTAGTGCTTGGGAAATACATGGAAAAAGAGAAGCTGTCCCTGCTTTGAAGGAGCTTAAATTCTGACTGGGGGAGGCAGTCTATATGTGGGTTGAATGAAAAGCTGCTGAACTGCTGGGGGCTCTGGGCAGGCCCAAGTGCCTTAGTTTAAACATATAATATATATGTGAATTTACTCTGGAAAATTTAGAAGGAGCAAATGTCATTCATCTTCATATATTCTGAAGATATTATAAATAGAGGTGACATTTTTCATTTTAAAAAACGTGAACTGATATTATGGGGGGTAGTTTTAATGATACTAAGACAAGTTCTTTACAAAGTAAATGTTTTTGTAGAAAGATTCATCAAAGCCACATAAGTGAGCCCTCCTTCATTTCTTCCCTCTTCCTTCTCTGCCCTCCCCACCCCCATTTAAAGGGCTGCTAACAGTTCCCCTGAATGTCAGTGACCACCGACATGAGGAACAGGATGTGAGCAAATTGAAAAGTTTTAATTGGTATTTAAGAAAGAGCGCCCACAGCAAAATCAAGAGATAAAAACTAGGACTTTTAAAAATGATAATTAAAAAAAAACTTAGATGCTATCTAGTCTAGACGGGACTTCCTTTACGTTAATTGGGAGCTTTGTGGCAGGAACCCAGTGGTTGGACTCAGGAAAGAGTTAATGAGAAGACCCAAATACCTAATGGCAAAGAAAAAACAGGACAGCTTCCCAGTTAGACTGGTTTTGTTTTTTAAATGACAATTCTATTCTACTTAATTTTTTCCTGAATTTTCCATAGATTTCTCAATTATGCTAAATGTCTGAGAGTATACTTTATGATTTTAAATTTTTGGTGGGTATGACACCTTGATTTATTTTTTTTTAAATTTAGCATCTTATTTTTCCCAATTGAATGTAAAAACAGCTTTAGTATCTTTCAAAAAATTTAAGTTCCAAATTCTCTCCCTCTGTCCCCTTTCTCGTCCTTGAGAAGGCAAACAATTTTATAGAACTTAGATATGTGCAATCTTGCAAATTATGTTTCCCTATTAGTCATGATATGAAAGAAAATACGAACCAATAAAAGAAAAGAAAAAGAAAGAAAATTTTAAAAATATACACTTCAATCTGCATTCATATTCTACATTTCTCATCATAAATCCTTTGGAATTGTCCTGGATCATTTCATTGCTGAGAATAGCTGTCATTCACAGCTTATCATCATATAAAGTTACCATTACTGTGTGGTTTTTTTTTTTCTGAGAGCATCATCATTCCTTAGAGCACAACAATATTCCATCACAATCATATGCCACAACTTGTTCAGTCAGTTCCCAGCTGATGGGCATCCTCTCAATTTCCAGTTTTTTTGCCACTACAAAAAGAACTGCTATAAATATTCTTGTCCATATAGGTCCTTTCTTTTTTATGATCTCTTTGAGATATAAATCTAGTAGCAGTCAAAGGGTAAACATGGTTTTATAGCCCTTCAGGCATAGATCCAAATCATTCTCCAGAATGACTGGATCAATTCATAACTTACCAGCAGTGCATGTGTTTCAATTGTCCCCCATCCCCTCCAACATTTGTCATTTTTCATTTCTGTCATATTAGCTTATCTGACAGGTATGGGCTGCTTCCTCAAAGTTGTTTTCATTTGAATTTTTCTAATCAATTGTGATGTATCTGTATCACCATGTGACTATTGGTAGCTTTGATTTCTTTGTCTGAAAAGGATCTATTCATATCCTTTAACCATGTATCAACTGAGCAATGACTTTCATCCTTACAAATTTCACTCAATTCTCTATACATTTGAGAAATGAGGCCTTTATCAGAGAAACTTGTAAAAAAAATTTGCATTTATGACTATCCTATTTTTTTCCTGTTTATCCTACTATTTCTTCTTTCATCCTGTGCATCATGCTTCTGACTACTGCCTCGCTTTCCCCTTCTACTTTCCTGTAGGGTGATACAGATTTCTATATCCACCTGAGTGTGCATATTGTTCCTTCCCGAGCCAATTCTAATGAGAGTGAGGTTCAAGTACTCTTCTCTACTGCCCCCCATCTTCTCCTCCACTTTAAAAGCTCTTTTGTGCTTCTTTAATGTGAGATATTTTACTTTAGTCTACCTCTCCCTTCCTCCTTCTCCCAGTGCATTTTTCTTTCTCATCCCTGAATTTTATGTTTTAGATAACATCCCATCATATTAAACTCAAGCCCATGCCTGCTATCTATGTACACTCAATCTAACTGCCCTAATAATGGGAGAATTCTTAAGAGTTACAAGTATCATCTTTCCATGCAGTAACACGTTTTTTCTTGACTTTACTTTTATTTTATTTTTTGGCCCATATTTTTTCACCACATGACTAACATGCAAATGTGTTTTGTATGACTGCACATGTAGAACCTATGTGAAATTGCCTGCCTTCTCATGGAGGGGACAGGATGCAGAAGAGAAAATCTGGACCTCAAAAGTCAAAAAAAGGAAATTTACATGATGATTTCATTATATATTTTTTAAAAAAGCAAGTTGTACGTAACAGACTTGCAGTTTCATGTGCAATCACCTTTTTAAAAATTATATAGTGTTATGGAAATGTTTCCGTTATTCTATATATTAAACTATACCATAAATTAAAAACAAAAAATATAACATCAAATATAAAGAACATGAATAAAATAAACATAACATTAAAATCTGAAAAAAGGAAGAGCATGTGTGGGGCTCATGGTGGCTTTGGGTTGGTTCTCACAGAAAACAACGGGCGGAGCTGGAAGTGTTGGAAGCACATTAGGCTGCAAACTCCCCAACGGTTAAGTAGAAGCAGAATGCCATGTGACTCTGAGGGAAAGAACACAACTCACTCAGCAACTTGAGCTTCCAATTTTCTGATGTTTCCATAAGAAATGCTGTTGATTCAGTGAATTTCATTTTGTGAATCTGTTTTGTTGTTTGTTGTCATCATTTTTCCCAAGATAAAACTCCACTTAGGACAAAGAAAAACAAAACAGCAGAACAAAAACCATGAATGTTAAAATTGTTTTTATATGTAATTGCAGAAAAATGAAATTATTTTCTACATTGAGCTTTTGTGCTTCATTTTCCATTTGGCCAATCCTACTTTTTAAGGAGTGCTTTTCATCAGTGATTTTTTTTTAGTTCATCTTTTTACATGTGGCTAATTTTCCTTTTTACTGAGTTCTCTTCATTTCAAAAAATATTTTTCAATTTGACCAATTCTGTTTTTTCAGTGAATTTCTTTCTTTTTTTTTTTTTTTTTTTTTTTTTTTTTTTTACCATTTTGTGTATTCTGTTTTTAAGGTGTTATTTTCTTCAGCATTTTTTTCCCTCCTTGTTCATGATTGTTTGGGGGCCATTGTCATTTATTTTCCCAGTTTTTCCTTTATCTCTCTTATTTGATTTTTAATTTTTTTGAGCTCTTCCAGTAATTATTTTGGGGCCCGAGACCAATTCACATTTTTCTTTAAGGTTTGGGATGTAGCAGTTTTGACTTTGCTGTTTTCTTCTGCAACCATAATAACGTTCTGTGGACAGGATCTCTTTTTTTCTTGTTGTTTACTCATTTTTTTCAGCCTCTTTCTTGACTTTCAGTTTTATATTCAAGTTGAGCTCTGCTCCTGGGCTGGAAGGTGCATTGTCCCAAACTTTAGGATTTTTTGTACAGCTGTTTTCAGAGCTAGTGCTTGCAAGCTGCCAATTCTTCCAAGTTGGTATGATCTAAGGAGAGGTTTTGGCCTATGCTCTGGTCTGTGAGTGACCACAAGAACTCTTTTGCACCTGGGAACTGTGGCCAGGATCCTTGATCCCCTGAGACAGCAAGCTCTGGTGTGTTGGTGCTCCTCCTTATCCTGGGATTACAACCTGGATCCATATATGAGCAGTGCAACAGAGTCCTGCACCCAGAGCTGTCAAAAGTACCCCTACAGTCTTCTGATTAGCTGTCTGACCCCCTTACTATCTGTCAAGTGAAAGCTTCAGAAGACAGTAAGAGCAATTGATTCCCCCTAGTTCCTGCTGCTGTCCTGGCATTGCCTGCACTGTATTCTATTCCACTCTCACCCTGGTGGAAAAGACTTTTTCTGCTGATTTTCTAAGTGGTCTTGGGCCAGAAAATCATTTCACTCATCCTTTTGTGAATTCTGCCACTGCAGAATTCATGTTGATGCAACATGATGATTTTTAAGATATTTGGAGAGGAATTTGGTAGAGCTCAGGCAAATCCTTGCCTTTGCTCCACCACCGTGGCTTCACTCTTTGATTTATTTTTAAAATAAATTTTATTGATACCTTTTGTTTTTCATCATAGTTATCTCCAGAAATAAATCCTAACTTCATACCTAAGCAGAACAATTGAGTCAAAATCATCTGTTCAGTGATTACAACTTAGAATGTTGAAAACTTTCTGCTCTTCTAATCCTAGTTCTTCCAAATTCATTCATGAATCAGTAAGAAGCATGGACTAAGCACTGAATATGTGCTAAGCATTGTGTTAAGCTCCAGTTATACAAATATAAAATAGAGACCATCCCTGCTGTGAAATAACTTACATTCTAATGCAAAGACAACATGAAGAGGTGACAAGTGATCAGGAAAGGGAGCTATGGTCTGGGAAGTCATCACAATGGTAAGTGGAACCAGAGGATGGTGCCACTTGCTAGGAAGTCCTCTTAGTGTTCCCTACGTCTTAGGACCTCCTTAGTCCCATCCATGCCTCATTTTAGTATATTTTCATTTACTTGTCTGTCTACACATTTTTCTTGCAGTAAAATATCAGTTGCTTAAGGGCAGGGGTCATTTTTGGTTTTGACATTTTTCCTCTGAGTTCAAGTCATACCTTAGAGACTTCTTAGCTCAGTGCTTGGCAAACACATGCTCCTTAACAAATGCCTGATGAATGAATGAATATATGTCTTTTTGTTTTGTTTTAATTTTGAGCCAACCCAGTCTGTCTGGGTTTCCAAAGAATAGCTGGCAGTGAACTTATTGACCAGAAGAAAGAGTTTTATGTACAGTTTTATTTAGATCTGAACCATCTGACTCTTTTACAGTCCTATAGCCCACATCGGGGTGAGTGAACCAGATGATCAGTCCACTCTTGGTCTCTTGTGACTCGCTGTTTAAGACATTCTTTCCAACATGAATTACAAGGCTGGAAGTCTGTGCATGACAAAATAAAATGTCTCTCTGAGTGCATAATTAAATAGAATGCTTCAATTCAAGCCCTTCACAGGTGGGTCTGACCTCACTCTTTCATTTTAATCTGGAATGGGTGCTCATGCAACTATAGTCTTGAGAATGATCAGTTGTATTGGGAAGTGCTCCAGATTCAGGACTAAAAGACATGTAGGAATCCTGGCTCTCCTTCTTGCTAGCTGTATGACTTTGACTAAATCATTTTCTGTCTTTGGGACTAATTTTTCTCGTTTGTAAAACAATGATGGGGGAATAGCTTAGTGAATCATGGAATGTCAGAGCTGAAAGGGACCCCAGTGCCCACTGAGGTCAACCCATGCCTGAAGAAGAACCTTCCCTCCAGTATTCATGACAAGCAAGTGGTCATCCAGACTTTGCTTGAAGACCCTTAAGGGAGGGAGGCAACTCACTCCACTTCAAGAAAGCTCTTATTGATAAAGAGTTCTCTCCAGTTTCAAGCCTAAATCTGCCTCTCTACCTCTCTCACTCACTCTTCCTATTCTTTCCCTTGGAGCTGGGTGGTACTTCCTGAGTTGCAATCCCACTTCAGAAAGAAAAACCTGTCTATTACTGAAATAACCAGAGAACACTGGCCTCTCTGACCAGCATTTGCCTGGTTGCTGGAACAAATACCTTATATCCTCTTTAGCCTCAATGTCTGTCTCCCTATCATCATTCTTCTATTTTTTTTTCAAATTTATTAGATTTAATTTTTTTCGTAATAAAATATAACTGGTCTGGGAGTACCAAGAAATAACAATTAGCCTCATGACACAAAACAGTAACAACTGATGGCAGGCAAAGCCAATGACAGGAGGGATCTCCAAGGGCAATTGAACGTCAGAGGGGAGTCCTGTTGACTCCTGCCATGGTAGACCTTTCATACCCTTTCTGCCAGCTAACAAGAGGATCTCCCAAAACACAGTGCTGACCATGGTGCTGCCCTGCTCCCGTGTTCTGGGGGCTCTCTATTTCCTCTAGAATGAAATACAGATTCCCTTACTTGGAACTGAAAGCCCTTCACAGTGTTTCCTTTTTAAGCTTATGGCCCATTGCTTTCTTGACTGTTTCTTGTTCTTCACAGTCAATATTCTAACTTCTGCTTTCATGTTTTTGAACAGTTCATCTCTGAAGCCCATAGCCATCTATTTCCTTCCCCTGCCTTCACTGGTATCCTCTGATTGTCCCTTCAGTAGGCTTAGACAGAAGCCATGGATTCTGTCTTCCCTTCACTCTGTTCAAAGGGCTCTTGAAAAGATCCTGTCAGATATGACTTTTCTTTTGTTTTATTCAGGTGAAAAAAGAAATTAAGCTAAAGGAATATAATTCTAATTGTAAAAACTTTAGCATCAGAAATCTGGGTGTGGGAGATATTAGGGGACAGGGAGACATTCCTCTGATATTGTCCCATGGAGAGAGCTGCCTCCCGAAGCTGACCCAAATTCTGCAGTGAGAGCCTATCCTTGAGCTCCCAGACTTTTAGAACTGGAATGAGCCTTACGTTGAGTCCAAGCCACTCATTTTCTAGGTGAGGAAACTGTTGAATTCACCAAATTATATTGAGGCCAAAAAGTCAGTGTCAGGCAGTCTTGACAGAGCATACTTATCTCTAGTACCATTCCATTGGTGACAATAGGTAGGCATTATGAGGCAAGAGATTTGTATTCAGAGAATCTGGGTTTCAAATCATGCTACCTCTTTTTTTTTTTTTTACTACCTATGTAATTTTGGACAGGTCACTAAAACTTCCTTGGCCTCAGTTTCCTGCAAAATGAAGGAACTTGTATTAGTTGTCCTCTGAGGTCTCATCCACTTCTAAATCTCTGTGCTTCTCTAAGTGAAGTTACTGAATTTCTTTGATTTCAACCATGAAGAATGAAAGCCCAGAAAGTCACTGTAATACACAGAATCTTAGAACCATTGGTTTAAGGAAGAAATCCTAAGATGAGAATGTTCATTGTTCATCACCTTGTATGTCTATCCAGAACATGGCTTGATGGTGAAACTGCCAGATTCAGAGTCAGGAAGGTTTGGCTTCAAATCTGGGATCAAATTCATACTAAGTGCAGGACCCTGGGCAAGGTCTCTCTTAGCCTCAGTTTTCCATCTGTAAAAATAGGAATGATAACACCGAGCTTACAGGGCTCTTGTGAGGTCAGAGGAGATGGAGAAAGACTTTAATGTCCATGAGGGCAGGAATTCCCTCAGTTTTGCTCCTGCATACCTAGAACAGTGACCAGAGGGACTTTCTAGATGTGTCAGAGTGATGGATGATGTAAAATGCCTTACAATTTTAAAAGTACCATCTGAGTATGAACTAGAGCTCTGGTTAGACTCCTCCAATCCCTGGAACATCTTGACAGACTTGTTACTTCTTAATAGACTTTCTGAAGATGGACATCAGATCTGAAAACAAAACCAAATTTTTCCCTTTCCCAAGCTACTCCTGGGGAAGGGGAGAGATAGCAGTGGTGTGTGTGTGTGTGTGTGTGTGTGTGTGTGTGTGTGTGTGTGTGTGTGTGTGTGTGTGTGTGTGTGTGTGTTGGAGATGAGGTGTAAAATCATGATCATTTCTGGCATGTTTGCTCAATCATGGGCAGGCAATAAAACATTTGGTGACTTTCTCTACTCCTTCCAACAAAAGCTTGCCTAAAAATGGGCATTGGCATACGTACCCATAGCCCAGCCAGATCTCAGATGGATAAATGGGTTCAGAGAGATAAGGGGAGTCTTGGCCTTCCTTCCCACTCAGAATCTGGGCTTCCAGCAACTGCTCTGTGGAGGGGTCTGGTAGATCTCAGTTGTCACAGAAATAGCCAATGATATTTAGCGAGCTCTCCCATGGACATGGAATGCATCAGACGGTATGAAATGAATTAAAAGGCCTTGAGTCTTGTCTCAGAGTTTATAATTTCAGAAATTATGGAAATTGAAAAATTAATGTTGATAGTTTCTGACATAATACAAAAGCAAACAGAAGAGCAGACCTGCTCTGGGTAATGTTTTTTGCGTGTGGAGGGGTGGGTGTTTTCTTTAATTGCACCATAATCTCCAAATTGCAGACCTTGTCTCCTGTATTCAACCTGGCTACAGAGGCACAGTCATACACAGTCACTAGTGTTTGTCACTAGATAGCTGAAAGTCATGTGCCAGATACAAGCTCAAAGGGTGACCTTTGAGCTGGAGCAGTATGGGAAAACTTCCTGGTGGTAGCCCCAAAATTGATCCTAGAAGAAGGCAGCATTATGGGAGGCATGGAGGAGGAGGATACACATTCTAGGTCTGGGAGACCCTCTGTGCAAATTCATGGAAACTGGAGAAGTCACACCATGTTTGGCAAGGCTGAAATCTAGAGAATTAAAATACTCTTGTGAGGAAAGCACTGTCTCAATATGTTTCACATTTGTTTGCTTTTTTGAAAATGTTTTGGGATGTTCATGGGCTCTTAGAGGGGCTGCCAGGGGCTGGTGTGGCGTGGCTAGGTGGAGTATCATTTTTAGAAGGCTTCACAGAGATTGCTGCCTATACAGGGAACCCCAGAGGCTGGAGGGAGCCTCCCAGCAGAATGGCTAGAGAAACCAGGCTGAAGAAATCCTGAGGGGAATGGAAGAGCAGTACTGGGCTGAACCTGTGTTTTCTAATCATGGAAGCATTAAGGAAACCTCTTAGAACAAAGAAGCATTTTCTCTAAAAACAGAAGGAAGGAAGGAAAGAAAAAAAAGAGAGGGGAATGAAGGAAGGGAGGAAGGAAGGGAGGGAGAGAGGAAGAAAAAGAGGGAGAATAAAGAATAAAAACAAAGAGGAAGGGAAAGTGAAAAAGGAAGAATGGAAAGAAGAAAGAATGAAAAAAGGAAGAGAGAGAAAACAAGAGGAAGGAAGGGATGAGATGGGAAGGGAAAGAAAGAAAAGGAAAGGGAAGGGAAGGTAATGCTTGAGAGCTAATTTGGAGGCATGTTTCAGGCTCCTGGTTCTTCCAGAGCTCCTCTATCATCCTTCTCTTAGAGAAAGTGACACAAACCCAAGTCTCTCCAACTCTTGAAGCCAGGCTCCATCTTGGACTCTAACCCAAGCTCAAGCAGCTGTTTCCCAGGAAGACACTTCCACTGAAGAGACATCTCTGTGATTGGGGGAATTGACACACTCTAAACTCATTTCATACATTTTTGGTATCTTCACAGTATTTTCACACTCAGACAGCCAGGACCTTTTTCAACTGAGCTCATGCCTCTGAGAACGTCAATGTGTTCCAATGAGTTTGTAGAAAAAAATGAGCCATTGTTGCCTAGGATCATTACCTTGGTCAAAGAGCAGCAGGGGCAGTGTGCCATAGTGGCCAGAGGGCTGTCCTCTGAGCCAGGAAGACCTGGATTCTAGACCTGTTTGTCACCTACTGGTTGTGTGCCCCAAATTTGGTAATTTGGTCTTCAGAGACCCAGGCAATTCTCTCAACTATAAGGTTATGTATTGAGAGAGTTTTCTCACCTGAGAGTTCCCTATAGAAGTGAAATGGCAGGTCCAGACTTTCTTCCTAGTCTAAAATAAAGATAATAATCAATGATAACAATGATATCTAGCACTTCATATCACTATGTTCCAGGTCTTAGCATACTAAGCACTTTACACACAGCTCTGGGAGGTGAGGCTACTATTCACACTTAACAGTTGAAGAGACGGAGGTAAGCAGAAGTTCAGTGACTTGCTCAGGATAACACAACTAGTAAGCATTTGTTCAGGTGAGCCTAACTCTTCATGACCCCATTTGGTGTGTTCTTGGTAAAGATACTGGAATTGTTTGTCCTTTCCTTCTCTGATTCACTTTACAGATGAGGAAATTGAGGCAAGCAGGATTAAGTGATTTGTCCAAGGTTATATAGCTAGTAAGTATCTGAAGCTGAATCTGAACTCAGAAAGGTAAGTCTTCCTGACTCAGCTCTGTCACCTAGCGGCCTCAGCTGCTAGTAAATGTATGAAGCTCTATTTAAACTCAGATCTTTCTGACTTTGGGGCCAGAACTGTGCATTGCCCCATCTTGTTGCCTATGATGAGGGTCCTTAACCTGGGATCTGTAAACTTCTTTAAAATTTTTTGATTGATTTCTTTGAGTAACCTGTTTTTTATTTGGTTCATTAAAAAATGTTATTCTGAGTAGGGGTCCCTTGGCTTCTCCAGACTTTGGACCAAGGGGTCCAAAGGTGGAGAGCCCTCATGGTAGAGAAATGGCTTCTATGAGAATAACCTCCAAAGTCATTGCCCAACCTTCTCTGGAAAGCCTATAGTGCTGGGGAGCCACTATGATCAGAGGGGGGCCACTCCTCTCCAGAGTAATGCTAACCACTTGGACAATGTTTCTGACCTCAAACCTCAGCCTGCCTCTTTGTTACTTCCTGTTGCTTCTAGACTCACCCTCTGGGGAAAAGCAGAAGAGGTCAATCCATCTTCTTTGTGACAGCCCTTCCTTCAAATACTTGGAGTCAACCATCTTTTAAGCTCCTCTTCTCCAGGATGACTCTCTCCAGACCCCTCAAATATCCTTAAGAGGCCAGGCTTTGGGGTCTTCCGTTGTCCTGGCCCCTTCCTCTGAATGCTTTTCAGGCTGACCACCACCCTCAGTCAGAGGGCTCTTGTCCTCATTGAGCACCGTTCTTCTGAAAGGACATGCTATACCTAAATGCCTCACTCAGAGACTGTATTACTCGTTCAGCTTTGAGTTCTAGGGCTCAGTGGCTGAGGAGATGGAGCCCAGGACTGAGAGAGCAGAGGCGAGGCAAGACCCTTCACCTTTTGTAAAATGGGCATAATACCCCTGCCCTGCTTCTGACCTCAGAGGAATCCTAAGAACCTGGCCAGAGTTGGAAGGGACCTTTAAGACCCTCCAGATAAGAAGTCTGATGCTAATCACCTGGGTAGTAAGAGACAGAGGCAAAATTGAAACCTGACTCCACTGACTGTAATATACATCCCTCAGATCAGAGGTTTCCATACTTATTTGACCTATTACCTCCATTTCCAAAAAAAAATTACTCAGTACACTCTGAAAATCTACTTTCTTTAACTCTTTAACAGGTTTTTTATTTTTGAAATTTGCATCATTTCAAAAACTGTATAATTTAAAAAATGACACATCTTAAATTGAATAATTTATTGTAAATTTGTGGGGTTTTTCCTGCATTGAAACTTTGTTAATGCAATATTGTATCATGTATCTTATTGTAAACAAGGCATTACATGCACATATTCCTACCAATGCAAGCTGGACTTCTGGGCAATACCTAAGATACTTGCCTGCCAGCACTTGCTTGTTAAGACCTGTCGGCAGCATTTCATGTGCTTATTTGGAAAATAATGCAATCGCTATGATTTTAAATCTGTTAAACAGCAGACGAAACATATACAAATGGTTTTTCAAAATTTTCTTCTCTTCTTTCCTTGTTTCCCCTGTCCCCTTATGTATATTCAACTCCTCTCAATTATAGCTGAGGCTACTATTGGCCCCCTGTATCATTCCAGTGTGTCTCAGAGGATGGTATCAATCGCTTTGGGAACCTATGGGATGGAAGAAGAGCTCTTTTTGAAATACATGTGTGTGTGTGATTGTGTCTGTGTGTGTATATGTATATGTGACTATATATATATGTATCCACACATCTAAGTATATATGTGAATGTATATGTGTAGATAAATGATGGATATTCAGCAAGAAGAGATAGATAGATAGATAGAAAGATAGATAGACAGATAAATAGATAGATAGATAACTAAGTAAGGTGAAATTTTTTGAGGGCAGGAATGATTTTTTGCTTTGTATCCCTGGCAAATAGCTTGCTGCATTGCATATAATGGCCACTTAAAAATTCTTTTGGGACTGAATTAAATATATATGTGTACATATGTATGTATGTGTGAGTGTGTATATACATATATAAATATGTACATATAACATATATGTATAGACAATATGTATTTATTCATATATACACAATTCAATTAAGTAACAAACATTTATTAATCACTTATTATGTGCCAAGCTCAGCTGGAGGAGAAAAAGATCATCTCTCCCTTTAAGGATCTGACATCACAGAGGCTGAGGTATATACATATAATGAGCTACAATCATGTGTAATGCATACTCCAAAAAGTGCCTATGCTGCTTGCCCTTCTTTCTTCACTTGGGAAAGACAGGGATACATTAACTGTATTATAGGTGCGCGTGAACATGCAAGGGCTCAGCTCCAACACAACCCCAAGACTCTACAACTGCAGGCATTTGTTGTAGCTCAAACAGGCTAGAAATAGCAAGCACACGTGTGAATGAACCCTAGTTTTAGAACTAGAGGATCTGAATTTGAATCCTGCCTCTGACACTTACTACCTGTATGGTCTTGGGCAAACTACCTGGTTTTTCTGGGCCTCAATGCTGACATATTTGGAATAAAGCATTCCCCAACCCCTGAGGTCTCTTTTAGCTTTAGAGATATGTTCCTAGGTTCTCTTTCAAGAATATTTGAAGACATCCCATTATCCTCTGAAAGTCTATAGGGTATGAGCATAGTTGGGCACTTAGAGAAATGCGGCTCCAGGTGTACCTACCCTGATAATGTAGTCAGCAGGGAGTAGAGGGGAGAGAGATCCAGGGAAAGGAGGGCAGCTGAAGATTGAGGGGAGGGACAGCTACCCAGAGCATATTCCCATTACTATGAAGGGTAGCCAGTCTGAATGATGGTGATGTAAGGAATAGGGATGTGAGCTCCCTAAGAAGAGAGTGTGGTGTCAGGGCCTGAGAGGAAGACTCATTGGTCCCATCTTACTTCCAGTTCTGGTTCTAACACAGAACCAAGAACTATGAAGTTAATGCTGTCATGCTCATGTGAGGTCCAATGGAGCCAGCTTTGTCTTGATCTAAATAGAAATGGTGACATGTAGCTTTCAGTGAGAGGCGCATTTCTGGCTGCTATGGCTTAATGCCTATGTCTGTACCACATAGCAGCTGGATATGCCTGAAACTCATCCTGCTGGCTGCGTATGAATGAATCTTCCATGCTTGGACTCACCATATGTAGTATATGTACCAGATGCTGAGGGACTATGGGCCCATGTCTGCTCCTCCCAGCCTGAAGTCTGGAGGAGAGAGACTGCCAAGGCTAAGGAGTGGATAGTGCCCAACAACTTTGTTTGGCAACATTTGGAGGGAGAATGTGGTCTTTCACAAGAATGAATTTGAATGTGGTTTCCTATGTCCCATACTCTGTGTGTGTGTGTGTGTGTGTGTGTGTGTGTATGAGAGAGAGAGAGAGACAGAGAGACAGAGACAGAGACAGAGAGACAGAGACAGAGACAGAGTGACAGAGAGAGACTATGCTCCATTGTCAGGTATTTCAAAGGCTGCCAAGAATTTTTTTTTATTGTTGGATATTTTTCTGAGCACACTCTGCAGTAAAGCAGTGCCACCAAGAGAAAAAAAAAGACTGGCCTCAAAGTCAGGAAGTCTTGGGTTCAAATTCTGTTTCTGACACACGTTGGTTATGTGATCCTGAGTGAGTCACAACTTCATAGAGAGTGCCCTAGGCCTAGGCCCTGGGCCACTTTCTATGGTCATAATTTACATGAGTTGCTTATCTTAATCAGCGTAGAGAGTTTTCACCCTGGGGCTCCCCTAAATGATGAAATTACACTCTGTGGCCACTCAGGCCATTCTCCAGCCCCTTGTCTTGTCCCTCAGACTCAGTTCCAGAGAGGACCCAGAGGCACATCTGCCCAACAGCCACAGATGGCCAAATCAAGAATGGTTTGGTTCCCAAGGCTCAGTGCAGGACACAACCATTCTGCTAATAGGGGCCAGGGTAGATCTATTCTGGGTACGCAAAGCTCTGCTAAAAATAGGTTGGGAATCACAGGCTTTTCCGAGACTGAGGAAGATGATTTAAATCAGCCCCAGAGGTAGCAGGTTTGAGACAACTGAGTATGAGTTTCTCTTTTCCAGAACTGTGTCAGTGACAGTTCTGTGTATTTGCCTTAATTTCTCCATCTGGGAAATTTAGGATGATTTGACTCTCTGTTTAGCAATAATCTTGTAAGGATAAGTATACTCTGGATATGCAGTTCATTAAAACAAATACAGGTCAGCCCAAAGCCAAGAAGCTTGGTGAAGTAATGAAAATAATAAAGAAAAGAGTTGGGAGCATGCAAGGTGTGTTTGCTGCTTATGGAAGCTGCAGTTTTCCACATGAGATACCTAAACATATAGATGGGCATCTTGGGGGGAGGAATGGATAGAGATTCCCTCAGTTCTTCCTCATTCTTCTCCAGGGGAAACTGATTTCTTTCTGGAGTGGAACTTGAGAGTGGGGACAGTTGGCTGCCAACTCTTTTCCTCCCTGAGAGAGAAAAAGAGTGGGATAGAATTATTTCTGTGTGTCCTCCTGGTCTGGGAGCATGGTTTTCAAGTTAAGAAGGTACTAGCTTCTCTGGTTGACATCCCTTAAAGGGAAAAGGTAACCCTATACCTGCACACATTAGCTTAGCCTCTTCTTACCAAAAGCTAGTTGCATAAAAGACTATAACAATGATGAATAGCAATTAAATGCCTTTATCCAAGCAAATAATCACCAGGAATTGGAGAAGATATACACATGAGCATATAGTAGAAAATACAAAATAGTGAATAAGGTCATTAGATGGGAATGAGATAATATCTCCGAGAGAGAGAGAGAGACAGAGACAGAGACAGAGAGAGAGAGAAACAGAGAGAGACAGAGGAGGGAGAGACAGAAAGATAGAGACAGAGAGAGACAGAGACAGAGAGAGACAGAGAGAAACAGAGAGAGAGACAGAGGGGGGAGAGACAGAGACAGAGAGAAAGAGAGAGATAGAGAGACAGAGAGATGGGGGAGAGATGAGACAGAGAGACAGAGAGAGAGACACACAGAGAGAAAGACAGAGAGAGAGAGCTTGATTTTTCTGTCCTCCTCTATCATGAACTCTGAAGAGATCACTTCTTCCTAAGTTTATCTCTTCCTCCTAAATCCTAACCTCTATGTATCTTCTGATTGTAACTTTGTGCCACCTGCAATTTTAATTGTAAAATCTGAGATCATGCTAAAAGTTTTCTGGCAAAGGTGATGTCCCCACTTTCCCACCAATTTTCCATTAAGGAGCTTGCCTGTTTTTCTTTATTGGTTCTCATTTGTGAGCATTAGTGTACATGGACTTTTGGTGAGACCCTGCCCATAGACTTGTATCTAGGGAGTCAAAGGAATCTCAGAGATCACGTGTTCCAAGCCTGTCATTTTATGGGTGATGGCACGGAGACAGAGAGATGAAATGCCCAGAGTCGCACAGCTACCCAGGAGCAGAGCTTAGATTGCAGAGTTGTTCCTTTGACTCTTAACTCAATCTTCTTTCCACTGTTATACACACATACACACACACACTCACACACATACACTCTCACGAGGAGGTGGAATGCTTCCTTCCACCAGAAACCATTCATAGTACTACAATGTACTAATGCACTCATTCACTCTATGACTGCCCATTCGTTGCATGCTATTGTCTACTCATTAGATATTTTTTCATCCACTTCAATTTTTTTAAGTATGATTGGTTAGGCCAATGTCTTTGGACAAGCATAGTTTTCATTAAGGAGGAACGCACTGCTGTGTTCCAAGTTTCAATGGAATTATTTACATTATCAGATCTCATGATTATTCTTTTGTGTTTCAGGTCAGTAGGTTTTTTTAATCCTTTATGTCAATGCAGGAATATTCAGAAATATTTTGTATTTTTAAGACAGAAAGGTAGGATATGCAGGCTGCAGGCCATGAGTCTAGGGAGCACAGTTCAGGCAGCAGACTTGCATTTACAGAATATGAATTAATATTGACATGGCCCTTTCAAGTTTGCTTTACCCATACTACCTCATTTGATCTTTGTAATAACACCGTGAGGTAGGTGCTCTTATCATCCTCACCTTACAAATGAGGAAATGAAGGGTAACAAGGGTTCAGGATTTACCTAAGGTATACAGCTACTAAATATCTGAGGCAAATTTGAACTCTGATCTTTCTGAGTTCAAGTTCCATGCTCTATCTCCTATGCCATACAGCTGCCAAATGAACTCTTGAACAGACTATCACCTGGAGATGGTGGGCATATGCACCTACATGGCTTGTCATTACCGAAGCTAGCCCCACACGTGCTTATGGGTATACCTCTCAGGGAACATACTGTTAGAAAGTCAGCTCTTTGAGGACAGATACTTTTGTCTTTGTAATCCAAAAATCTATGCTTGATCTTGGCATATAGTAAGTAGGTGAATATTAAATTCTTGTTAATAGATTAATTGAGTAACCCTCCTGGATGACTGTTCTTGCCCTGTCTTGATTATCTGCTCTTTTCTACTGTTGCTATCCCCCACCTGCTTGTGGGTTTCATATCCTGAGATGATTGCTCTCCTTTGGAGTACGCCCTCAGCGTCTCCCAACAGGAACAGATGGCCACCTTTTCAAAACACTTGAAGAATGTAGGTTTCTGCAATCTTGAGGGCAGTGGCCAGAACCTCACAAACATTCAGAGTCTCCCAAATTCTTTAATTTATCTCTCTCTCTTCTCCACAACTCTGCATTGTGGGTATTAAAAAACATTCTCAGCCCCTGACAAATATTTTCCGTATAATTTTGAAACTCATGAGTATTGATGGGAAACTTAATCCTTATATTTCAAATTCTCTAATATTTAGCTTACTAAAATGTCTCATATAAGCCCAATGTGATGGATAAGAAGTTTAAAGGTCTGGGACAGGAAATCACACATCCCAAGGGAAAATGAAGTAGTATCATTTGGGATTCAATTTTGAAATCCAGTGTCCAAAGACAAATGAATTCTAAACTTGGAATTCTAACTTGTTCCTCTCCTAGTTATTTTGGTTATAATATCCTCTGGAGCATGTTCCAAGCTGGAGAGGAAATAAACAGACTCTAAGAATCAGGGTTTCTTTTACAAATTCAATTTTAAAACTTGTTTCAGGAGTTCTACTTCCGGTGTTCATGACTTTTCATTTTTCTTCAATCATATTTTCATCTCTCAGTGACATCAACCTTTATCTACCTATACCGAAAACTGCTGTCAACCTAATGCTCTTAAGAGGGCATTTTGATTTTCAACATCAGAGGCAGATGGTCTACATGAATAACAATGACTCAATGCCTCAACCTTCTTCTGCAGAATGATCTTCAGTATGGGAAGAAAGAATTCTGGAATTCTACTGAAAGATAGAATCAAATATGCAAGAAACAATGACTAAGGGCCTGCTTTGTACAAGCCATTGTGCTAGGTGTTATTTGGATCACCAAAGGGAGTATAGTCAAGTTGGAGAGATGAGACGTGAACAAGATACAAGCATTCTTTCATGATTCAAGAATCACTGGGTCAAGTTCACAGGGGGATCTCAGCAGCCATTGAGTCTATCCATACTTGAATAAGAAATCTCCTTACCCCAAACCCAATGCAACCAAAATTCAGAGGAATGTAGTAAATTGGGAAATAATTTTTACAGCTAATCTCAGAGATAAAGGTGTCATTTCTAGAATATATAGAGAACTGACTCAAATGTACAACTATACAAGTCATTCTCCAATTGATAAATGGTCAAAGGATATGAACAGGCAATTTTCAGAGGAAGAAATTAAAGATACATAAAATCATATGAAAAAATATTCTAAATCACTTTTGATTAGAGAGATGCAAATCAAAACAACTCTGAGGTACCACATCACGTCTATAAGATTGGCAAACATTACAGAACAGGAAAATGATAAATGTTGGAGAGGTTGTGGGAGAGTTGGAACACTAATTCGTAGTTGGTGGAGCTATGAGCTGATCCAACCATTCTGGAGAGCAATTTGAAACTATGCCCAAAGGGCTACAAAAATGTGCATACCCTTTGACCCACCAATTTCACTACTAGGACTGTACCTCCAAGAGATCATAAAAATGGGAAAGGGCCCCACATGTACAAAAATATTCATAGCAGCACTCTTTGTAGTTGCCAAAAACTGGAAGTCAAGGGGATGCCCATCAATTGGGGAATGGCTGAATCAATTATGGTATATGAATGTAATGGAGTACTATTGTGCCATAAGAAATGATGAACAAGAAGACTTCAGAGAGGCCTGGAAGGACTTATATGACCTGATGCTGAGTGAAAGGAGCAGAGCCAGGAGAACTTTGTGTACAGCAATGACCACAGTGTACAAGAGTTTTTGCTGGTAGACTTGGAACTTTGTAATAACTCAAGAACTTAAAAAAAAAAATTCCCAGTCATTTTCTAAGGCAAAATGCCTTCCACACTCAGAGAAAGAACTATGGAATTCATTCACAGAATGTAGCAGATCATGTCTCTGTGTGTGTGTGTATTATGTTTTGATTTGTTATATGATTTCTTCCATTTATTTTAGTTCTTTTACATAGCATGACTATAGTGAAAATATATTCAATAGAAAAGTATATGTAGATCCCATATAGAATTGTATGCTGCCTTGGGGAGGGAGGGGGGTGGTGGGAGGTAGGTGGGGGGGTAAAAATCTAAGTTTTATGGTAGTGATTGTAGAACATTAAAAAAAAATAAATAGAATAATAAAAAAAGAAAAAATCCCCCTACCACATTTCTGATAAATGATCACATGGTCTTGGAATAACTCCAATCAAAGAGGAATCTCAAGTTTCTCCTTACTCCTGTCTGTCCTCCATTGAGCTGCCAAAATGATCTTTTTAAAGTGTAGATCTGACCACGTCACCTCCCCCGCACCCGACCCCCACAATAAACTCCAACAGCTCCCCATTACCTCCAGCATCAATCACAAAATCCTCAGTTTGGCTTTCAAAGCTCTTAACAACTTTGATTTCTTTTTTTTTTTCATGGCTTAACCCTCTGTACATACTCTGAGATCCAGTGACCTTGGCCGTCCTGATATTTCTCTAACATAATGCCCCATCTCTTGATGATATGCCTTTTCGTCTTCTGTCCCTCTTCATCTCCCTCTGGGGCTTCCGTGGTTTCCTTCAAGGTTCTGCTGGAATCGTACCTTCTGTTGGTGGCTTTCCCTCATACCCTCACTCCAAGTGTCTTCACTCTGAGATTACCTTCCTTCTATGCCGGGTGTATCTCATAGTTATTTACATGTAGTCTCAGCCAAAGTATGCAATCAGTCATTTATGTGTATTCTCCCCCATTAGAATGTGAGCCACTGAAGAAAAGGGACTATTTTTGCATCTCTTTGCATCCTCAGGGCTTAACACAGGCCCTGTCACATAGTAAGCACTTAGTGAATGTCTGTTGACTTAAGATGACTTGTATCACCATAGGCAGCTCATTAAAACTCTCAGAGACTCAGTTTCCACATGTGCCAATTTGAGATACCTGTAGCATATCCCTCACATGGCTTTTGTGAGGTTCAGATACACAGAGAGTGCTTTGAAAACCTTAAACAGGTATCTCAATGTGGGGTGTTATTATCTCTGTAGTCTGGAAAGGTTTCCTGAATGAAGAAGGTTTTATGGAGTATTTAAAAATTAATAGCATTTTGATTATTAGAAAGAATGGAGAAAGATGCAAGAAAGACATGGAGAACAGGATAAAAAAAGATGTGGTTGTGAGACAGTGTCTGAAATGTTTGGGGAACAGCTAATAGGCTAATTTCAATGTCATAGGAATTGGTGGTGAGGCTCTACGGGCAAAATGGGTCTACAACGCTTCGCCAGGGAAACAGTAGGTACACATTCGTAATCGCTGAGCAGCAGGGTGAGATGATCAAAATGCCCACTTAAGAGCATTAGGTTGGCAGCAGTTTTCAGGATGGATCAAGAGATGTGAGAGCTGGAGACAGAGACCAATGAAGATTCTACTATGAGAGTACAGGAAAGTCCTGAACTAGAGCGGTGGCCATGGGTATAGGAAGAAATGTATGGATTCAAGAGAGGGACGGCTGGGACTTGACTCAAAGAGGGATGTCTGGGACTTGAAAATGAATTGACTGTTGGAGGGTCAAAGAAGAAGGAAGGCTTGGAGAAGACTTCCAGGTTTTGAGCTTGGGTGACGGAGAAAAGGACGTCAGCACTCAAAGAAATAGGGAAGCTGGGAGGGGGAACTGATTTTGAGAGAAAAGAGGAGTTTGCTTTCAATTTGTCTGCAGATGCTGGGGTGGGGGGAGGTGTTGTTAAGTGTCGTCAGCTATTTGAAGGTCTGTCATGTGAGAGAGGGGCTAGCCTCATGCTTCTTGGCCCTGGGAAGGTGGGGTGAGGAGGAGATGAGCCGAATGAGGGGCAGTGGGAGAAGGGTCCAAGAGGTGATGCTAATGATCAGATCAGTCCTGAAGAAGAATGAGTGGACTTTCTCCCCAGCAGCACTATTATGGGGTTATATTTGTGGCATTATCAAACTGGTAACTGTAGATGTGGCATAGGAATACTGGGTTGAAGATAGTCATATGACTGTTATCTGTAGGGGAAAGAAGTAGGGCCATGGAAGTGAAAACAATTTCTAAGTGGGAAAGACAACAGAGAGATCCTAGGATCATTGGTTAAAGATGAAAAGGAACTTTTAAACCATGGTGGTGGCCTCTTCCCCAGTATATAGATGAGTAAACTGAGGCATACAGATATTAAATGATTTTCTGAGAGTCACCATCTTTTAAGTGTCTGAGGCAGGACTTCTAGCCATACTTTCCTGATTCCAAGTCCAGAGCTTGAACAACAAACCACCTTAGTGGGGGCATCAAAGACAGAGGACTGATGGCCAAAGGAGTATCCGGACAGTGAAGTCAAAGATTTTCAAGTTCAAATTTTGACTGACAAGTCTTTGGCTGTGTTGATCCTGGGCAAATCACTTAAGTCCCTCTGAGATTCAGTTTCCTAATCTCTAAAATGGGGTCATTTGCATTTGTATTTCAACTTGGAGCTATGTTGTGAAAAAAGTATTTCATAAACCTTTAAGCTCTCTATAAATGTGATTGTTATTCACAATCCTTGCTTCTATTGTCATAATCAAAATGGAAAACAGAAAGACCAACAGTTATCATTATTATTGCCATCAAGAGTTTTGGGTCCTCAACAGCAGAAATCCAATTTCTTTCTAGTCAGATGACTATGGATCCCAAGGCACTGCTGTGCCCTGAGTTGAGTGGTAGAGCGGCCAGTTGTTACATCCCCCTTTGCAAATAATTCAAAGAGAACTTGGTGCCATTTGGGAAGAATGACTACCACAATGGGATGGGATGGCAGTGAACTCCTGTGAGTCCGGTCACCATTGGGCCAATCCCTGCTACTGTATTCTAGTTTTTTGGTTTTTGCTAAGATGTTCTAAGCTTTATTTTGTTTCTAGGCTGCTCAAGGCCCATTCCCCTTTCAATAACCATGTCCTTCCTTCTCAATTCTGATGCTGCACTGAACAGTCATTCCTTCCATTACATCTCTCACTGCTTTTCTGACTTCCTTAATTCACTGTCTCTCAACCCTGGTCACATCTCTGATTTCCCCTCTCTCAGCCTTAGTTTCTTTAACTGTAAAATAAAACAACTGGATTAGATGCTCATCAGGGTTATTTCCAATTCCCAAACCCTTGGTGCAGAGACATTGTTGACGCAGGAGCCAAGGGAGGCTGGACAACATGTGGGTAAGGCCCCAGACCTGGGCACTTGTGACAATGAGCTTGCCAGGCTCTTCTCCAGCTGCACTGGTCTCCACCTGCTGGGTGAACCCACATTCTGGGTCTGTTCTTCTCCAGGCAGCTGTTGGTGTTGGCCGCCCACTGTCCGCAGCCCACATGGATCTCTTATGTTCCATGCAGACTTACTCCCATGCAAGTGATCATAGTCAGAAGCCTGGAAAAAGATCCTGAGATCAAAGGAGAGCCAATTCCCCACCTGTTTCTCCATTCATCCATGTGACTCATTAAAACTAATGAGCAGAGAGCTAGACTAATTGTTCTGGAACAAGGATGATATAATTATCTCGAGAGGAAAATCAGGAAACTACTTTTGATCCTCCCATGGACATCAGTTCCCTCTAAGATTCCTGTAACAGCAACAGTCATATGTATTGCTGCTCCTGCGTATTTAATGAGTTTACTCTGCCAAGGGAGCCAGACAGGTCTAATCAGGTCCTTCCTATCTCTCCAAAGCTGGCAGCTTATTTGAGAGGAGACCTTGATGTTCTCTACTTGAGAAGAGTGATTGAACAGCCAGTCAGAAAAGCCCAAGTCACCGAAGGCCTCAGCTTTGAAAGAGATGATAATATGCACGTGTGCGGAATTCAGAGAGTGAAAGGTATATAATTCACAGTTTCTAAGGAGCTCCGTTTTACTTTGGATGCTGGGGAGCCAAAGTCTGTGTGTGGTTGGAGTAACTTAAGTCTTCTCTTCCCAAAAGCTACTGAAAATGTCATTGTACATTCTAGTGTGTTCTTTTCCATTCAAGTAATACTTATTAACCACCAATGATTGCTGGTCATTTTCCTTGACACTGGGGATATAAAGACAAATGAGTTAGCCCACGGAAATGTTACATTCTCTCTCTCTCTCTCTCTCTCTCTCTCTCTCTCTCTCTCTCTCTCTCTCTCTCTCTCTCTCTCTCTCTCCCTCTCTCTCTGTCTCTCTGACTGTCTCTCTCTCTCTCTGTCTCTGTCTCTCTCTTTCTTCCTCCTTTCTGTCTCTCCCCTTGGAGTATCTATCCCTTTATTATTTATATGTACATACACTAGCTATTATTATCATCACTACTACTATTAATAAAGTCTAGAGTTCTTGCTTTTAAGGAATGTAAATTCCACTCATGAATACAGTATTAATCCAGATGAGCAGATACAACACATATACACAGTAGTTTTGAGGTGGGGGGGAGCACTCATAGTGGGCAGGTTCAGGAAATACTGTGTAAAAAGGTGATATGATACCTGGATTGGACTTTGGAGGAAGCTGGGAATTCTAAAGGGTCTAAATGAGGTGGGAGATCATTCCAGGCAAGGAGGCCCCCCCTGTGTCAAGGTAAAGGCATGGGACATAGGGATGTTGTGTTTCAGGAGTGCTAGTAGAGTAGTTGGACCAGAATGGAGTGCTTGAATGGGGGTAATAAGTCAAGAAATAGAGGAGGAAGCTAATGTGGAAGGCTGAGCATTTTGTATTTTATCATTGACGTAGTAGGAAGATACTGAACATTTTAGCAGGGGCCTGATCCAGGCTTTGGAACCTCTGTGGAGGCTGGATTGTGAGACCAGAAAGCCAATTAGAAAGAAAGCTACTCTAATAGTCCAGAGGAGAGATAATGTGTTCCCAATGAATAGACATAACTTGGAGGAAGATTTCCCAATGGAGACTAAGAAGGAATGGTCATATAAGGTGGGGGCTGTGAGAGTGGGGACAACCATAGGGAAAAGACCTGTTCTGCTGATAGAATGAATGGGGTATGTGGAGTGAGAGAAAGTGAGAGACACAGGGTAACTTTGGGTAACTGGAAGAATTGAGGCATCCTCTGCTGAAACAGGGAAGCTTGGAGGAGAGACAGGTTTGAAGGGAAAGGTAGAAAGAGTCTTGTTGAAAACATGGTATTTGTGTTGCTGATAGGACATCTAGGGAGCCTCTCTGGCTACTCTGGGGGGCAAATTATGTCTTTTATTGTAGAAAATCATGTAAAAGATGAAGAACAGATTCTTTCCCTCATATTTCACATCTGTGCTTTACAGCTACCCCCTCCTCCCCTCAATTTTGAGGCAACTTAGAGGCGGGGCTAGTGATAAGAACCCAGGACACTGAGGCCGAGCCTCTCCCTTCAAACCCCACCTTGGTGCTTAACCTGGGGGACCTTGTTTCCCAGAGTCTCCATTTCCTCATCTTTGAAGTGAACAATTAGGACTCAATGATCTCCAAGTTTCTTTCCCTCCCAATCTATGAGACTAACTTTAGAATTCTTATCCACCAACTGAGACTGCTGGACTGAACATTCCCTAAAGTGCTTCCCGGGTCTAAATCTATGATGATGTAAGAGCAGACATCGATGGAACTAGAAAGGATGATCGATGTCCTTTAGACTGACCCCTCATTTTACAGATAAGAAATGGAGGCCAACGGGGAGAAGTGATTCCCCCAAATCACACAGACTCTTAATGGCAGACCTATGATGCGGGTCCCATGTCGTCTGATTCTAAAATCAACATTACTTCTTTGGGACCATTCCACCAGAGGCATGAAGGAGAATAGCATATTTTGTCAAGATAGCTCTTTGATAGGGGAGTTGGGTGTCTATTGTAGACAAATTCTTTAAAAATCTGAAAACAAAGAGAATTTGCCTTTTTATTTAAACATTCGAAGATTTTTGTTTCCATAAATGCATAAGCATCCTTGAGCATTTCTATTCTCTTGAATTATTCAAAAGCAGCTTTGCATTAAGCCTAGCCCTTTGGCAAGCAGGTCACCCCTCCCTGTTAGATCACAAATGGAATGAATTCTTCTTAGTTAATCAGGCATTTTCCTCCCAATTTGACTGGGTGACTTTCAAGTAGATGAAGACAAGCATGCCCTTTTATTATGATGTGATCAGTGACTTTATTTTTCCGGATTACAACTCACTTCTCTAGAACTCTTCATGTCCATGATCTCATATGACTCTAATAGCAACCCTGCAGCTCATTTCAACAGGTACATATCTTTGCCTCCATGGATCTTGGGCTGGAAGGTCTTTCAGAAGTCATTTAGTACACCTCTTCCTTTTAAAGATGAGGAAACTGAGGCCCAAAGAGACAGAAAGGGGAAAGCTTTTCTGTAGTTTAAGAAAAAACATTTTTAAATATAGCTAGCATGTATATAGCCCTTTAAAACAAAGTGCTTTATAATTTAGTCTCCCAGTAAGTCTGGGAAGTAAGTGCTATTATTAGCTTCATTTTTCAGATGGAGAAGCTCAGACACATAATGGCTAAATGGTTTGCCCAGAATCTCGTAGCTTGTGAGCATCCTCTAGCTCCTTTCACCTTGGCTAGCTGCCTTTGCAAGGGGAAGAAGGGCTTGGGGCAGAATTGGAAACCAGGTATCCTGCATTCAGATGCATTGCTTTCTCTGAGTCTTGCTGCTGTTCTCACTGGCCCCATCTTTGAAAAGAGGAAACTTGCTTAGTGGTTTGTCCATGGTTCAGATGGAAAAGAAAGTGGCAGCTGCGGTTTTGGAGCCTCTTGAAACAGACACTTCTCCCCTAGCAGGGAATACAAGGGCTATTAGGACCATTCTCAGTTCCTGGATCAGAACTGGGGTGCTACCCACCCCCAACCCACTTCCCCAATTCAAAAAGGAAAATAATGCAAGAAGTGATTCAAGTCAGAAGGAAGATGAATTAGGACAAAGTCTTGCTCAATGAGGGAAGAACCACACACTGGTCAATGGACTTGGAATCCTAGGATTCTTTGAGTCCACCAGAAAGGCTTTAGGAAGGTTCTGATCCACAAATCTGGAGGGAGAGGATTTTTGCCCTGATTTAGCTATGTGAAAGAAGTTGGGAAAGTAAAACTTTGCTTGGTGCGAAAAGAAGGGGGGATTTGGCAGAATGAACTGGGGAGTTCTTTGTAGGATGGTGAGAGCGAGGGCAGGAAGCAGTAACCAAACTGAAGTCTACTGCCCCAGAAGCCCAGGGATCCAACCGCTTCTCTTCTCTGCTCCTTAGCCAGCATTTTTCTCAGTCTCTAAATTCTTTATGTTTCCTACTTTGAGGCAAAGCCACAGTGGCTCCATTTTAGTTATCAGGTAACTAGCTCCCAGACTTTGACTTGGGGGAGCAAGGCACAGGGACATACCTAGACTTGTCATATGGAGGATGGCAATTTTCTTGGGGGAGTATGTTTCAGGAAAGTAAAGAATTGGCAGACATCTTACTATCCCTGGGAGTAACTTCCTCCATAAGTCATCAATCAATCAACTAGCATTTAAGCTCCGACTGTGTGGCAGGCATTGGAATCGTAAAGACAAAAGTGAATTGTATTATGGAGACAAATATATATATGAACATTTACAATATATAGGGATAGTGAATAGCTCTTAAATTTCATTTGTTAGGGAACTCCAGTGAGATGAAGAGATTATCTTTATCAAAACAGGTTGGCACCATCTGTAACCTCAGAGAATTTGAGAGGCAGATGGGATCTTCATGGTCATCTAGACCAATCCATATATGAAAGGAACCCTCTGCTCCCTTGCTCAGCCATCTGATGTTGGATCTCATCTCCACCCAGAAGAATCTTCAGTTTTCTTCAATCCTCCCCTCTTCAGTTACTGTCTCTCTCAAACCTGTCCTGATTCCTCAGCTGGTGAATTCTCTCTCCTGCCTCCATTTCCTATCATTTCCTTACCTTTTTCACCCTGCCCCTGAAAAAACAAAAGCTTCTAAGGGCAGGGACATTTCATTTTGGTTTTGTCTCTTCAGGGTTAGGGTTAGCACACAGCTTTGGACACAAGCATTCAATACATGCTTGTGATCATAAATTGGACTTCTCTCCATAGAAATGCTGCTTCCCCTTTATAGTCGTAAAATCGGACTTTCTGGAGCAAAACTTCAGAAGCAAAGGTTTCCAAAAGAGCCTGTTTTGTTTTCTAAGAAAAATGCTTTAAGTTTTTGAATGCATTTGATCTTTTGTTGTGAGAATGTGCTCATAGCATTTTAAAGAAGAAAAGGCTGTTAGTCTAACGTAGTACCGAATGCAGGAACTCGATAATATCAGGAAAACCAACTTCAAGATGTCAGTTTATGGAAATCAGTACTTCGATGCAGAGCTTTTATAAGGTTGGGGTGATGAGAGCTTTGCCGCAGGGGGCTGAATTTAGACAGTGCTGAAATTAGAGGGTGTTGATAGCACTGGGAGGCTTTCAACAGTACAAAAATGCCAGAGCTTGGCACCTGGTTATCAAGAAGAACTCACTAAAATAAGAAGTCACCAGATGAGAGGTAGGGTGAGCTCTGTCCTGTCTTACCATAGCTCAGTGGTCTCCAGAGCAGTGGCTTCATGCCAGGTACAGGTGGCTCAGGGTGTCTGCTTCTCTTCACCTTGGAAGTTAAAGCATGGTTTGTCTTCCTTAGCCCAGGTGTGATTTGTGCATTTTGCTGCTCCTAGCACCAAATTGTCTCATTTACTATGTGCTTCAATGAATTTTTCCACCTCCTCAGGGTAGGTTCTTATAGTCCAAACACACCTTCTCCTCAGCAGTTCTTAGCAGTGCTCTTCAATGAATACTTCACCAAAAATCCCCTCAAGGTGCTTGAGGTCTTTCTCTTGATCTTTGAATAGCTTAGGATGCAGGAAGGTTGGTCTAGAGGATAGAGAGGAACCCAGGGACACCTGGGTTCAAATCCTACTCTGCCAAATACTGGTAGTGTGACTTGGTCAGCTGCTTAATCTCTACATTCTCTAGGCAAATCTTTAAGGTTATAAATTGCAGTGACTATTTGCTTTGGTAGAGGGAGTTTCCTCACCCAGGAGTTCTCTGGATGAATGAAATCAAAGCTAACTCTAGTTTCTAGGCTAGGGTAGCCATTTCAGTCCTCACACTGACCACCTGGCATCTCTTACTTTCTGTCTGTGACTGTCCTACCTCCTTTTCCAGGCATCCATGTTCTGGATGGCATCTTTTAGGTCATTTCTCTTAATCTATTGCCCAACCACCATCTTTCCTTGGCCCTAGGTTATCTACTATGATACTTCCTCTTTTTTATGATAAACTAGAATTCTTGGGCATCGAAACATGACAGGAAGGAAGGATATTGATGTTTATGTATATATATATAAATTATATATAAGTGATTTTACATATATATATATATAATTGTTATAAGAAGATTATTTTTTCCTAAAAGGACTATCTTAGGATGATCAAAAGCATGGCACGTAGTAGGCACTTAATAAATGCTTTTGACTATCCGCCTTGCTGAATACTTGAAGTTTCCTAAATGGGATCCATCCTGATCTGTTTCTCCTGCCAGAGTTCGACCCAATTCAATGCTGGTCTAAGGTATAGTTACTAACAAACTAACAATGCATAGAAATCTATCTAATTCTCTTCCAACTACCATGGTATCAAAATATTTTAGTACCTTAAATCTCAAATAGATCCTCTCTCCTCCTATTCTTCTCCTTCTCCTCCTCCTCCTTCTTCTTTCTTCTTCTCCTCTACACGTATGCTATTTGAGAGCGAGAAATCTTTACTTTTGTTTAGCACAATGCCTGGCACATAGTAGGCACTTAATACAAGTTCATTGAATGGATGAATGAAAGGTACATACAAAGACTTGTTGATTGAATGATTGATTACCCTGATTTGAAGGTAGCTCACTTAACCCCACGGGTTAACTATTAAATATATATTTGTGAAATAGAATGGAAGAGGATACAATGTTGGGGTAGATACCTGGGTACCAAATGGAATGGGGCCAAAAAAAGTAGAAGCAATCTTTGAGGGCCAAGGGCAAGCAGATGTGATATTTGGGACTCCAAGAACATGACAGATGGTGTGGAGTAACTGAAGACAAGGGGACACTGGGCATGTCAAGATTTATTTGTCTTTCTTACTCTATTATCTTGGAGTGAAAGTAATTGAAACAGATACCAATATGGATGACTTTATCAACATTAAACAATCGATACCTCCAGAATCTATTCAGTAGGAATAGACATTGGTAAAATTTTTAAATATATAGTTAAAAAACCTTTAAGAACCGAGAACATACTCTTATTTTATTAAAGCAACAACAGATAGTTAGAATGTAAGTTTCATGAGTGAAAGGATTATTTCATTTGTTGTGTTTGTATTTCCAGATTCTACCATAATGCCTGGCACACAAAAGGTATCTAATAAGGCTGCTGATTGGTTGGCTTATAGCAGAGGTTTTAAGCTTGCCTGTCATCCTGGTATTTGTAGTCCAGAAGTGCAAATACTTCCCTCTTCAACTCTTCAGCTCAGAGTCATTTGAGGCCATCCTGATCTTTAATCTTGAAGGAAGAATTGGCTCATACTCTGGAGTGCTTACTGCAAGAGACTAACCAAGAGGATGGAATAGGGACCTTAGGAAATAAGTAGGAACAATGTGGGGGGTTCAGCCTCCCCAGTCTCACATAGGACTTAATGACCTGAGTCAGGAAATGCAATAGGGAAAAAAGAGTAAATGAAAATTTGTCTTCTTTTAATTGGACAGGGTGGAGGATGGATATCAGAGAGTTCTTCCTAGGTCTTCCACCATTTAAGGAGGGCACCCAGGGTATTTACCTCCTCATTTCTCTCATGGCTTCTTTCCTGGACTTCATGGTATCTGGAAACTCATGATCCTACAAGATAAATAAAATTCTCTATCTCACACCTCCTCAGATCATTCCCACCTGACTGGAAGGCTTCATCTTCTTGGCCTCTTCCTCCCCTCATTCACTTTCTTTTTATGTTTTCTTCCCCCATTATACTATGAGCACCTTGAAGGCAGGAACTCTCCTATGCCTTTCTTTGCATCCCCAGAACTTAACACAGTGCCTAGCATATAGCAGTCAGTTAACAAATATTTATTGATTATTGACTATAGGCAATTCAAAGAAAAAGAATCAAGCTGAAACCACTTCTCTAATGTGAGAAGTTGTAATGACAAAGTTTGCTGTTTCTCCAACTTCCTCTCCATTTGCCTGACCAAAAACAGACTCTTAAAAATGTAAACTTAAATTAGGTTAAAGAGTCAAATTTCTGACTGAATTTTAGGCATTTTTCTAACTGGGGGCTCTAAGCTAATGTCATTTTGTTACTAACTTTTCACTTGTTATACACACCATAAAGTACTAGAGGAGGGGATTATACGGCCTGGAGGGGCCATTATCTTTCCCCTTGCCTATAAAAATGAGATTATTATTGTAAAAGAGTGTGACTGGTTAAATCTTCAGAGATGAAAAGTGTAGAGAAGAGAGCATGTGACTTGCATGGCCCTCAGCATCTGTGCCCTGCATCACTATATGACTGCCTGCCTGACTGTATTAGGTTGGTTGTAGTGCAAGTGGTACATACAAATCTCTCCCTTTCTGGATGAAGTATTGCAAGCCTCATTACATTACTGGAGGCAGATATGCCAGTTGGTACATTTTTTTTGGTAAAGCAAGATGACAATATTCCATAAAAACTACACAGCTATTCAAGCTGCTGACTTGGAGGTCCAACTCCAGGGCTCTACCATAAGTATCCAATTGACAAGAAAAAAAATCTAACTTATTTATCCAAAAATAGTCATAGTAATTCACATATAATAATTCACAATAACAAAATAAACTTAAAATAGTTCATGTATACAGAATTGGAGAATGACTGGACAAAGTAAGATATGAACATGAGGAAATGATTATACTGTAAGAAAGTTCAAATATAAAAAACTACGAAGAATTATGGGAAAAGAATCAGGATAGTGTAGTGGATAGGATACAGAAGAAACTAACATCAGAAGGAATTAAGTTCAAATCCTGATTCTCACATTAAACAGTGAAATCAACAATGACTTTGAAGTCAGAGGATTTGGTTCAAATCCTGCTGCTGGCACTTACTGCCTATGTGCTACTGGGCGAGTCATTTATCCTCTCTGAGTTTCCTCATCAATAAAATGAGAGGCTGAAATCCCTTCTAACTCTAAATCTATGATGCTGCTGTGTGACCAGGAGCAAGCCACAGTTTTCTCTTCTGTAAAATGGGTGTAATGATATCTGAATTACTTACTTCACAGGATTTCTTTTTCTTTTTCTTTTTAATTTATTTAACTTTTAACATTCATTTTCACAAAATTTTGGGTTACAAATTTTCTCCCCTTTTATCCCCTCCCCCCCCAAACCCAAGCATTCTAATTGCCCCTGTGACCAATCTGCTCTCTCTTCTATCATTCCTCTCTGCCCTTGTCTCCATCTTCTCTTTTGTCCTGTAGGGCCAGATAGCTTTCTTTACCCCTTTACCTGTATTTCTTATTTCCTAATGGTAAGAACATTACAGTTGATCCTAACACTTTGAGTTCCAACTTCTTTACCTCCCTCCCTCTCCACCCCTTCCCTTTGGAAGGCAAGCAATTCAATATAGGCCAAATCTGTGTAGTTTTGCAAATGACTTCCATAATAGTTGTGTTGTATGGGACTAACTATATTTCCCTCCATCCTATCCTGTCCCCCATTACTTCTATTCTCTTTTGATCCTATCCCTCCCCATGAGTGTCGACCTCGAATTGCATTCTCCTCCCCATGCCCTCCCTTCTATCATCCCCCCCACCCTGCTTGTCCCCTTGTCCCCCACTTTCCTGTATTGTGAGATAGGTTTTCCTACCAAAATGAGTGTGCATTTTATTCTTTCCTTTAGTGGAATGTGATGAGAGTAGACTTCATGTTTTTCTCTCACCTCCCCTCATTATCCCTCCACTAATGAGTCTTTTGCTTGCCTCTTTTATGAGAGATAATTTGCCCCATTCAATTTCTCCCTTTCTCCTCCCAATATGTTTCTCTCTCCCTGCTTGATTTCATTTTTTTTTTAAGATATGATCCCATCCTCTTCAATTCACTCTGTGCACTCTGTCTCTATGTATGTGTGCGTGTGTGCCTGTGTGTGTGTGTGTACTCCCACCCAGTACCCAGACACTGAAATGTTTCAAGAGTTACAAATATTGTCTTTCCATGTAGGAATGTAAACAGTTCAACTTTAGTAAGTCCCTTATGACTTCTCTTTGCTGTTCACCTTTTCATGGTTCTCTTCATTCTTGTGTTTGAAAGTCAAATTTTCTTTTCAGCTCTGGTCTTTTCATCAAGAAAACCTGAAAATCCTCTATTTCATTGAAAGACCAATTTTTCCCCTGAAGTATTATACTCAGTTTTGCTGGGTAGGTGATTCTTGGTTTTAGTCCTAGTTCCTTTGACTTCTGGAATATCCTATTCCATGCCCTTCGATCCCTTAATGTAGAGGCTGCTAGATCTTGTGTTATCCTGATTGTATTTCCACAGTACTTGAATTGTTTCTTTCTAGCTGCTTGCAATATTTTCTCCTTGACCTGGGAACTCTGGAATTTGGCCACAATGTTCCTAGGAGTTTCTCTTTTTGGATCTCTTTCATGCGGCGTTCTGTGGATTCCTTGAATATTTATTTTGCCCTCTGGTTCTAGAATCTCAGGGCAGTTCTCCTTGATAATTTCATGGAAGATGATGTCTAGGCTCTTCTTTTGATCATGGCTTTCAGGTAGTCCCAAAATTTTTAAATTGTCTCTCCAGAATCTATTTTCCAGGTCAGTTGTTTTTCCAATGAGATATTTCACATTATCTTCCATTTTTCTACTCTTTTGGTTTTGTATTGTGATATCATGCTTTCTCACAAAGTCCTTAGCCTCCATCTGTGCCATTCTAGTTTTGAAAGAACTATTTTCTTCAGTGAGCTTTTGAATCTCCTTTTCCATTTGGCTAATTCTGCTTTTGAAAGCATTCTTCTCCTCATTGGCTTTTTGAACCTCTTTTGCCAATTGAGTTAGGCTAGTTTTCAAGGTGTTAATTTCTTCAACATTTTTTTGGTTCTCCTTTAGCGGGGAGCTGATCTGCTTTTCATGCTTTTCTTTGGTCTCTCTCATTTCTCTTCCCAGTTTTTCTTCCACCTCTCTAACTTGATTTTCAAAATTCTTTTTGAGCTCTTCCATGGCCTGAGCCCATTGGGTGGGCTGGGACACAGAAGCCTTGATTTCTGTGTCTTTGCCTGATGGTAAGCATTGCTCTTCCTCATCAGAAAGGAAGGGAGGAAATGTCTGTTCTCCAAGAAAGTAGCCTTCAATAGTCTTATTTCTTTTCCCTTTTCTGGGCATTTTCCCAGCCAGTGACTCGACCTCTGAATATTCTCCTCACACCCACCTCGCCTCCTGGTCCTCCCAGCCAGCGTTTGGGGACTGAGATTCAAATGCTGCTTCCAGCCTTAGGGCTTTTGGCGGGGGCAGGGCTGCTATTCGATGTGAGAATTAAGTTCAGGTGGTCAGGTCAGGGCAGGGCTGCCTCTCAGGCTCAGTTCCCTCAGGGGGTTTATGCACAGACCTTCCACAATGGATCCAGGCTCCCGCCCTCTTGGGGAGCCCCTGTCTGCAGCTGCCTCTCAGCTTCTACCTCCCGGGGGGGCCCGAATCATGGGGGCACCCCACTCCCCTCTCGACCTTCCAAAGAGACTCTCTCACTGACCCCCATCACCTGTGGGTGGAGGGACTTGTGTGGCCACTGGAGATCCCGTCCCTGAAGCCTGCTCGGGTCTGTTTCTCTTGGTGCCGTGGCTGCAGCAGGTCTGGGCTGGGCTCCGCGTCTGCAGCGCGATGGACCTTTTGTGAGAGGTTTGCAGGTCCCTCTGTGGGTGGAGGGACCCGCGTGGCCACTGGAGATCCGTTCCCTGAAGCCCGCTCGGATCTTTTCCTCTCGCTGGCGCGGCCACTGCAGGGCTGCCCTCAGCTCCCAGTCCCGGCGCCCAGTCCGCAGCGCGAAGGACCCCCCGCGAGAGGTTTGCAGGTCCCTCCGGAACAGAAATCTCCCTCGCTCCAACATTCCATGGCCTCTGGGTGCAGAATTCGCCATGAGTTACTCCCCTGTAGCCATTCTGTGGGTTGTGGGTTCGGAGCTATGTGTATGTGTGTCTTTCTACTCCACCATCTTGGCTCCGCCCCCACTTCACAGGATTTTCAAAGCCACATACTGTACATAAAATGTTATGATATAGATACCATTTATCATTAATATATGAAAGGATTAAGAATGAAGATCTCAGAAATAGAACAATTAACATACAAGTTAAGTAATGATAACAAGAAATGACCATTAAAAGAAGTATGTGAACATGAGACATTGGAAAGGGATATGGGACAAAGAGCATATCTTTGTTAACAACTTGGAAAAGTTGATATTCATATTGATACATTTTAAATAACAAATTGATGGCACACACACACACACACACACACAAATGCACATTAGCATGCTCTGTCGGGCTAAACCCAGATTAAGGAGAGAATGAGGTCTGGAGCTCAACAGTGACAGTTACCAACTGGGCATCTCTAGGCAAGTCATTGAGATGATCCTGGGACCCACAGAGCTGGAACTGGAATGTCTAGGTCACCCAAGAGGTCATGTAGTTCAACTGAACCTCAGAGAGGGGGAGCCCAAGGTCCCACAGCTCTAAAACAGCAGAGCTAGGGTGAGAACCCAGGAATTCCTTCTCCAGAAACCACTTTATTTCCCATTGTGCCATACTGCCTCTCTCTCCACCTCAGTTTCCTCATCTCTCAAGTCCAGATGACTGTAGACTTGAGGGTCCTGTCTGCCAGAAAGGTCCCGGAAAGTCTTCATGAATGTGCCTGGTGGGCATCCTGTGTGACTCTGGTTTGTGTGGCTTGGTTGTCTTTGTGGAAGGTTCCTTAAGTATGGAAGAAAACAAGAGTGAAACAGGAAACAAAGAGGCATCAGTCAAGGGCCATGTTTACTTTGTGTGTTTCTCCAAGGTAGTTAGGTCCTCAGTCTATTGACCCTGGAGAATGTCTGCCCCATCTCCACCCACCTGACAAGACAGCCCCAAAGACGAGGAAGCAAAAACCTGTTTCCCACAATGTAGTGCACCAACATGGCCAGCAGAGGGCACTGTCCTTCAGTTAGTTTCCAGAGTATCATTTCTTAAAACCAAGGGAACTGTACAGATCCCAGCAACAATTTAAGTAAGGGCTCCTATGGATGTTCCTCCATCTTAATTCTTGGGATGTAAATAAGCCCTTCAGGATCCCATGGTCCACAGCTCCCTGTCTTGGCAGCTGCTTTAGAAACCAATTTCCCTTTTTAAGGGTCTCATTTTGTCCTTTCAACACAAAAAAATCCAGTGACAGTGCTTGGCATCTGCATGTGGACAGATAGTCCAGGGCAATAGCCAGTCAAAGCCTCAGTGATATCCTCTGCAACTTGCCAGTTCAATTTCACTTGGTCACCAGGCTGGTTTCCCCAGGATCATTCAATATTTAAATAAAATATATCCCTAAAGAAAAGAGTCCAAGTAGAGTTTTCAGTTGTGATGAAGAAAAAAAATTCCTGTTTCCTGAGTGTTTTTTCCTAAAATAGCTCTTGCAAAGTTTACAAGAGAAGCCAACTTTGCCAAATGCAGTTAAATCTCAAGTGTCCTGAGAAGAAAATCAGAGAAGGGCATAGGAGTGGGGTGAGAGGGCAAACTCATCCCAAATTTTTAGTCTGTCTTTCAATTACTGTATAGACAAGCATGTACCCAGACTCTTGGGCAACTAGATGGTACACTGGATTGAGTGCTGGGTCTGGAATTTTAGATGGCCCATCTTCCTGAGTTCAACTCCAGCCTCTAACACTTACTAGTTATGTAACTATGCAAGTCACTCAGCCCTGTTTTCCTCAGTTTCCTCATTTGTAAAATAAGTTGGGGAAGGAAATGGCAAACCACTCCAATAACTTTGCCAAGAAAACCCCAAATGGGTAGGACACAAGTGAAAACGACTGAACAATGACAACAAAATCCTGTATCTGAAGAGTGAACACACTGATGGTAGAGGAAGCCTGTGGATAGAAGGCAAAAATTAGCTTCTGGTTATTCCTCACCCTGAGAGCTACAGTATGACAACACTGTATGAACTTCCTTTGACATTTTCATGTCCCCATTGTCTTCTCCTCCAGCCTGCAGAAGGGTCCCCTTTTCACCCAGGATAACTCCAGCTGAGTCTTTGGTCCTAATCCTCACCACCTCCTGGCCACCTCTTTCACCCATTCTCTACCTGGTATCCTGCACAGAGCTTGGGACTTGGACTCAGAAGACCGAAGTGTGTTCAAATCTGGCCTCAGACATGTAGCATCTGTGTGACCCGGAGCAATTCCCACCATTTTCCTCAGCCTCATTTTTCTCATCTAGAAAATGAGAAAGTTGTACCTCAAAGGTGACCACCAGCTCTGTACCTAAGATTTTCCCACCCAGAATTGCTTGCTGAACATATTGATGAGACATATCCACTCTAGAAAATCTCATTTTGGATGGCTACCCACATGGCTCTGGGGATGAGTCTCTCCTTCCTCATTAAAGCCATGCAGGGCTCTTCATGATCCCCTCAAGCATTTCTTCATGCATTTCCACTTTTTCATCCTCCCCCTCTCTTCCCTCACTCAAAGCCTACACCTGACATTAAGGCCTCTTCCTGTCTATCTGACAGGGAATCTTTCAGGATAGATGGTCCTGGTTTGAAGATGTAAGGATGCAATCCTAAGCATGACACGACCCCACCATAGACTTGCCACATGTCAACGCAGTCAGGATGTGAAATGAAAGGGAATAAGAATGAGTAAGTGGAAGCTGGACAAAACTACCTTTCCGTGGATGGTAGGGATCGGGGAGGCTGCTTTGCAGAACACCATAAGCCATCTTGGTGAAGGCCCCCGGGGTGTCAGTGCCTGGGACGCCAGGGGAGGGGAATCAGTGTGTGCTGATGGTTAATGATAAGTGGGTGTGATCACCATAGTGGACCAGGCTACTCTACCTCCATTATACTGGGTTTGGACTGGTCTATTAGGCTGCAATTCCCCCAAGCTCTAAATTTCCATTCCAAATAGTATCACTGAGCCCCAGGGTATATGGGGCATATTTTTTCAAATGGTTCCGAGCATGATCCAGTTCACAGTCAATCATTTCAATGGCACTAGGGGATTTCCTGATTTCCCCACCCCTCCCCTATCTCTCCCAAGGAAGTATCTCAAAATTTGAACAGGAAGAGACCTTTGAAGGCATCCAGTCTGACCCCCTCACAAGGGAATGGAGACTCAAAGGGCTGGTGTTTCTACAATACATTAAGGTTCGCAATGCATGTTACAGATGTGACTTCATTGTAGCCTCACTCCAAGCCTGGAGAGCCATCATACCCTTGGTGTCAGTGTCCCCAACCTAAGGAGGAAATAAAGGCTCAGGGAGCTTAAGAGATTCCCTAGGGTCAAATGTCAGAGGCACCATTCAAACCCAGGTCCTTTGACTACAAATGCCACACTTTCTCTGTGACACAGATGAGGTTAGTGATATACCTGTCCACATTTGAGCTGCTCTGTCTAAGTTGGATGGACCACCTTCAAGTCCTTTTCACAATGACCATAGGGTCATGGGAAAGGACATCTAGAGTTTCAGAGGCCTTAGAGGCAGTAACCTTCTTTCACTTTAGAGATGAAGAAACTGAAATCTAGGGAGGTTAAGTGATTTGTCCAAGTCACACTGGACCTGGGTTCGAGTGTTACATCTGACACATAGCAATATGTGATTTTGGTCAAGTTTCCTGTCTCTGGGCCTAAGTTTTCTCATTTATAAAATAAAGGGGTTGGGTCTAGTGATTTGTTAGACTCCTCACATGAAAGGTGCATGATTCCTACTGGACCTAGGGTGAGTCTGGCCTCTTTCTCCCTCTGTAGCAAGCAAGAGGGTCAGGATGTCTTTGTTCCCCTCCATTAGCTCCTTCTCCCTTCTCATCATCTTACCACTACCAAGCAGTCCAGTCATCATATTGAGCAAGGCTGATTGGTGGAGGAGTAATTTGAATGGACTCACCCAATTACAAGAGGTACTTCTTAGACCAACCTTGAACTTGACCTACAGGCATTGTGGGGTAGAAGCTCTATAAGCTTGCTTTATTGGGTTTCAGCTTAAAAGGAGCAGGTGATGGGTGTAACCAGGAACAGAAGGGACAAGGTGACAGCAACAAGGAGCAAGAAGTGGTCAAATAATATTTTTAAAAAGAGTTTTAGATGAGGCAAGTCCATTCACTGGGCTTGGCATTGGATGTTCCTCTGAACAAGAAGTCAGATGCACATTTTGCCATTGGAACCCCCTAGTCCCCTCACTGATGGTTTGGGGGAAGCCAGCTCCCCTCAGATTGCTCAGTCTGTCTGACCTAGTGCCTCTGGACTGGCTTTCTGTCCATGGGGAGCTGCTCTAGGGATGGGACATAGGCTAGGAAACATCACCAACCTCATTCAAACTCCCTGGAATCTTGGGGCCCAATGTGGGGGCAAATCTGAATATGCCAAGAGACCTTGATTCAATCTCTCCAGGAAATGGAGCCCAGGACACCCCTGAGACCCTCAGAGAATTAAGGACATTATAGGTCACCAGAGAGGAATTCACTCCAATCCTGCCCTGTTCTAATCTATCCAGACCCTTGAGTAGGATGTAAACACTAATCAGCAGAGCTATCCCTGGGAAAGGAGAGCATCTGGACTTGATAGAGGGCCAACAGATGCTGGGCAGACATAGACTGACCCTGGAAGCCTTGCAGGCAGGTCCCTCCCAGGCAATCTTGCAAACAGATAAGTCAGCACGGATTGGCTGGTCTCAGTAAGTGGGTCCATGTTCTATCAGGAGTGCCCATGGCGGGGTAAGAAAGGATAGTGTCTGTCCCACTTCTCAGATGAAGAAACTGAGGGCAGGTCATGGAGATGATGAATCTGAGAACCAGGAGTGGAATGAAGGGTCCCTGGTGCTGCTTCTACTCTACACCTTGACCCTCACCACTACAGTAAAGCCCTCCATGTGTGCCTTCAGCATTTTCTGGAAGACTGTCATGATCTGTGGGGACGGATACCCATTATCTGGCTAGTACTAATTCCAGTGAGTAAATTACACAAATCAAGCTTCTTCTGTGGTCTAGAAAAGAGACCCTTCTGCTTTAAGAGAAAGGACCAAAACCAACAAAACCAACTTTAGGGTACTGGGCTCCCAATGCTCACCCCAACAGCAGTACATGCTGCAGGTATGAAAGACAAATAGCAAAATGGCGGCTTCTCCAAGGAAGGCTTGTTTTGTCTTTGTGCCACTGAGGCCAGGACAGTCTCTGGAACACAGTAGCCACTTGATAAGTGTTTACTGTGAAGGTTTTAATTGACTAAGTTGTGGACACACCCCCTTTACCTGCCCACCTACCCCCACCTCCACATAAACACATACACACACACACACACACACCCACACACTCGTGTGAGCAAATGGGTTGGGCAGGCTTGGTTAGATGCACCACCCTTTTCTAATGGTAGCATCTGAGAGGTTGCCTGTGCTATCCATTCTCCATGTCAATGGGCCTGCCCTGGAAGCATCATGAACTATGATATAACCAAGTCACTGATGACAGCCCAGAAAGGTGGGCTTACTATGTAATAGTCATAATGGTAATGTTTACTCTCCTGTGTCACTGCCTCCTCGACCTCTGATAGCTCTAAATCTGGGAGGGATTCAAGAACCATCTTCTGCATTGGGGAAGAGTATAACGAAGTCATTTCAGGAGGGTAGTGGCTGAGAAGGGGCAGCACTGGCAGTGCAAGGGAAACCAGATGACATCCATGGCTTTCTCCATTGAAGGGTCTACATGCCCTCTCAGATCTGGAAACAGCCTCTTTGTGCTTGGGACAAGCCCAGAGCAAGAGCAGAATGCTCCTGCATGTGGAAGTGGAGGGAAAGAAGGACCAACCAGCACTGGGTCTGACGGGGGAAAGCCCATAGGGTAGATCACAATTTGAATTCATTATTCTGGCTGACTAGGTACAAAATGAGATTGACTTTACTTTGTTGGTGCCCTTCAAGAACCGTTAACACCCTCTATATTTGGACAACCTGGAGCAAAGCCAGCATGATCCCGCTCTTGTTGCAGCTTTGTGAAGGAATGGCGCCCCAGGTCAGGAGGAGGGTTCTGGGCATTTATATTTTGCTTTCACTTCAAAATGGTTTTTACATTTTTTATTTCATTTTTGTTCAGTTGTATCTGACTCTTTGTGACCCCATTGGGGTTTTTCTTGGCAAAGATACTAGAGTGGTTTGCAATTTCCTTCTGAAGCTCATTTTACAGAGGAGGAAATTGAGGCAAACATGATTAAGTGACTTGCTTAGGATCACACAACTAGTGTCAGATGTTATTAAATCTTCATCATGAAACCATCTTTATCATGATGGGTATAAAGTAGACCTTTGATGAACAATCCATTTTTTTTCAAGTTAGTTTTGATTCCACCCCACAGGTACTTAAAGGGGTCTAAATCAAGTGAGTTCCCAGGCTAGTGAAGCATATTTATATCAACTTTGGGATATTTTTTTTAACCTTAAATGACATGTGCTATAGTACAAGATAGAATTATAATAGTCATTTCAATTTGGGAATTTCTGAAATTCTAGAACAATTTTACTCTAATATGCATCAGAGTTCATTATTCCCGCAATGGAAACAATACTTTCAATCTTACTGAAAGTTAAAAACTCCTCCAAATCTTATTTGAGTTGATGCTTCACAGTCTGATGAAGATGCCCAGATCCTTACAGGCTTACTTGAAACTCTTCTAACAGTAGCCCTCATATGATCTCATTTTTTTCTTTTCTTTCATTTTTGACTGATTCACTTTTTTTATACTAGGTCATTTAAACATTACTTCTTTACTATTGATTTAAATATTTTATATTTTTGTAAATATCCATTTTATCTAAGTTGTTTTTGTTGGAATATGTTGAGCAAAATAGTTGCTCATTTCCTCCTTAATTCTAAATTTCCCCTTCTAATCTTTTATTCAACTATGTTCTCTTCCTCTGTTTTTTAAAATCAGATTCGCAGTGTGTTATATTAATTAAAAAAAACAATTCCTAAGGTTTTTTAAAACCAATTCAATGGTTTTGTTTTGGTTTTAGTTTTGTTAATTTCCCCCCTGCCCTACTTTTTGGTGTTTAAAATAGTACCTTTGGTAATTAGTTATTGTTGGGATTTTTTTGGTTCCATGCCCAGTTCTTTGATTTGTTCTTTCTTTTGAAAGTGTTTAGGGACCTAAAATTTCCCATAAGTACTATTTTAGCTGCATCCCATAAATTTTGATATCTTGTCTTATTGCTGTCATTTTCTTTGATGAAATTTTCTGTTGTTCAAATGACTTATCCTTTGACCTAACTTCTTTTAGGTTTAAATTATTTAGTTTCCATTTCATTTTAATCCTTTCTTCACAGTCCTTTTATGCAATTTTTATTTCATTGTGGTAGAGCAAGAAATAGTGTATTTATCAGATTTATGGAGAAGGGAAGAATTTTTGACTAAAAAAGAGATAGAAAACATTATGAAGTGCAAAATGGATAATTTTGATTACATTAAACTGAAAAGTTTCTGCACAAACAAACTCAATGCAACCAAGATTAGGAGGGAAGCAGAAAACTGAGAAAGAATTTTGCCACTAGTGTCTGTGATAAAGACCTCATTTCTAAAATATATAGAGAACTGAGTCAAGTTACAAGAATGCAAGTCATTTCCCAACTGATAAATGTCAAAGGATATGAACAGGCAGTTTTCAGAGGAAGAAATTAAAGCTATTTGTAGTCATATGAAAAGAAATGCTCTAAATCACTACTGATTAGAAAGATACAAATCAAAACAACTCTGAGGTACCACATCACACCCATCAGATTGGCTAACATGACAAAACAGGAAGATGATAAATGTTGAGGAAGATGTGAGAGAGCTGGAACATTCATTGTTGGTGGAGCTGTGAGCTAATCCAATGATTCTGGAGAGCAATTTGGAAATATGCCCAAAGGGCTACAAACATGCATACCCTTTGACCCAGCAATATTGCTTCTCTGACTGTATCCCCAAGAGATCATAAAAATGGAAAAGGGTCCCACATGTACAAAAATATTTATAACAGCCTATTTGTGGTGGCCAAGAACTGGAAATCAAGGGGATGCCTATCAATTGGGAAATGGCTGAATAAATTATGGTATATGAATGTAATGGAATACTATTGTGCTGTAAGAAATGGTGAACAGGAAGACTTGAGAGAAGCCTGGAAAGACTTATATGAACTGATACTGAGTGAAAGGAGCAGAACTGGGAGAACTTTGTACACAGTAACAACCACAGTGTGAGATGATTTTTTCTGGTAAACTTAGTACTTCATTGCAATGCAAGGACTTAAATAATTCCCAATGGTCTTTTAAGGCAAAATGCCTTCCACATCCACTGAAAGAACTGTGGAATTTGATTGCAGAATGAAGCAGATCATTTTCTTTTGTATTATGTTTTGATTAGTTTTATTATTCCTCCCATTCATTTTAATTCTTCTACGCAACAGGACTAAGGCGAAAATGTGTAGAACTGTATGTTGTGTCAAGGTGGGAGTGGGGAGGTAGGGAGAAAAAGGGGAAGGGAGAGGAAAAATCTAAGATATAGAAGTGATTGCAGAACATTGAAAACAAATAAAATAATTAAAACAAAATTCATTGCATTGTAGCCAGCAAAGAATATGTTTATTATTCCTGTATCTCTGCATTTGTTTGTGATGTTTTTGTTATGATTCATGATTAATTTTCATAAAGTTCCCATATTCAACTGAGAAATGTATAATTTCCTTTCTGTTCCTATTCAATAACTGTCAGAGAGTTAAGTTTAAAAAAATTCTATCCAGGTCTTTAATTTTTGTTTTTAGATTTGTCCATATCCAAAAAGGGTAGACTGAGAATCCCCATTATCACAGCTTAACTTTCTATTTTTTCCAGCAATTCAATTGACTTTTCTCTTTTTAGATGATATGCCATTTGGTGTACATGTATGTGTGTGTTTTCATAAATAAATATATGATACATGTTTCATTATATATATATATATATCTATATTCATTCACACTTTAGGTTACCTTTTGGGATAATGTACTTTTTTTCATCTATTTTTAATCTTGTCTATTTTTATTGTTATCATTTTTAAAATTATAATTGCTACACCTGTTTTTATTGAATTCACTTGAATCATAATAGATTTTGTTCTAGTCCCTTATTATCACTGTGCAAATACTTAAGTGTGTTTCTTGTATATAATATGTTATTGGATTCTGATTTTTAATTGATTTTGCTACTATATCTGTTTTACTAGTGTGTTATGGAGGAGCTTATCCTATTCCCAAAGTGGTTTATTGTGCATTTTCCTCCACATTCTCTCAAATTCTTCTTTCTTTTTGCTTCCATTTTAAAAAGAAGAAATTATTAGTGTGGAATTTGCATAATATGAGTGATCTATTATTGAATCAATCTCTTTCTGCTTCATTATCCCCTCTTCTTTTCCCATCCCTTATCACGTTTTTACTCTTTCTTTCCTTTAATCCTCCTTTAAGCTCGACCCTTCAATATTCGATCTTGTTTTGCTTATGAATGCTCTCTCACTGATCTTGCCCATCCTATTAAACCTCTTCTCCTTGTGCCCATAAGTTTCTCTGCCGTGTTTAATATATTTATATATTAATTTTGAATGTGTGTGTGTGTGTGTGTGTGTGTGTGTGTGTGGTGTGTAAGTGTCTATGTAGGTGAGGTCAGTCTTCTTTTGTTTAGTTAAGATGAAAGTGAGGTTCAGGGCACGCCTGATCCCCTTCCCCCAACCCCATTCATCCCTTCATGTTCATACACTGTTTTCATGCACACATTATGTGAGACAGTAAGTTCCTTGTCCTTCCTCCTTCTTCCCTATCTAGTATATTTCTCTTTTGTTCTCCATTCTTTCTTTTCCTGAGATTATCAAAAAACAAAACCCCAACCTCTGCCTATTTAACTTTCCCTATGACCCTCAAAGACATTAGGGTTCTGAGAAGATGTGTTTCTTCTCCCCTGTATTAGGATGTAGAAAATCCATCCTCATATAATCTTTTACAATTGATTGAATGTATTTATTTTTCTATGTTTCATTGGACTCCTGTGTTTGAGTTTCAAAATTTATGTTCATTTTGTGCCTTTATTCCAGAATACTTAGAAGCTATCTATTCAGCAAGGATTAGTTTTTCCGCTTTTAGGATTACACTCCTTTCCCTCAAATTAGATTATTCTTGGTTAGAAGCCTTTCTATTTTGCCATTTTGAATATAATATTCTGAGCTCTCTTCTCTGTTATGGTAGCTGCCATGTGCTTCTGACCATGGCTACTCAATACTAGGACTCTGCTTTTGGCTACTTGCAGAATTTTTTCTTTGAGCTCAAAGCTCTGGATGCTGGTTGTAATACTTCTACAGTCTTTTTTCCTTTTAATATTTACTTCAGGAGGTGATTCGTGAATTTTTTTTTTGAGCTTTGTTTTACTCTCTGATTTTAATATGTTTGGATAGTTTTAATTTATGACTACCTGAATATGATATTCAGACATCTTTTAAACCATTATTTTTAGGTAGTCTAATTATTCTGAGATTATTTTTTCTTGACATGTATTCCAACTGAGTTTTTTTTATCATATACACTTTACATTTTATTATTTTAAAAATATTTTGATTTTGTATTAATAGTGCTTTTTGTCTCATGGAGTAAATTTTGGTCAATTCTAATTTTAAGGAAGTTCAAATCTTGGATAAGGTTTACCATGTTCTGGTCTAAGCTATTAATTCCCTTTGCTATTTTTTTTCTCTCTAGCTGAGATTCTATTTAATATCATATTTTGTGACTTTGTTCCATTTCTTTGAGGTCTTCTTGTGGTCCATGTGGCCAGAATGTTCTTTTCTCTGGGGCTATACTTGGACTCATGGAGATATTTTCTTCTTTTGGGTTTGCCTCTTAGTTTTCTCTTGATTCATAGTATTTCTTCATTGTGTTTAACATTTTTTTTCTGTTTACTTATACCTCCAGACTTGGTTTCTGGATTGGAGCTTTGTGTTTGGGAAAGACTTGGTTTCTTCCTGTAATCTTGAGTCATGTCAGGCAAGTCTTGTTTGGCCCTGGATGCAGTGACTAAGACTAGTATTCAGTTTTACTAGGAATTTCAGGGTTTTGGCTTAGTTAGTCTTTTGGTAGCTCACCTTAAGTTTTGGTGTTGGACTCTCCATTCTTTCCTCCTTGCAGAGCCCAGAGCCCAGACTCTTCCAGGTTGTGTGCTTTGATGTGATTCTGACAGGACCCAACCAGCCATTGTTGGCTCTGCTTTGTTCCCTAGGTGTCACACTGCCTTTTTCTTCTACTGCATCTTGGGTTGCCTGAGCCCGGTATTACCTGTTTGCTGGTCTGGCTCTGTCTTCTGCTATGCCTCATGTGGGGCTGCCTCGATCCCATGCTGGACATTGGTCTGTCCCTGCCTCTTGCTCTGGCTTCCTAATGTTTTACCTGCTTCACTTTTCATGCACCTTCACCTGTATCTGCTCACAGTTCATGCTCGGGTTCTGGCAGGCTTTTCATGAAGTATTGGAATTGATGGAGGAACTTAAAGCTCTTTCTCTTGGGTTTTATTTATCATTGCTTCCTCTGGTTTATGTTTATAATTTTACTTGGATGTTTGTGGGAGATCTGGGCTTCTCTAGGTCTGAACATGTTGCCATCTTTCCACAACTTTTTTTGAATGACATTTCCCCATACCAACAGTCACTGTTATATCTCTAATGGTAATTGAGGTGTGCTCATTAAGATCTACAGCTTTAGTCTGTTTCCTTGGAATGACACATATTTAAAAAACAACATGGAATTTAAAAAGAGAAAAAAGAGAACCATGAAACTTGTATCATAAAATCTAGTACTTAAGAGGAACAAATTAAAAGTGGAGAAACCCACTAAATTTTGTTTCATTTGGTTAAGGTCAAACATTCTGAGTCATACAAACATCAAGAGAAGAGCACACTTATGACCATTGCTGCCCCCAAATAAAACCCAATCAAAACCACAACTTGTCTCAAGTAATTGGTCTAGCTTAAGTCAATTCACCACTCCAAGCTTCCCCTGTAATCTGGGGATAACACTTGTTATAACATCAGTGTCACCTTTAGGCTTAAATTAAATGAGACAAGGAATATGAAGAGCTTGCAAGCCTACTGGTACTATTCTGAAGGGTTATTAGGTTCATCCCCTATTAATAACAACAATGATTATTATTAGTGATTAATAATGATAGTAAATTTATCACACAGACAACATTAGGCCTCAAAATGGAATTCGGGTCTTCTCATTCAGTGACTCCTGTACAATGAGTCATACCAATCAGCATGGCCACACACCTTTTAGAAAGGGTATTAGGACAGGGTGGGTGGTAATCGCACTGCATGGACTTGACCCCTTTGCTGACAGAATCACAGAATATCAGATCTTGAAGGGACTTAGAGATCATTTGGGCCATTTTTCTTTTTACTAAGTACTCAAAGAAAGACTTCCAGCAGGTACTAAGAATATTTGTCTCCAGGTTAAACTCATACCCTTATAATTCATGTTTCTCTCCTTTTTAGTCCCAATCCCAGTAAAACATAAGCAGGTACTATTCTGGGATTTTTCACCCTCTCTCTGTGTTCTTAGCACCCACAGTAAGAACTGAAAATGTTTCCAGAATTTGTTCATTTCAGGTCCATGTCCAGGTGGCAGCGAGACATTCTTTGGTGTCACTGGCTAAAATGGGCAAGGTCTTTTTGATGGACACTTAGTCTCCCCTACAAAAGTGATACAAACTAGCAGAAAAGAGAAAATTGATTGTGCCAGGACCTAGGAACCCAGAGAACCCCTGTGTTAACATTTTATTAAACCTTTCATACCCCACTCTCCATATCCTCCACCAGTCAGCATCTTTAGTAATCATTCTTTTCTCTGTCCAGATCAGTAAGCCTTTAATTTGCCTTCAAAAATCTGAGCAGACCTTGATTATCTTTCCATTCAGATCGATTTAATAAGCCTTTACTAAGCATGTATTATATGTGAAGCTTCCTGCTAAACACTGGGAACACAAAGAGAAATGAAAAAATAACTTTGCCCTCAAGTACCTTCGATGTACAATGTCCCCTCCACTCTTGTGCCGCTTAGAACCCTAAGTCACTCATGGATCATCTCCTACATGGGATCTTTCTCAATTCCTTCCAATTGCTTTACTTTGTGCATATTTTTCGTCTACTAGTTGGTATATTTGCCATTTTTCCAAATAGACTACAATCTTTTTGAGAGGAGGGACTATCTAGTTTTGTTTTGTTTCTTCTAAAATCTTCTGCGTGTCCTGCTCAGTACACCTATATGGTCCAGTGGATAGAGAGCCAGTCCTGGAAGCAGGAAGACTCATTTTCATGAGTTCAAATCCAGCTTCAGACATTTACTGATTATGTGACCCTGAGCAAGTCACTTAATGCTGTTTGTCTCAATTTCCACATGTATAAAATGAGCTGGAGAAGGAAAGGGTAATGCCCTCTACTATCTTTGCCAAGAAATCCCCAAATGGCATCACGAAGAGTTGGCCATGACTGAAACAGCTGAATAGCAATGGACAGATCTCTATGAATTCACTTACCTAGAATGGGAACAGAAACATCTCTCTCCCTTGGGCTTTTAGGGGTCACCCTGAGGGGTTGGAAGTGATTAGTGATACTGCCTTAGGCTCCTGTTCTGGTGGGGGCTCCCCACACTGTTAGCTGTTAGTAAACGCTGTCCTCTTTTCTTTGAACCAATCAAAATCATTTAGCTTTTGCAAAGAGATCTATACTGTGACAATATAGGAAAAATAAGCATACCCCGCCAAAACTAGGGGTACTCTCCTCCATACCACTTCAGACTCCAAGGAGAGGGGCAGGGATTCAGGTAGCCCAGCTTCTACACAACATTCACCCCATTAAATTCACTTCCAACCTCAGCAAAGTTCATATATGAATGAGTCCATTTCTGCTCCTTCTGGACAGGGCCAGGCCAGTCACTAGCGATGTCAGTCCTTACCAGCTGTCTTCTGGAAAGTCTTGGCATAGGCCCTAGTTCCTAGGCTCTTGTGCTTCATTCTTTTGACCCTTTGGAGCTCATGAGGTCACAACCATCTCCATTCTCCTCCACCTAAAATAGGACAGAACACATGAAAGAGGCAAGAACAGAAGCCCACTTCCATGGACCTCGTGTCAGCCGTGGATGAGGAAAACCTTAGGGCCTCTTTGTCCAGAGCCTTCCAGCTTCTCTTTCTCCCTGGAGCACAACCAAAGAGGGAGGAAACAGGCCAAACAAGGTCAGACCTTGGCTGACAAGTCCTGTTGGAACATACGCCAGATCCGTAATACAAGCCCTCTAAAAGACTTAGTCACAATGTGGGTACCAGACTATGGGGGCAGGATGTCTATATATACTCCAAAGCCCACATGGGAATTGCGTCAGAGGATCATGCTCTTAAATGGATTCCCGGTGAAAAGCACAGTGCCTAGCAGGCCTAATCCTAATCCAGATCGAGGGCTAAAACTAGCACTTGCTTGGCCATGGAGGGCAGAACTCTAAGTGAGGCATAGAAATTATAAAGAAGTAAAAAATGTCAGGAAGAGCCTTCTTAAGAAGAAGAGTCTCCAAGAAGGAAACAGCCTGCTAGAGGTGGGAGTGGGGGATGGGGAAGTGAGTGGGTTCTCACTCAGACGAAATCTACAAGGAAATACAGGTGACCATTTGTCAGCAGGAGGATTCGTGGCTGCTTTCCTTTTCCAGGTATTGGTTGGACCAGATGGACCCTAGAGACCTTTCTAACTCTGAAATTCTTTGATTTCAGTCAAGTGTCTCATCTTTACATCGAGGGTCCTTCCCCTGGGGTCCTGAAATTTGTTTTTAAGAAATATTTTGGAAACTATTTCAGTAGAACTGATGTTCTTTGTAAGATTCTGTATTTTATTTTATGCATTTGAAACATAATCCTGAGGAAAGGTTCATAGATTTCATGAGACAGATGGCCATGGCTTCCATGATAGAAAGATGGTGAAGAATTCCTGCTCTGGATCATCAGGTTACAGAAAACACTGAAGACTTAAATGCCAGCCCACCAGGAAGGAGAGGGTGAGTTTGCTTCTCTCTGAAAGAAAGGGACATTAGCGCGTGGAATTGTCTCTAGTACAGGCTGAAGTGGAAATCACAGCCCTGCCAACATCTTCATGGGGGCCATGGGCCTGGGAGTTCGTGGGTTTGAGCCATCCTGTCTGGTCCACCTGGAATCCCTGGCTCTCCTTCCTTGGGGATGGCAGGTTGTTTGGTTCTATATGGACAGCTGAGAGTCATTTCCCCTTCTCCAGTCTAAAGGAAGCTGCTGCTCCCACTGCGTTTCTCAAGGGCATGTATGTGAGAGGGAAGTGAGCATGTTTACCCAGTGGGCTCAGGGCCAGAACTGCCTCCTGCTCCTGGCTCAGGGTTTCCCAGCCTCCTCTGCTGGAAACTGAGAGATGGCCAGATAGGACCAGCTGCCAGCCAGGATGCCAAAACATCAAAGAGCTCTCTCATCTGTCTCACAAAGGGCCATTATGGGATGCCTGGATGGAGATGCCAGTGGCTTCCATGCAGGCAGAAGACTTAGGGGCTGTCTTCACTTGCAATTCTGGCTGGACCATCTGCAGAATAAAGAAATGCATCTTTCCTGCCTGAGGCAGAGCCAGGTGTGAGATGCTTGTAAACAGAAACATTTTGCTGCCCAGTGTCACACAATTGTTTTCTCTTTATGAGGAAAAATGACTGGATTTCTCCTTGATGAATGAATTCAAGTAGAAGTTTTGTCCCTCTCCACCTCCCCATCCCACTTCTGCCAAAATGCTGTCAATCTGAAGTAAGCCAAACTCACTGAACAGCACAGATTCCTCTGTAGTCAGGAGGAGAGAGCAAAGGTAGCAGGAAAGACCTTTAACCCTCTCCTGAAGCCTTCTCAGAAGCAAAGGTTAACCATTGTCTGTTATTATGAAATTTTCCCTTCAGGATTTAATTCCTTTGATGTAATGATTGGGAAAACCTCGCTCCAATGCAAATATCAATGGGAGGGACAGTGTTTGGATTTGAATAGGGACACAAAGGATCATCTGGATCCAAGTAAATGAGGAGCTGCCACCACTGTAGGTGGAGAAAGACCCAGGATGGGCAAATGATATTGCTTTGTTGAGAGAGTTCTGGTCGACCCAAAATGGCACTATGGAGTAAGCATGACATCTGACCAGGAGTCAGACTTCCTGAGTAGATCCTTTGTTACCTGTCTGTCCTTGGACACATCACTCCCTCTCTCTGGCCTCAGTCTCCTAATCTATAAAGTGGACCTGACGGCAGCCCCTACCTCACAGGGCTTTTTTGTGAGCACTGAATATGATCTTATAAACTGCTCTGTAAAACTTATTTGTTGCTGTTGTTGAGTCATTTTCAGGTGTGTCTGACCTTGTGATCTCATAGGAGGTTTTCTTGGCAAAGATGTTGGAGTGGTTTGCCATGTCCTCCTACAGCTCATTTTACAGATGAGGAAACTGAGACAAACAGGGTGAAGCTACTAGCTCAGGGTCACACGGCTAGTAGTTTATATCTCTCTGCAAATACTAGCTAATATTTATGGTAATAATTTGTGTTAATGCCTCTTGTTTCTTCAGATTTTTACTTGGAATTTGTGATTCTCCCATTTGTTGCAGAATCATGAAATTATATATTTGGAGCTGGAAGAAACCTCAAGTTTGTCTATCTCCCTCCCTCGTTTATTATATGGGGAGACAGAGGTCCATTGGAAGTAAGTGACTGAAGCAGACCTAATATCTGGGGTGGGATTTGAACCTGGACCTTCCTGACTTCAAGCACAGCACTCTTAACCACTCCATCATGCTCTGTCCCCTCCCCCTAATATCTGCCATTCACAAATTTTTGCTCATTTGTAATTTAAACTTTACAGAGCTTTGAGTAGCATGACTAGAGAGTCTGGGAGCCCCAGGTTGGCCTCACAAGAAATTCACATTATCCCCTTTAGATCTGGAGATAATCACACTCACCTCTCAAATTTCTGAAAACATCAACTGGAAAGGTGGAAAGTATTTCATGGTGCAAAGGCTGGAGCTGGGATCTGGGATCAGGGTACCCGGGCACATCCTGCCTCTGTGATTTTGCAGAGATGACATCACCCTTCTGGGCCTTGGTTCTGTCATCTGTCAAATGAGAGGATTGGACTTGATGGTCTCTGAGGTTCTTTACAGATCTTGATCTAAGATGATTTATTGGTTCTTTCTAGGTTCATGATCCTGGGACATTTAGAAGACAGGTCTTCTATTCTTCCTGTGCTACTGATAAGCAGCAGATGGTGGAATCTTTCTATCTGGCTGTTGAAGACTCTTGCATGGGCCTCTATGTAGGACATCAAATTGAATCAAAGGCTTATAGATGTAACCATAGTGGTGATGGGAAAAAATAGGTAAAGGAAATAGAGAGAGAGAGAGAGAGAGAGAGAGAGAGAGAGAGAGAGAGAGAGAGAGAGAGAGAGAGAGAAGAGAAGAGAAGAGAAGAGAAGAGAAGAGAAGAGAAGAGAAGAGAAGAGAAGAGAAGAGAAGAGAAGAGAAGAGAAAAGAGAAGAGAAAGAGAAAGAGCCCTTCAACATATTCTTAATTTCCAACTTGCCTCCCAAAGAGACTCTGGGGAGAGCCTTTGGTGAGATTGTGGCCTCTTTCTTGGTCAATCTGCCATCTCATATCAGAAGAATTCATTTACTCTTGTGCTTTTTTCTAGTATATTCTAATTTTTCTAATTTGTATACCAGCTAATTTCCATTTGTTATTTGCTTACATAAATACTTGAGTTTATTCACTATTCATTATTTGTGATGGTCTTTTGTGTAACTAGCATTTGGTGGGAAGGAATAATGACAAGTGAAAACTTCGAGCAACTCTTTCCCTTTAAGAGATATTGATTAATAAAGCATCTTTGATCTGAGTCTCTGTATCCTTAGATCAATTATATTTAGGGGAGTAGTTAGATCTAATTTTAATCTGGTAGTATCTTTGGAGGTTAGAGAGAAGGATGCTAAGCAAATAGCTTTGAGTACTCCGAGGATTGTCTGTCTCTCCCTTCAGCCATTCTGCTGCCTCTTCTCTTTTCAGAGGTGATATATATATATATATATATATGTGTGTGTGTGTGTATGTATAGGTATATGTATACCTATACATATATAATCAATGTGGATATTTATAAATTTTAAGGGCAGCACACATATCTTACATATACATTTATGTGTTCTATACGCACATATGTATACACACAGCAGTATGCTAGTAAATATTTAACAACCAACTTTCAAAAAATGTTCACATGACACAAAATTTTAATTTGTGTTATTAATATTTTCTCTGCCACTTTCTTCAGCCTAGACCAGCAACATCAAACTCAGATAGAAACAGGGCAGCATGTTGACTTAGAAAACTACATGTTAATGTTATTTGTGTTCTATTGTATTTTGATTTATTTTGTTAAATATGTCCCAATAACATTTTATTTTCGTTTAAGGAATTCAGCAGAGGCCTTGTGTTTGACAGCTCGGTCTAGAAAGTCAGCAAAACAATAAATTAACTCAGGTTCTGATTTATAGCATCTGCCAATTTCTGAAGTGAAACTGCTTGCAGAGAAGAATTGATCCTCAAGAGTCAATTTGAGCTGGCCTCCCAAACACCTTGTGTATGTAGATACTTGTATAAATGATGTGAACATGCATGTTTATAGGAACACACATGCATATACATGAATATGCTGGACTGTATATACATGTATAGGCACTTACATACAAACATATGTGCAGGCAGGCACACACATATGAACCAGAGGGGAAGATGGAGTTCATTCTCTTCATGGAGGACAGTCTTTGCAAGTATATGGAGATGCTGATAGAACGTGATAGGCAGGGAATTTGAGCAAGTGAGATACAGCAATACATAAAATGGTGGCCCAGTGAGGGTCCAGAATGCATGTAGACAGTGACTGATTGGGTTTAATTGTTTGGATTTTGTTGGTTCAAAGTGAGCGTAAATAGCAATTGTTTCTGTTCCGGCCAGAAATCCTGAGAGTCTTCCCTTCCCAGATTGTTTTTTTTTCAGTAGGCAGTTTTTTGCTTCATTTCTTACCTAACCTTAATCAGTGAATGGTTTTTGACTCAGACAAACGAAGACCTGGGGAAGATCTTAGCTTAAAAAAGATTAGACCTCCCACTGAATCCGAGACCATCTCCAATCATATTGATCTATGTCTTGTCACTGAACACAGATAGCTCTGGAGGAGAGAATGAGGCTGATGACTTTGCACAGCTCTCCCCCACTTTAGTCCAATTCACTTGCAAGACAAGATATCACCTTGATGATGTCATCATCCTCTTTGAGGATGAAGGACAGATAGCAAAATAATGACTGCTTCCTGAGCAACAATGAGAGGAGAAGGGAAAGAACAGCCAGGATGTCTTTAGAAGCCAGATTCCTCTTCAAATCTTTCCCCCAGTTAATAGATGGAGGCAGGTAGTATTTGCATTTGGGCAATGATGGGAATCAGCTTATGCTAGTCCAGTTCACCTATTCTAAGACTGAAAACTGACTGAGAAAATCTTTTCTAGGAGCTACTGACACAAGAATCCAGCTAACAAGCAGTTTGCCATGAACTTTGACAGTAAGAACAATGGAGAACTAAGGTTCTTTGTTTCTGTTTCAACATGGAGACTAAGGGGAAGGTTCCTTGAGAGACTGATTTAGGTCTTGTTGGTTCAGTCTCTATAATGCCTTTCACAAGTGTCCCTTCCTTTCTTTGTACAAGGCTACCACTTAGTCCAGGACTGCTTTATCACCTACCCAAAGTAATGTTCCAGTCTAACAATCGTCCCATGCCACTACGAAATGCAGTGCCAGGCAGACTGGCATTTTTGGCACTCCACATTTTTGATAAGCTGAATTCAAGGAATTCTGAGTCAGGGTTGGTGGGATGCATTGGGCTACAATTGTACAGGAACTCTCACTTCAAGAGAGAAAGGGTAGGATGAAGAGTGAAATTCTGATGCCATCAATGCAAGTGGTTCCAAATGAGAGCCATTACTGAAATGTTGGCAAATTTCTCTCTTTGTGATAGAAAAAAGACTGATCTGAAGACTACTGACATATCTTCCAAGTCTCTGGGTTTGGATTCCTGCTTTGGCACAGTGGCTCTGGGCAAGTCATTCATTTATCTGCTCCTCACTTTCCCATTCTACAAAACCTGATGACCTCTGAAGTTCCTTCCAATTATATGAGCTTATGTTACACGTCCCTCTTTGTTTCTCTCTTCTGCTTTAATAAGACTATGGAGCAGGGTCAAAGAATGAAGGTTTAAGGTCAGAGGTGGAATAGACCTAATTTTTGTCAGTTGTAGGGCCCATACCTTGGCTTTCTGTTTTATTTAACAGGACATAAGAGACAATTCCAATCCACCTCTCAGTGATGCTGTGCAGAATGATTAGTGATAGGAATTGTCCCCTCAGAGTCTGAGATGGGACCAACATTGCACCCACTTGGGCACCAAAGGGCAAGAAAAATAAAAACTATCTCTTGACTACAACTCTTTGATAACTGCAAAGAATCCAATGGCTTCTACAGACACTGACTGAACCCAGCTCCCTCAGGTTATTTGGAAATGGGCATGCAGAAATTGATGTCTTGCCCTTACCATCTAGAGGGAACTGCAGACTGAATTAGGAAAGCACAGAATATTGTTGAGTGAGGCCCCTTAGTTGGCAAGTGGAGATGCAAGGCATAGGAAAGGGGCAGAAGATATTGACTAATAAGGGTTCAAACATCATCACTCTTCTGATTTTTATCGCAGTTCTTGGAAATGGGGGCTGGTGATGACATAATAAACTTGCACAGGCGTCTTCGGGACCTTATCTCACTTTCATGCAGAGCAGCCTCTCGATTTCACAACAAGAAAAGACAAGGTGCCAGTTTTGCTTGATATTGATATAGTAAAACTGTGAGTCAGGCCATTAGAAACAATCAGCACATGGCACAGTGACTGTTAGAGAGTTCAGGGGAGAAGGCAAAATTGTGTCTAGGGAATAGTCCACAAACCCTCATGTTTGATGAAAGCAAGCCATTTGATAACTGTGAAATGAATCAGCTGGTTTTGGTTTGGATTTGGTTTGGTTTTCAATCTCTGATTTAATTGATATGAGAAACTTCCAGTGTGGAAATCCCCTTCACTGGTGCAGTGGGTATTTCCTCTTTAACTTACAGATATAGAGAGTTTCTTGAGGCACAGGGGAATTAAATGATGTTCTTAGGGCCAAAAGCCAGTTAGATGCAGGCTTGAATCCAGACCTTCCTAACTTCTTGGCCAATCCTCTCTTCAAGGTATACGTACATATGTACATTATACACACTTATACATGTACACATATATATATGTGTGTATATATGTATGTAAATTTAAAGTTTTGAGTTGCAAATTCTATCCCTCTCTCCCCCTTTCCCTTCCTGAGATGGTAAGCAATCATATATAGTTATACATGTGCGATTATGTAAAACATTTTCATATTAGTCATTTTGTACAAGAAGACTCAAACAAAAGAAAAAATAAAGAAAGTGAAAAGTAGCATGCTTAGGTCTGTATTCAAACAAGATCAGTTCTTTCTTCAGAGGCAGAAAGTTGTATTATTAATGTATTTTTAATGGAATTAATGTATTTTTAAATGGAATGGTAAGATCTTTCCCATCCATTAAGAGGCCTATGTGACCTGCTTAAGCCACATGGAAGCCTAAGTCACATGAGTTTGAGTCACATGAATCCTGTGGTGGGAGGAGCTTGCTGAACAGGTGGAGCGGGAAGGGTGGAATTGGAAGAGGTGGAGCTGGAGTAGAGCTGAGAGAAAATTGGTCTGACTGGTCAGAGTTGGGAAAGACAGAGAAAGCAGGCAGCAGGCTGTGAGTGAGGGAAGGGTGTTTTGCTCAGGGGAGCCTATTTGTGGGAAGGCCTGCATTGTTACTATGTCTAGATTTTTTTGTTGCTATGATGGATTTGGCTTTCTGGTATTTGAATAAAAGGTTTGGTTCTGTCTTCCATGTGGAGAGTCTGTTATTATGTGATTCAGAACTGTGCTGGCATATTTGTAGCCACCATAGGTGCTGTGAATATCACATGGGTGCTACAATAGTATGCTTATCTTGTCTTGGATCATAGTATTGCTGAGAATAGCTAAGTAGTTCACAATGCTTCATTGCACATTATTTCTGTAACTGTGTACAATGTTTTCCTGGTTCAGGTCACTTCTCCATGCATCAGTTCATGTAGTCTTTCCAGGTTTTTCTGAAATCATCGTGCTTGTCACGTTTTATAGCACAATAATATTTTATTACAATCACAAACCACAGCTGCTTCTTTAGCCATTCCTCAATTGATAGGCATCCCTTTGATTTCCAATTCTTAGCCACCACAGAAAGAGCTGTTATAGCTATTTTTGCACGAATTGGTCTCTTTTCCTTTTTTTGGATCTCTTTGGGATATAGACCTAGCAGTAATATTGAGGAGCTTATATTTTTAAAGGAGGCAGGAATTAAAGACATCCATTTTCCTGTTTGAGTGTCTGGAGTGAAAGTGAGTGAAGACTACAAAGAGTAAGAATGTGGCTCAATTTATAGTCCCCAGGAATCTTTCTTTTTCAAGGACAAAGGCATTTTAAATTAACCACTTAGAAGACTCATCCACACAGACAGTTGTAATGCTCTGGGCTCTTGGAAAAGGGAAGGCACATTAAAAACATTTCTGTTTTGTCCCAAGTGAATGAGATTATATGAAGCCTGGGGATGTAAGCACCATATTTGAGCTCATAGTTGACTGAAATTTACTTTGACACTGCTCCATCTAGATGCTGAGAATAAAGTAATGAAGGGTGGGAGGAGGTGGGTAATTCCACTGGCGGCAGAGCACCATGCCAGAAACACACAGACTTCTTATGACTTCTATCCTCATTTAATAATGCCAGAAGTTGGTATGGATGACTAGATAGCCCACTGCTAACTTCTTGAAGTGACCTCAAAGTCTGACCATTTAGTCAATGAACCCATTGATTGTCCAAACCCACAATTCCCCATTGTGATCTAGGCACTTAATCTTGGCTAATCAATCCCCTTCATTCTAACTACCCACTTTGGGGTCATAGTAGGGGCTCTAATGATATAGTCTTACAGTAACACAAGAGATGCCAAGACTCAGAACCCAAGAACTAGAGACTGTGGGTGATTTCAAGGAATTTGTCTTTAAGTTAGTGGGCTATTTACTCCTATAATATTTATAACTAATATTTTATATTGTATAATAAATTGCATGAAATTCTATAACATATAAACATATTATATAATGTTATATATGTAAATATAATATTTATATCAAACCTTAAAGTTTGCAAACCACATTACTTTTTTTGATCCTTACAACAACCCTGTGGGAGAGGTGCAATTGTTAGCTCCATTTTATATATGAGAAATCTGAGATGAAAAGTGGTTAGATCCTGACCAAATTAGCATACCTAGGAAGTATTGGAGGCAGGATTTGAACTCAGGTCTTCCTAACTCCATGTCTAAGACTTTGTCGACTATACACCTTCACTACCACTTTTCCCTTAGTACTTTTCTGCAAATTTCCAGATAGGGACTTGACCAATAGGAAGAGTCAGGTCTAGCCAAGGACAGCTCCTGTGGATTCATCCAAAAATGACCCCAGCAAGAAGCCATCTTTCCCTAACTATCCAAGTATCTGGGGCAGGCTCAGAAATGTATCAGTTTCCCTGAGTCATAGGATCAACCAAGCATAGGTATAGATCTATTAAGGACATTAGAACTCATTGAGTTTGTGCCCCTTGTTTTACAGTTGAGGAAACTGAAGACTCAATAGGTTGAGTAGCTAGCTTAAGATGGTGGAGGAAGAGCCTGAGGTAGAATTCAAGCCCAGGTCTTTCTGACTTCAAGTCGCTGAACTTGAACATTTGTGGATATTCTGACGTGGAAAATCTTCCTGCACTAACCCAGGTACTAGGGCAGAAGGGAGTATGCTGTGGTGATGTTGCCTTTCTCTTCATGCTAGACTCTCGTCTTCCATTAGGGAAGAAAGAAAGGAAGGGAAAAAATATCTATTAAATGCCTACTGTGTATCAGGCACTGAGTTAAGCACTTTGCAAACAGCATCTCATTTGATCTATGGGAGTTTAATGACATTTGAGGTGATTGTGATAAGTTGAGTTTTCTACTTTTAGTGAAATACAAATTTGTCTTCACCTTTGTTTCTTTTGAGGCACATCCAAATCTTTGTGAACATTTGATTCATTGGCATGTGAGAGTGTTCTTGACTGACCACATGTAGGCCAGGTTTTCCTGTCAATAGAAGGTTATACTCAGTGTTAGAACTACAGTCTTGCACGGGGAACACATTCAGTTGGAGAGAGGAGACAGTGTCCTACTGGAGTTCAGTCACAGTGGGAGAGGAAACCAACCACCTATACATTAGAGAGACTGGCTAATATCCTTACTACCCTAGGGCGGTAGAGGCAGGGGCTAACAATGGGGAAGGAAGGATGTGGCAAGTAGAGGAGGATGGTCATAATGTCACGGGGAAGGCTGGGCTTGAGGACTATTATGGGGAGGAAGCATGCCCTTGACATTTCCGAATGCTTGGGCAAAGCCCTGACTGCTGCACCCTAGTTTGGCACTAGTCACAGTCTCAATGTCAATTCCTTCGTCTGTCTGGGTGTGCCATCAGCAGTCATTTCTATGCTGAGGCCCCGCAATGTTTGATCTGATTTGTGTTCTGGTTGTTCATGGAGAGCAAAGCTGTTTCTTCACTTCTTTACATTTGGCCCAGACTTTCTCCCTGCCTCCCTTCCCTTGTTTTTCTTTCTCTACCACCTGCCCACAGTGATACCTTGTTTTCTCTGATTGTGATTCTTCATGTCTTTTCCCTCCTCCCCCACCTCAGCTCCTCATGGAGATGTCACCCCTATTGCATTGGATTTACCATCTTTTCTCCACATGGGAGCCAACTGAGGGAAGACATGTTGTGAACAATCCTCCATAGTAGGGCTGACAAAGCATTAACAGAGAACAGCATCCTATGGAAGTCTGGCTCACATTTGTTTTGGCAAAAGTCTGTTTTTTCACCATGCACACTTGGGGTTTTGGCTGACCAAAGTGTGAACTGCTGAATATTGATGTCAATCTGTAACAGAGGTCGGTCTTGAATAAGCAGTGTTATACATGGCCTATGTGCCATACTCAATGACTGTAGAACCAAAGAACCAAGACCCTAGAATCTGTGTGAATCAGTGGGCCCACTGAGCAGGGGAGGGCTTTGTTTGCCTCAAGACCATCTGATGGTGTGGGACCTGAAAGTCCAGAAAGGATTTTGGAGTCTGCTACTGATAATTGGTGTTCATAGACTACGTTAGAGTCTGCATAGTGATTTACACAAATGACCTCATTCGAGGCCACAACAAGCCTGTGAGGCAGGGGCTAGTTATTATTCTCTGTCTTACAGATAAGGAAGCAGAGGTCCAGAAAAGTGAATTAGCTTACCCATGGTGATGCAGCTGGAACGTGTCAGAGATGGGATCTGAAACTAGGTCTCCTTGACTCCAACTCCAGAGCATCACTGACCATGTCACAGTGACACAGTGAATGTGCTCAAAGCAAGACTGTCACTCACCAATAGCAGTTGGGAACATTGGCCCACTAGGGAAGTGCTGGACCCCAGACAAGTCTCTCCTGCTTATCAGGGTGTGAGCAGGGGAGTCCGCATATTCTTCAGGGTCTGCTCCTGGGTTTCTGGACCTGGAGGAAAGATGAGTTGATATTCTCATACTGATTGTTTGTTGTCCTTCATCTTCAAAGAAGACCAAAATGACATCACCTTTGTAAAGTGAAATTTCAGTGTGTCCAACCATGGCTGATCAGACCAATATGAGCTCAGAATGCTCTACCACAAATTGGGCACAAATAGTCCATGTGAATATTTGATGTGGACATCCCAAACTTGCCCATCCTGCATTTATTTTGTGCTGTCTCAATTCTGCTTTGCTCAAAGAGCACAGCACCTTTTCTTTATGTGGGCACACCATGCTGAGAGATCCTGTGCCAGTGTCTTCCATGTTTCACAGTCAAATTCAAGTTCTTTTTTTTTATTTTATTTTATTTTATTAAATTAAATTTATTTATTTAACTTTTAACATTCATTTTCACAAAATTTTGGGTTACAAATTTTCTCCCCTTTTATCCCCTCCCCCTCCAAACACCAAGCATTCTAATTACCCCTATGACCAATCTGCTCTCTCTTCTATCATCCCTCTCTGCCCTTGTCTCCGTCTTCTCTTCTGTCCTGTAGGGCCAGATATCTTTCTATACCCCTTTACCTGTATTTCTTATTTCCTAGTGGCAAGAACATTACTCGACAGTTGATCCTAACACTTTGAGTTCCAACTTCTTTACCTCCCTCCTTCTCCACCCCTTCCCTTTGGAAGGCAAGCAATTCAATATAGGCCAAATCTGTGTAGTTTTGCAAATGACTTCCATAAGAGTTGTGTTGTATAGGACTAACTATATTTCCCTCCATCCTATCCTGTCCCCCATTACTTCTATTCTCTTTTGATCCTATCCCTCCCCATGAGTGTCGACCTCGAATTGCATTCTCCTCCCCATGCCCTCCCTTCTATCATCCCCCCCACCCTGCTTGTCCCCTTGTCCCCCACTTTCCTGTATTGTGAGATAGGTTTTCCTACCAAAATGAGTGTGCATTTTATTCTTTCCTTTAGTGGAATGTGATGAGAGTAGACTTCATGTTTTTCTCTCACCTCCCCTCATTATCCCTCCACTAATGAGTCTTTTGCTTGCCTCTTTTATGAGAGATAATTTGCTCCATTCAATTTCTCCCTTTCTCCTCCCAATATATTTCTCTCTCACTGCTTGATTTCATTTTTTTTATTTTAAGATATGATCCCATCCTCTTCAATTCACTCTGTGCACTCTGTCTCTATGTATGTGTGCGTGTGTGCATGTGTGTGTGTGAACTCCCACCCAGTACCCAGATACTGAAATGTTTCAAGAGTTACAAATATTGTCTTTCCATGTAGGAATGTAAACAGTTCAACTTTAGTAAGTCCCTTATGACTTCTCTTTGCTGTTCACCTTTTCATGGTTCTCTTCATTCTTGTGTTTGAAAGTCAAATTTTCTTTCCAGCTCTGGTCTTTTCATCAAGAATACTTGAAAATCCTCTATTTCATTGAAAGACCAATTTTTCCCCTGAAGTATTATACTCAGTTTTGCTGGGTAGGTGATTCTTGGTTTTAGTCCTAGTTCCTTTGACTTCTGGAATATCCTATTCCATGCCCTTCGATCCCTTAATGTAGAGGCTGCTAGATCTTGTGTTATCCTGATTGTATTTCCACAGTACTTGAATTGTTTCTTTCTAGCTGCTTGCAATATTTTCTCCTTGACCTGGGAACTCTGGAATTTGGCCACAATGTTCCTAGGAGTTTCTCTTTTTGGATCTCTTTCATGCGGCGTTCTGTGGATTCCTTGAATATTTGTTTTGCCCTCTGGTTCTAGAATATCAGGGCAGTTTTCCTTGATAATTTCATGAAAGATGATGTCTAGGCTCTTTTTCTGATCATGGCTTTCAGGTAGTCCCATAATTTTTAAATTGTCTCTCCTGGATCTATTTTCCAGGTCTGTTGTTTTTCCAATGAGATATTTCACATTATCTTCCATTTTTTCACTCTTTTGGTTTTGTTTTGTGATTTTTTGGTTTCTCATAAAGTCATTGGCCTCCATCTGTTCCATTCTAATTTTGAAAGAACTATTTTCTTCAGTGAGCTTTTGAATCTCCTTTTTCATTTGGCTAATTCTGCTTTTGAAAGCATTCTTCTCCTCATTGGCTTTTTGAACCTCTTTTGCCAATTGAGTTAGGCTAGTTTTCAAGGTGTTAATTTCTTCAACATTTTTTTGGGTCTCCTTTAGCAGGGAGCTGATCTGCTTTTCATGCTTTTCTTTCATCTCTCTCATTTCTCTTCCCAGTTTTTCCTCCACCTCTCTAACTTGATTTTCAAAATTCTTTTTGAGCTCTTCCATGGCCTGAGCCCATTGGGTGGGCTGGGACACAGAAGCCTTGATTTCTGTGTCTTTGCCTGATGGTGAGCATTGTTCTTCCTCATCAGAAAGGAAGGGAGGAAATGCCTGTTCTCCAAGAAAGTAGGCTTCTATAGTCTTATTTCTTTTCCCTTTTCTGGGCATTTTCCCAGCCAGTGACTTGACCTCTGAATATTCTCCTCACACCCACCTCGCCTCCTGATCCTCCCAGCCAAAGTTTGGGGTCTGAGATTCAAATGCTGCTTCCAGCCTTAGGGCTTTTGGTGGGGGCAGGGCTGCTATTCAGTGTGAGATTAAGTTCAGGTGGTCAGGTCAGGGCAGGGCCGCCTCTCAGGCTCAGTTCCCTCAGGGGGTTTATGCACAAACCTTCCACAATGGATCCAGGCTCCCGCCCGCTTGGGGAGCCCTGATCTGCAGCTGCCTCTCAGCTTCTACCTCCCGGGGGGGGCCTGAATTATGGGGGCACCCCACTCCCCTCTCGACCCGCCAAAGAGACTCTCTCACCGACCCCTGTCACCTGTGGGCGGAGGGACTTGTGTGGCCGCTGGAGATCCCGTCCCTGAAGCCTGCTTGGATCTGTTTCTCTCGGGGCCGTGGCTGCAGCAGGTCTGGGCTTGGCTCCGCGTCTGCAGCGTGACGGACCTTTTGTGAGAGGTTTGCAGGTCCCTCTGTGGGTGGAAGGACCCGTGTGGCCGCTGGAGATCCCATCCCTGAAGCCCGCTCGGATCTTTTCCTCTCGGTTCCATGGCCGTGGCAGGGCTGCTCTCAGCTCCCAGTCCCGGCGCTCAGTCCACAGCGCGAAGGACCCCCCACGAGAGGTTTGCAGGTCTCTCCGGAACAGAAATCTCCCTCGCTCCAATATTCCATGGCCTCTGGGTGCAGAATTCGCCGTGAGTTACTTCCCTGTAGCCGTTCTATGGGTTGTGGGTTCGGAGCTATGTGTATGTGCCTCTTTCTACTCCACCATCTTGGCACCGCCCCCCTCAAATTCAAGTTCTTGAGAGAGACCTTGAAAGTGTCCTTGTATTGTTTTCTTCTGGCCATCATGTGATCGCTTGCCCCATGCAAGTCCTCCATAAAATAGTCTTTTTTAGTAAGTGTACATTTTCCATTAGAACAACATGTCTAGCCCTTCAGAATTGTGCTCTCTGAAGCATAGTTTGAATACTTGGCAGTTCAGCTCGAGCAAAGACTTCAGTGTCTGGTACCTTATCATGCCAGATGATCCTCAGAATCTTCCTAAGACAGTTCAAGTGGAAGCAATTCAGTTTCCTGGCATGGCGCTGCTACACTGTCCATGTTTCACAAGCATACAACAATGAGGTCAGCACAATGACTCTGTAGACTTTCAGTTTGGTAGTCAGTCTAATCCTTTTCTCTCCCAAAACTTTCTTTGGAGCCTCCCAAACACTGAACTAGCTCTGGCAATGCATGCATCAACCTCATTGTCAATGTGTACATCCCTGAAAAGTACATTGCCAAGGTAAGTGGACTTGTCCACAGCATTCAAAACTTCTCCATTTGTTGTAACCAATCATTCTACATATGGATGATGTGGTGGTGGTTGATAGAGCATCTGTATTTTTTTGGTGTTAATTATTAGGCCAAAATTAGCACAGGCGGCAGAGAACTGATCCATCCTTTGTTGCATCTCAGCTTCAGAGGCTGCATTAAGTGCATAATCACCTGCAAACAGAAAATCATGCACCAACACTCCCTCCACTTTGGACTTGGCTTGTAACCTTTTCAAATTGAAGAACTTACCATCAGTATGGTAGTTGACCTTGATGCCATGCTCATTCTCACTGAAAACATTTGACAACATGGCTGTAAACATCATGCTAAAAAGCATAGGAGCAAGCACACAGCCCTCTTTCACTCCATTGGTGACTAGAAAGGCACAAGAGTTTTGTCCATTATCCAGAACCTGGGTAAACATGCCATCATGAAATTGACATACAACATTGATGACCTTCTCCGGGCAACCAAATTTTACATAATTTTCCATAAGCCCTCATGACCAACAGTGCTTAAGGCTTTATTCAGATCTACAAACATTGTGGACAGACCTCTGCTCTGTCCCTGGCATTTCTGCTGGAGTTGTCGGAAAACAAACACTATATTGACTACTCCTCAGCCCTTTCTGAAGCCACACAGGCTCTCAGGTACATGGCTCTCTTCCAGGTGAAGGATAAGCCTATTAAGGAGGACTCTAGCAAGAATTTTGCCAGCAAGGACTAAGAGAGAGATCCCTCTGTGATTGTTGCAGGACATTCTATTCCCTTTACCCTTATAGAGATGGACAATGGAGGCATCCTTGAACTCCTGGGGGATAATCTCCTCTTGCCATATAACCTGGAAAATTTCAGTCAGCTTTTGTAGGAGCAATGCTCCCCCTACCTTGTAAATCTCAGCCAGAATAGAAACAGCACCAGGTGCTTTGCCACATGAAAGGAGCCTAATGACCCTCAAAACATCTTCTTCAGTTGGCAGTTCAGCTTTGGAGGGGTTGACTTCAACCTGAGGTAAATGGTCAGTGGCCTCAGCATTGATTGATGATGGTCTGTTGAGAACACTATGGAAGTGTTCAACCCATCTCTCTAGGATCATGTCCTTATTACTAATCAATGTGGCTCCATCAGCACTGAGTAGTTGTGATACACCATCAGTTTTTGGTCCACAAATAGCATTCAGGGAATTATAAAAGTTCTTTGGACTGTTACTATCAGCATAAAACTGAGTTTTTTCTGCCTTCTTATTGAGCCAGGAATCCTGCATCTCTCTAAACCTTGCTTGTACTTTGCTTTTGATGGAAGTAAATGCTGCCTTCTTAGAGGTGGATGAACTATCCTGCTGGTAAATCCTGTGGAGTTCATGTTTTTCATTTAGCAGCTTCTGAATTTCCCCATCATTTTCATCAAAGCAGTCTTGGTGTTTGTGAGTGTTCTGACCTAGATGAGCCAATGCAGTGCTAAACACCAAATCTCTGAGAGCTGCCCACTCCTTTTCTGTTCCACTGTTGCCAACTGTATGTTGGCTCAACTTTCCCTCCAAGTCAGCAGCAAACTGTTCATGCTCAGAGAAGAGCTCTAATTTGTTGACATTAATTCTTCTGGTAGTCATTTTGCCTTGGGGGCAGTACTTTTGATGAATGTGAATATTTAGCTTGGAAAGGATAAGTCTGTGATCAGTCCAGCACTCTGCACCACACATTGCCTTTGTCACTCTCACATCTCCTCTGTCTCTTCTCCTTACAATCACTTAATCTATTCGATGCCAGTGTTTGCTGCAAGGGTGCATCTGGGAAGTTTTATTGTATTTAGGTAAATGGAAGACAGTGTTGGTGATGAGAAAGTCATGTGATGCACAAGTCTTCAGCAGTAAATGACCATTACTATTGCTGTTTCCAACTCCATTCTTCCCTAGGACTCCCTGCCAAGTCTGGTAGTCTGAGACTCCTCTAGCATTAAATTCACCCAGTATTATAAGCTTGTCCTATTTTGGGACATTGATGATAAGCGTCTCTAGGTCTTCATAAAATTTTTCTTTGACTTCATCAGGGTTTGTCATAGTATTCTCATACTAGCCAGATTCTGAAGGACAGGCTGCAGGTTTGAGGACTTCAGGCCTCGGGGGAAGAACATTCTAAGCTGGAGAGCCTTCAGAAGAGAGCAACCTCAGGGCTGAAGGACCTTGAGTTCATATTGAAGGGGGTGTGGTTAAAAGAATGGGGAGAAGAGTGGAGGTAGGGGGCACAAGATGACTGTCTGCCCTACTGGGGGCTCAGACTTAATCTTACAAGATACTAGTCTTCCTGTCCACTTTGAGATTCTCCTCTGCTTCTTTTTACAAAACATATACAAAGTAGAGGTGGGATTCTTTTGTAGGAAATGGCCCAGCAGCCCTTAGGGCCTGCTACTAATCTATGGCTCAGAGGGCTCAAATGAAACCTACCAAAAAGGCTTCAAAAGTTTTGTTGTTCACGCTTTTATTGTAGTGGGTCTTTAGGTTTCATAAGGGCAAAAGCCAGGAGATGTCTCAGAGTGACTCTTTCAGGCTAGAACCAGCTAAGGCTGACTTCCCCTAGGTCCCAACTGCCCACAGATGATGAGGATACAAAATGCTCCCTTTATCATAGTAAAGACAAAGCTCAACAAGTCTAGTTTCAGGGTCCTTTGTTTTCCTAAGAGCACTTTGAAAAAACATAGATCCCTGGAACTAAACCAGAGCTGGCAGGTTCCAAGGGAAACACATCAGTGCATGTAAGCAGGTCAAAGAAGTACTGCTGGTTCACTGAAAATGTTCCGTATTCCCCTGGTCTTAAAATTGTTCTCATCATGGGGTATGAGAATTCTGGTCACCTGGAACCTAGTCCTTGGGTCCAGTGGCCCTTTGCTGGTTCCACAGACACAAAAGCCCAGTAGGACTAGCTTCTGTCTCAGGTAAGTGTCTCCAGCATCTTTCTCCACCCTTTCCCCATTCCTAGGCCTCAGGAGAGGGTATCATGGGAAGTGTAAGTTTTTCTTTTAGTTACTCTTCTCCCTGACCCCCAACAGGAAGTGATAGGATGGTGGAGAGGATCAGGGGTAGCTTCTCACCCTCTTCTGACTGGTAGCTTCTCCTTTCTGGGGCTACCGGGCTCCCTCTCAGAGTCTGAATGTCTCTGGACAGCAGGGTTTAGGTTCACACTCTCATCATCTGACCCCTGCTATCTCTCCCCCCATTGTGGACAAGGGCCAGCCTAGGTTTCCTGGTGAAACACAAAGGGAGCTTGTTTCTTTTCTTCTCCCTTTTTGTTCTCTTCCCCCTTCCCAGGAGCCTGTGCCCTTCCCCAGCTCCCAAAGGCTCTCAAGCCTGGTGTCCGGCTCACTCATCTTCTCCCTCAGAATTCCCATTGCTTGTCCCAACACACAGAGAGATTCTTCTCATAATAAACTGGGTCAGGATTGTCACTTGCCTGATGGGTCAGCCAGCAAACGTTTTGTTTGAAAACAAAATGAGAGTACTCAATATAAAGGCCTCAAAGACCCTTAACGAGTCACTATTTATGAGGATGCTGGGAAATTTGGGTAACAGTAAAAATAATCATTGATTTCTACGGTACTTTAAAGTTTATGAGATGCCTGACGTACGTGATCTCATTGGATCTTCACCAAGAGGTCATCTCTGTGAAGTAGGTACCGTTAATATGTCCTTTTTGGGAGAGGTTGAGGGGGTTGTGTAGGGTCCTACAGCATATAAATGGATGAGATAGGATTTGAACTCTGGTCTTCCTGACTTCAAATACCACGCTCCATTCACTCTCCCTGTGACCTGTCTAAGGTACACATAAAAGCGGAGTAGAAGAGGAAACACAGAAGAGAGGTTGACCTCAGGCTCTGGAGGCCTAGAATGTCAGACTAAGGATCTTAGATGTGATATAGTGCACAGAATGCTATGCCAGGAATCTAGAAGACCTGAGTTCAAATGACTTCCAACACTTACTAACTGTGTGACCCTTGGCACATGAAGGTAATAACAGCACACCTCCCAGAGCTGTCGTGAGGATCAAATAAGATAATATTTATAAAGCACTTTGCACAGGACCTGGTACGTAGTAGGTGCTACATTTTGTTGTTGTTCAGTTGTTTCAGGCCTGTCGAACTCTTCATGACCTGATTTGGGGTTTCCTGGGCAAAGATGGAGGAATGTTTTTAGCCATTTCCTTCTCTAGTTCATTTTACAGATGAGGAAACTGAGACAAACAGGGTGAAGTGACTTGTTCGGGGTCACACAGCTAGTAGGTGTTGGAGGTCAGATTTGAACTCAGGTCTTCCTGACTCTATCCACTGCACCCTCTGGCTGCCCCAGCAGCTATATAAATATCTGCTTTTATTATTGCCTGGTCGGTGATATGGGGCTATTGGAGCATGAGAAAATCACTTGTGACCTCAGCCCTGGTCAGATTGTATCTGCACTATTGGGGTCAGTTCTGGGAACCAGAGAAGAATATTGATAAGCTAGGTAATGTCCAGAAAGGTGAAGGGCTAGGAGCCCATGTCACAGAAAGGTCAATGGAAGGAACTGGCATGTCAAGCCTGAAGAAGAGAAGAAGGGCCAAGGGCATGAGAGCTTGACTGGAAGAGGCTGGTTCAGACAGTATTGGTCACAGTTCAAAACCAAGGGAGTAAGTCAGAGATGAAGGAGCTGGGTTATGGCCAAAGGCCTGGGGCAGTCCCTGTCTCTGCTCAAGCTCTGTATAGACAGTTTAGGAACTCATGTACTGGGTGCTTGGACCTGGCTTCTGTTGCTCCCCTGTTGTAGGAGGGTGCCACTATTTCCATGGAATCAGCATCCCCCTTTAATGATGATGATGATGGTGGCAGTAGTGGTTGTGGTGATGACGATGATGATGATGACAAAGTCTTCTCAACTTTAATAAGCTGCATGTTCTTTGATGGCAGGGATTATTTTTTCATTTTCTCTTTGTAACCTTGTCACTTGGCACATGCCTTGCATATGATAGGTGCTTAATAAATGCTTGCTGAATAGTATTGGACATTTGGATAGCACTTTGCCAAATACTCTGCGTGTATTCTCTTGTATAAGCCTTGCAATAGCACTGCAAAGTCAGCACTCTAGGGCTTATTATCCCCACTTCACAGATGAGGAAACTGAGTCTCAGAAAGGTGGAAGGATCTCCCACCATTGCACGGGTGCTAAATTTCTGAGGCGAGTGGAACCCAGATCTTCCTGATTCCAGAATCCTCTCCTCTACTTCATGCTTCTCTGAAGCAAATTTAAAATATCATGAACACAGTGGACACATCCTTGTTTTTTATTCTCAGGTGTTTGCTTCACAAATGCCCAGGCTGATGTTCTCTTTGAAATATGGGTTGGCCAAGATCAGGGATGAGTCACCCATTCAACTGTCACTCATATGGTGCCACAGGAATCTCACCTGAGCTCAATGTGTGTGTGTGTGTGTGTGTGTGTGTGTGTGTGTGTGTGTGTGTGTGTGTTGATGGTAACTCCGTACTAGGGGGTCATGGGAGGAGCATCCAAATACTTCAATGGCAAGAAGGATCTTATGGACTCACAGAAAATCATTTTTTCAATAGGACCAAATAAGGCAAGTATGTTTGTAGTCCTTAAGGATCAATGAAACAATTTACAAGCACTGATTAAATACATTCTATGTTCCAGACAAGTGTGCTAAGCACTGGAGGTACAAAGAAAGGCAAAAACCAAAAAAACAAACTAGTCACTGCCCTCAAAGAAGCTTATACTCTAATAAGAGAGGTCACATGAAATTTACTGGGCATTTGTAAGTACACGTAGGGTAAATGAAAGGTAATCTCAAAGGGAAAGCACTAGTAAAGGAAGATGGCAATGGGGCTGGCAATGATTGGAAAGGCCTCTTCCAGAAGGTGGTGTTTGAGTGGAATCTTGAAGGAAGGCTGGGAAGCAAAAAGGTAGAGGTGAGGAAGGAGAGTATCCCAAGCATGGGGGATAGCCAGTGCAAAGTCCTGGAGTTAGGAGATGGAATGTCCCTTGTAAGGAACAGGAAGTACCTAAATGAGTAGAGAAATATTAACTTTCAAATCCATTGACCAATCAGTTCTTCCAGAACCCCATCATCTTCCTTTTTGTGTGACCAACCTCCTCATGGTCTGCACCAAGCACTGGAGTGCCATTTCGAAATAAGCACATGTTTGCTGGAGCACATTTTTGCCACATTCTCGGTTTCTCCCAAGTGTACAAGTTCAGGCAAGGAAACAGCAAAGTCCTAACCCACGCTGTCAAACTCTGTTAGAACTCACTTCACAAATGGACCACCATACACATGTGTGGCCTTCATGTGCAGAACAAATTCAGTTCAACAAGAGAAACAATCTCTGATACCAGCACTTCACCCAAGGTGATTTCTTGATCTAGGTCTAAAGAATGAAAAAACCAAACTTTCAACCATAAACAAAGGCTTCAGACACTTAGTAGCTGTGTGACTCTGGGCAAGTCATTTCACTGTGTTTGCCTCAATTTCCTTATCTGCCAAATGAGCCAGAGAGGGAAATGGGAAACCCTTCCAGTATCTTTGCCAAGAAAACCCCAAGTGGGGTCATGGGGAGTTGGACATGACCAAAATGAGTGAAGGATACCTAGCTAAGGCCTGCAGAGCCCTAGGCCAGAGCAGATAAGGAAAGGTAGGGATGGAGGCATGCATCAATGTGTTGGAGCTGGGGTGTATTTTTGTTGCTACTGTTGTTGTTTGTTTCCCAGGATCTTTATGAAGTTATTTCAGAAAGTATTCACATGTGCTTTTTCCCCTGTCTGGGATGCACGGCTTCCTCAACTCTATCTTGTAGAACCTCTAGATTCCTTCAAGGCCCAGGGCCACGACCATCCCTTAAGGCAAGCCTCTTCTGTGCCCAGGGAATGATTATTTCTCCAGGACAAGTGCTCATTCATGTATGCTTTTATATCCAGAGTGCAGCATAGCACCTGCCTTAATTGATTAATAAATACTGGTATCATTTGGGTGGGAAAGTTGGGATGGGAAGTTGAAAAAGTATACCAAGCCTGTGATTTCATTGGTATGGGGAACTCCAATGAGAAAGCTTCCCCTCTTGATTCATATCATACCCTTCTTTGCAGCTTTTGGTCTTAAAGAGTTGCCTGGAACTCTAAGAAGGGATGACACTTTCCCAGGGTCACATGGCCAGACTATCAGAAGGTTCAAACCTAGGGCCACCTGATGTTGAGGCTGGTTTATAGCCAACATGCTACCCAACTTCCGAGGAAAAGTCATGGCAGAATATTGTCTTCACAAACCCAATTCTGCCATTATATTCAGAAAATATATTTATTGAAGTGGGGTGCATGTACACTTTGTAGACTAGGATGTTATCATGAGTTTCATGTAAACCATGTTCTTTAGCAAACTGTACAAAGATGACCAAAGATAATAGACCCAAGTATGTTTGGTCTGTAAATGAGCTGGGATCCATAGCTAATCTGTCAATAAGTAATTCAAATCACCGTTGATTTTTTTTAACATGAAAAAGCAGCTCAGATTCAACACTTCAAAGCAGATTTAACTATCTTTCCACCACAACTTCCCTTCCTCTGGACTTCCTTGTTCTAGGGAGGGCATCATCATCCTTGTCACCACCCACATTCTCAGCTGGCATCTGATTCTTGACTCCTTTCTTTTGTCCTCCATCCCCTGCTCCTCTATCATATCCAGTTGGTTCTCAAATATAGTCAATTTTATCTCAGTCGTTCCTCTGTCCTCTTTCCTCTTCTCTCTTTTTACACTATAACCTCTCTAGCTCAAGTCCTTATTAACTCATCTGTAACAGGGCAGAAATATGCACAAGAAAGAATAAATCCTCACGGAAAAAAACAAAGGCATCCAATGTAGCTGAGGCTTGAGGATGTATTACCATTGTGTTCCCCATGTAGTCAGAATGATGCTCTGTCTTCGCAAATCAGAATTTCAGAGCTGGCAGGACCCTCAAGGGTCACTGAATCCAATTCATATCCTGGAAAAGAATGATGTTCATAGCATTCCTGACAATTGGTGATCTAACCTTTGCTTGACGATCTCCAATGAGAAGAAATTTCATCCATCCTCCATTAGGGCAAGTGTCATTTTGCCTAAAGTTGCTTCATTGCAACTATAATACATGTAAGCGAGGATAGAAGTTGATTGTATCACTCAATCAACCACCACCCCACTTAGTATAACTGTAAGATGTTCTATACCCTGATGCTTCTATCAAATGAGAACACCTTTGCTGAGTGAATGAAAGGTATTAAACTGGGGGTATGAAAAGAAGTCTTTAATCAGTTTAGAAGGTGGGAAAACCATTGGATCAAATGAAAGGATGTTATAAAAAGGAAGGATAGTATGATTGGTTTTAGAGTCAGTCACAACCTATGGCCTAATTTGCAATTAAGCCTTCTGGTAGCATCTAGCTAGTGGGGCATCACTGCCAGCTAAGTAGCTGAGAAGGAATTGTTGGGAGGAACAAGAGAACTGGTGTTCCTTCTCTTATCCATTAACTAGATAATGATGTGATGAGCTTCGCAAGGCTGGAAGATTTGGGACTTCCTAACATTCACAGTAAGAGTGGCTCTGGAATACGCTGATGAGAGATTATGAGCCAGAGTATTATAAAACAACTCTCCCATCCATCTGGGTTTCCCCTGAGAGGAGACATATCCCACTGCCCTCTGTTTACCAACCATGTCAGTGCAATTGGAGTTTAGGACAATGAGCTCCAGAACTATGCCTATAATTTTCTAGTTCTTTTTGCGAGGCAAGGTAGAGAAAATACAATTCCTCTTCCATAGAATAGCATTGCAAGTTTTCAAAAAGAGCAAATATCTATCCTGTTTTCTCTTCTCTGGAATAAATGTCCCCCATTCTTTCAATTGGCTCTTGTATGAAATGGTATCCCTAACTAGTCTTTAGTCTAATCAAATGACAGGATCCTGAGAATTGGAAAAATCTCTTCAGAACTTTAAGGTGGAGAGAAAAGGACTTGTCTCCAAGGTGTCACAATCTAGAAGAAGCTGGCAGTCCTTTTAGTTGTTTAGCAGAAACCATGACACATCACAATCTTGTTTACCTTCCTGTGGCTATGCTCAAGCATGCAGGTGTGTATTTTCTACAGACGTACACAATCACTAAAAGCAACATTATGAAGTATACAGAGATGGTCAGTCTCAGAATCAGGGAGACCAAGGTTCCAAATTCTACCTTGGATACTTACCTGCTGGTGAGTCAGGGTGAATTAGCTAAAGCCTCGGTACCCCACTTCCCTCCAGAGAACTCTGTAAGACCAGAAGCTACAGATAAGTTGTTCTTCCATGTTAGTGGAGTTAGTTTTGATCCAAATGCACCTCCCCTTCCTCAAAAAGAAATCAAAATCATATATGACGAAGTGTATTTCTCTAGAACTAATGTATATCACACTTTTAAAAAACTATTATTAATTTTTACTTCATTAAGTTGTTGAATATTGACTGAAGGGACAATATAGTTAAAAGAGAACTGGAGTCATTTAAGAAGCAGTGTAGTAGGACCTGGATTCAAATCAAGGGTCTGCCACTGACTATCTTGTGTGGTCTTAGACAAGTTATCTTTTTCTTTTTTAAAAAAATTAATTACTTTATTTTTAGTTTTCAACATTCATTTCCACTAAATTTGGAGTTCCAAATTTTCTCCCTATCTCTCCCCTCTCCCTACCCCAAGGCACCCTTCCCCCAATCTGCCCTTTCTTCTATCGCACCCCTTGCTTCCTTATCCTCATCCTCTCTTTTCTTGTAGGACAAGATAGATTTCTGTAGGCTATTACCTGTATTTCTTATTTCCCAGTTCCATACAAAAACAATTCTCAACATTTGTTTCTAAATCTTTGAGTTCCAACTTCTCTCCCTTCCTCCCTCCCCACCCATCCCCACTGTAAAGGCAAGCTATTCAATATAGGCTACACATGTGTACTTACGCAAAAGATTTCCCTAAGAGTCTTGTTGTGAAAGACTAACTATATTTCCCTTCATCCTATCCTGTCCTCCATTTATTCTATTCTCTCTTTTGTCCTTATCTCTCCACAAAAGTTTTTACTTCTAATTACTCTCTCCTCCCATTTTCCCTCCCTTCTATCATTCCCCCACACCCTATTTATCCCCTTCTTCCCTACTTTTCTACAATGTAAGATAGATTTTCATATGATATTGAGTGTGCATGTTATTCCCTCCTTAAGCCAAATGTGATGAGAGCAAACTTCCGTTTTTCCCTCTCACATGCCCCCTTTCCCATTCCATTGAAAAAGCTTTTTTTGCCTCTTTTATGAGAACTAATTTGCCCCATTCCATCTTTCCCTTTCTCTTTCCAATATATTCCTCTCTCAATCCTTTATTTTATTTTTTTAGATATCATCTCTTCCTATTCAACTCACCCTGTGCTTTCTGTCTATACATATACAATCCCTCTAACTACCCAAATACTGAGAAAAGTCTCAAAAGTTACAAATATTATATTTCCATGTAGGAATGTAAACAGTTCAGCTTTAGTAAGTAACTTATGATTTCTCTTTCCTGTTAACCTTTCATGCATCTCTTGATTCTTGTGTTTGAAAGTTCAATTTTCTATTCAGCTCTGGTATTTTCTCCAAGAACACTTGAAAGTCCTCTATTTCATTGAATAATCATTTTTTCCCCTGAATTACTATACTCAGTTTTGCTGGATAGGTGGTTCTTGGTTTTAATCTAGTTCTTTTGATTTCTGGAATATCATATTCCAACCCCTTTGATCCCTTAGTAGAAGTTGCTAGATCTTGTGTTATCCTGATTGTATTTCCACAATACTCAAATTTTTTTCTTTCTGGCTGCTTGCAGTATTTTCTCCTTGACCTGGGAACTCTGGAATCTGGCTTCAATATTTCTAGGAGTTTTTCTTTTCATATCTCTTTCAAGAGGTGCTCAGTGGATTCTTTCAATATTTATATTACCCTCTGGTTCTAGAATATCAGGGTAGTTTTCTTTGATAATTTCTTGGAAGATGATGTCTAGGCTCTTTTTTTGATCATGGCTTTCAGGTAGTCCCATAATTTTAAATTGAGCCTCCTGGATCTGTTTTCCAGGTCAGTTGTTTCTCAATGAGATGTTTCACATTACCTTCAATTTTTTCTTTCTTTTGGTTTTGTTTTGTAATTTCTTGGTTTCCTGTAAAGTCATTGGCTTCCACCTGCTCCATTCTAATTTTTAAAGAATTATTTTCTTCAGTGAGCTTTTGAACCTCCTTTTCCATTTGGCTAATTCTTCTTTTTAAAGCATTCTTCTCCTCATTGGCTTTGTGAACCTCTTTTGCCATTTGGGTTAGTCTATTTTAAGGTGTTATTTTCTTCAGCATTTTTTGGGTCTCCTTTAGCAAGCTATTGACTCACTTTTCATGATTTTTTTGCTTTGCTCTCATTTTTCTTCCCAATTTTTCCTCCACCTCTCTTATCTGATTTTCAAAATCTCCTTTGAGCTCTTCCATGGCCTGAGATCACTGCAAATTTGTTTTGGAGGTTTTGGATGAAGAAGCCTTGACTTTGATGTCTTCCTCTTATGCTATGCTTTGTTCTTTCTCATCTGAAAGGATGGAAGAAAATGCCTGTTCAAGAAGAAAGTAACCTTCTATAGTCTTATTTTTTTCCCTTTTAGGGCATTTCCCTGGCCAGTTACTTGATTTTTGAGTCCTTTGTCAAGTGGAGGGTATACTCTAGGGACATGTAAGTTCTCAGTTCCTCCAAGGTGGCACATTCAAGGGAGAGGAGTTTACTCCTCTCCTGGCCTGTGCTGTGGTCTGGGAACAATCACAAGCTTTTCTGCCCAGGATCAGTGAGTAGGGTTCCCTCTCCACAACTGCCTCCAGCTCCACCAGGACAGTTCTCCTCCTCACCCAAGGTCTGCCACTCAGGACTGAGATTCAGATCAGCCCCCTGATTCCCCCAGGGTCTTTAAGCAGAGTGCTCCAAAAATGAATACTGCCCTGGGGCCAGGGCTGGGGCTGGACCCTGTTCCTTTCTCACCCAGGTGAAAGAGCTTTCTCACTGACTTTTGAAACTGTCTTTGGCATTTGTGGGTTGAGGAATCTGGGAACCTCAGATACCGCCCAAGATTCTGCACCCCCAAGCCTGCTCCAATGCTCTCTGTGCCACACCACAGGACCCAGGTTGAGCTGCTCTCTGCTCTGAACCTGGTGCAATAGATCTTTCCTGTCAGCCTTCCAGGCTGCCTTGGGCTGAAAATCTCTCTCCCTCTGTGGTTTTGTGGATTCTGCTGCTCTAGAATTAGTTTAGAGTTATTTTTACAGGTATTTTATGGGCTTTGTGGAGAAAGCTACTGTAGATCTATTCCTCTATTCTGCCATCTTGGCTACATCCCCAAGTTATCTTCTTTCTCTGAGACTTAGTTTTTGCACCTGTAAAATGGAGGCAATAAACCTCATGCTCCCTATCTTACAGAATTCTCAAGTAGGAAGGGATCCCTAAAACATTAGGTAGCACTGAATATTATATCCCTTGAGTCTGCTCAAATGCTTTACATAGACTCATCTTTGAGGCAGCTGAGAATTTGAAGGGAGATTCCTACCATATTGTCATGGTTCTAGAGGGAGGCCCCTCTTCATTATTCCATGTACTGGCTTTAGAAGCAGCTTGATGTAATGACTAGAAAGTGAACTGTAGGGCCAAAGAGACCTCTGTTCCATACTACATCTTATCTACTTATTAGCTGTGTGACTCTGGGGAAATCACTTAACCACTCAGAGCTAGAGGCAATTCTAAGACTAAGTTTCTGAGAAGGTGCCAATTTGCATAGATAGGGGGAATTTCCTTATTCCTATGAAATGAAATCACAAGTATAGGCTCTGTCTCTATAAAAGATCCATTTTTCCTCCTCTTGACAATTAACTACATTAGCTCTGTTTTCTGGGAACATCTTTTCTGGATGACTCATAAGTGAGCCAGTGAAATGGGACAAGCTTTTTATCTCTTAACTGATTTATGGTCAGCTCAAATTTCCCTTGTCCACATTCAGAAGGTGGGATAAAGGAGCTCAGAAAGAGTTACTCAGATGTCTTTTCTGCCCTCTCTCCTTAGCCCCACCCATATTTCATATGCCACCCTCATTTCCATCTTATTAGAAGCCAAAAGAGGACATTCTTCTAGTTATCAGCTAGAAAATAGAGAAACACTATCATAAACTTGTCTACCGACAAACTCAGGTGCCTAGCTCAGTAGATTTGAGTGGAATTACAACCAAAAAGACATTTGGCTGAGCCCCAAAGGCTCACAATCTGGAAAAGCAAACGTAATTGAAATTCTGCTTGCTGTTTTCTGGAGAGAGATATGCGGACTTCTGGAAGCTCTAGATGTTCATGAATCCAGAGTATTTCCTCCAAAAGGCAGATAAATAACATTCAGTTCTGGTAACTATCAATCTTAGTGAAGATCTTTCTATCGTAAAATTATTACCCTAGTATGATCTTGCTTTATTCAATAATTGCCTTCTGGATTATTACTGTGGTTCAGTCATTTTTTCATTTGTGTCCAACTTTTTGTTACCATACTTGAGGTTTTTCTGGCAAAGAAAAAGAAATATTGGAGTTGTTTGCCATTTCCTTCTCCATCTAATTTTATAGATGAGGAAACTGAGACAAACAGAGTTAAGTGACTTGCCCAGGGTCACACAGCTAATAAGTATCTGATGCTGACTCCAGGCCCAGAGAATTATCTACTGAGCCACTAAGGTACCTGCCCCCTGAAAGAGTCAGTTCCATGTCAGAACTAAGGAACCATGGCCAACAATTGCAAGAATTCATGGGGTTATTCTAGAGCAGTCCTGTACAATATATGGTCCTAGGGCTGCTTGTATCCTGCCAAAGGATTTTCCCAAAGAATAACTCCCAAAAATGTAGGATTGCCACTGCTCACTCTCCTATTTGTCACATGACCACAACAACCAACTATCATCAGTCCATCTTTAATATAACCTTTCTGTGGTCCAAAGAAGTTTAGTCTATTTAAATTTTGGCCCCTACCTTCTGCCAAGTTGTGCAGGTCTGCTCTAGAGATATAATAGAGACGAGTGGTGTTTTGGAGGTGGAAACAATAAGCTTTTGCAACTGACTAGATGTAGGAAATGAGAAAGAGGAAGAATCATTGACACAAATAGGGAAATCAGGAGGGTAGGGGTTAGCTACCTAAGCTACAGATAACAGACTCCATCCATTGCCAGAATTATCCTTTTAGCCTGTTCAGTTTGGCAGAGCCTGAAAGAACTTTCATTCTCCTCCCAAAGCCTTCCAGATATCGAGATCTCTCTCTAGGGGTGCTTTTTAGAGGTTTGAATTAATTAGTGTAATTTAAAATATTCCTGATATAATTAATCTGAATGATGGTATGTGTCCATGCCCTTTAGTCATTAGGAAGTCAATGGAAAAAAAAATATCTCTTGTTCATGTATATTCTCTGCCAACCAAGAAATAGGATAGAGGCTTTTAAATGATATACCAAGCACTAATGGAAACCTCTGAAAACTGGAGGCTTCAGTGTCATGGACATAGGCCTTGACCTGCCTCTAGGAAAACCACCACAAGCACAGGAATATTACTGAGTCTTAACTGGATGTAAAATCTTGTGTCTTACTATGTCCACATAAGGCTTTACAAGACCAAAAATATCTTGTTTTACATCGATTGTTCATTTTTGTCACCAATTTTGGCATCAATAATCACTGAATACTTACAACATGCAAGATGTGATGTTGAGCCCTTGTGATACAATTCATATCCTCAAGGGGTCTACAAGCCATGTTGGGAGATGTCTTTCAATCTAGATCTTCAGCTCTGTGGGAGAGGGGTGTCACATTTTAGAAAGTTCATTGATAAGCTAGCGATTGTCCAGAGGACAGAAAACAGCACGGAGAAGACCCATGTGGCCATGCCATCCAAGGACTGGTTGAGGGAACTAGATATCTTTACCTGGTGGGAGGGAAGGCTTTGTGGAGATGTGACAGTTATTTTCACATATTTTAAGATTGTCAACTGAAAGATTAGGTTTGTTTCATGGGGCCCCAGAGGGCAGGAGCCAGGAACAATAAATAGGTCCAAGGTTCAATGAGGTCAATATGGGCCTCATGTCAGGAAGAACTTCCCAACAAGTAGATCTATCCCAAAGTAGGCAGAAGCTCTCCTCACTAGGAATCTTCAAAGAAATGCTTGATGTCTGTTTTTGGGGGTATGTTGTAGCCTTGTATGGATGGGATTTGATGGCCTCCTAAATAAGTCTCTTCTAGTCCCCAATCCAATACAACAAGTATATACTACTAAGAACCTTACTTTGCTGGTGTCTGTGCCAGAGTTATAGAGACAGACAAAAGCGATTTATCCTCAAAGATATCTTATTCACTAGGGATGGATATAGCATGTTAAGAGATGCTAATTTGAGATGGGAGAGAGCACAAACAGCTAGGGTACAGAAAGGCTTCCTCTAAGACAGAGCCCCTGAATTCAGATTTAAAACTTGGACATCTGGGGATACGAATGTGTACGCATGAAGGTGACAATAGCAAATGATGAATAATTAATGAAAGGTATAGAAAGTTGTAGGATGAAGGTTCAGAAATGGGAGATGGGTGCAAGCTGAAGATGTTATTGAAGGCTTTATTAGAGAAGTCAGAATGAAGTGCATCAAGTGGAGGTGCTGGAGGACTTCCAGTCAAAGCACCCTAAAGGGTCCTAGTCAGGTCAGTCCAGTTACCCACACACCTACTTCCTTCTCTGCACTTCTCTATCCAATGCAGAAGTCTACCCATTGGGGTGTAGCAGAAAGAACACAAATTGTGCCACATTGAGAGATATTCAGAAGCCCTTGAAAATGCCATTTTCGCCAATGACCCGGAAAATTAGCTTTTTGAATGGGCTTGGAGGCTTTTGGTTGCTTCAAAATGAAACAGGTTAGCGCTCTAGAATCTCCAAACCCTCCTCTGTTGTAAATATGGCAATATTCTACCTTGCTCCCTCTGAGGCAGGAAGGGATCTGAAATTTTGTCTTTTCTATCTCCCCTCTTCTTATCAACACAGCGAGAGTATGTGAGAAAATACCTGGAAATTTGCTAGGTCCGTGTTATGACAATAAGCATCATTCCTAGTGAAATTCAATATTATCCCTTCCTATGAGAGCTCTCCAGACAAAGGGAAGAACAGCATGGTCAGTTCAGGCTCATCTGTCCTGGACTCCCATATCTGTCCAACAAGCCATCAGACTCAGGGTGTATGTACTCCATCATGATCACCGGTAATGAGGGAGTTAGTGAGTCCTCCCCTCATTAATCCCATTTACCCAAACACAAAGGCAATTTGTACCTTATTCCAAGTCATTACAGCCTCCAGCCAACTCCAGGGACTCACCCATCTGGTGCAGCCTGTTTTTCCTATAACAAACTCTTTAAATGGAATTATCCAGTCCATCCAATGGTAATTTGTCAAGAAGAGCAGAATAGTTAATAAGGAATATTAAATTTGTATTGTAATTCTAGTGTTAGTCTGAAGCACCGTATTCATGCTTCTATGTCATCAAAAGGAAATGTGATTGAATCCTAACTGAATAAGGGACGGTGAAATCCATCTCTATCAATATCTACACTGCTTTGGTTTGCAAAGTACTGTAGACTTTGCCCTTCCTCTCTCCTTCCTTCCTTCCTTCCTTCCTTCCTTCCTTCCTTCCTTCCTTCCTTCCTTCCTTCCTTCCTTCCTTCCTTCCTACAGGACATGTGTATCAAAGAGCTATGAATCATATGCTGTGCAAACTTACTTCATATATATTTCATATTTCCTTAAGTGTATATGTTGACACCTCCTTCCCCCACTAAAAGGCAGTAAAACATAAGCACCTTGAGGTCAGATTCTTTTTTTTCTTTGTAACTTCAGGGCATCACAGGTAATGGGAACATGGCAGGTGCTTGATGAATACCAACTGAATTGGATTGGTTTTGTGGGTTCTCAGGTGTGTTGCTTCAAAAATCAGCAGGAAGGGGCAAAGATAGACACTTTTATAGAGAGATGCTTAAATCACTGGTATGGCATGGGGATGCCATATAAAGGAGGCTGCTTAAACAGAGCTTTGTGGTGCATTCCAAGGTGGGCAGGATGTAGAACCTGTCAGATCAGGTAAGGGAGTTCAGATATTCAGATGTAGTCTATCTCTGACAGTGTGTGTATGTGTGTGTGTGTGTGTGTGTGTGTGTGTGTGTGTGCACGCACACGTGCCTGCGCTTGTGGAAATAACAAGAACCAAAGCCCCTATGGTGGTTTCAAAAAGACTTGAAATTAATCAACATAAATAATGTCCATGCTGGTTTCTAAGTTTCAAAGTGGCAAATTTAGGTTAGAGAGTAGGAAATATTTCTTAACACAAGAGCTCTCCCTAAGTGTGATGATCCCCTCCTGGGTGGTGGGTAACCCTCTTCAAGTAGAGGCCAGGCAACCACTTGTCAGCTAAGATATAGAGAGGATTCCTTTAGTGTGTGGATTCGACTAAATGACTGCTGAGGTCCCTTCCTCCTCTCAAATCCTGGGCTTTAATGGTATCATTGGAGAGATGTACAGCCATATCATAAAACGGGCCAATGATGTTTCAAGAAAATGTGACAGACAGCCTGTATACTCCACTGGTAAGTATATTTCCCCCTCCTCTACCCCCCACCCCCCACCCCCACTGTCCCAAGTTGAGTCTCACTGGATATAACTACCCAGGTGCATTGTGAATCAAATCATTAGCGAAATTCTGGGCACAGAGCAGAATCATAGAGGAGGTAGATAGATAGCTAGATAGAGAAATAGAGCAATGATGAAAGGATAGATGAATGGACAGATGGATAGATAGATAGGGCATCATTAAGGCCTTATCATATGCCAAGCATTAGGTGAAGGCTGGGAATTCAAATGGTTTAAAATAACTCATAAAAGAAGCTGAAAATCTGGCTAGAATGGGATCAGGGCAAAGCAGAAAGGAGTAGCTTTTGAGATTGGATTGAAAGGGAGGGTAAGATTTCTCAAGGCAGAGATCTTTGGGGAGGGAGACAGAGACCATTATAGGTGCAGGAAATTCTGTGACCAATCCTGTGGATTATGTTATATGGCTTTAATTTTTTTGGAGGGGAGGAGACAAGCATTTATTAAAACACCTACTATGTGCAAGGCACTGTGATAACCAGTTTACAAATATTTTCTCATTTGACAATTACCCCATTCAGAGGACTGAAATGTCTGGAGCAGCCAGGGGCAATACTAAATAATCATCTCCATCATAAAACACTGAAGACAGAAATTTAAAAGAATCAGATGCAGATGAAATTGTTTTTGATCCTAGAGTCACTAGGAAGTTTGTTTATTAGAGGAGTGACATGACAAAACTTTCACTTTACTAATACTACTTTGGTAACTTTGGGGAGGATGGGCTGGAGAAGGAGGAGACGAGTCAGGACACCTGTTTAGGAGTCTCCTGAATAGTCCAGCTAAAAAGAGATGAGAGCCTCAATGAAGTTAGTGGCTTGTGAATACAGAAAACCAGACAGATGAAAGGGATGTGAAAGTAGAAACAACCAGAATTGGCAGCTGATTGAATATATGAGATGAAGGAGGGCAAAGATTTGAAGATGACATTGAAGGTATGAAAAGCTGAGTGCTGGGAAGGGTGGGGGTGGGGAGAAGTAGAAATTGGGAAGTTTGGCAGAGAAAAAGTGTAGCGAGGCTTCAATGCACATCACAACCCATCCATGCTTGCTCATTGGGAATGATTCATTCTGTCCTACCCAAAATGAAAAGGAGGAAGATGGGGCTTTCACTCATTATTTCTGTACTGGAATGCAGAACCCACCCTTTAAAGAAAGGACTTGTTGCTATGGCCATGAAGTGATCAGGAAGGCAGAAAGTGGTATGTTGTTTTTTTGGGGAGGGGAGGAGAGGAGAGGAGATTTAGAAATGTACAGCTACTAATGAGGGTGACCAGTTAGGGGTTCAGTTATAACTACTGAAGGGCTGATGCCTAATTCAGAAGGGAGGAAGTTGAAAGTTTACAGAGTGAGGGAGTTATGAGGGTAGGTATGCTTGTATTAAAGACAAGTCCCAGTCCTGACTCTCTTAAAGATGGTAGGATACAGCTCATCTTCCCATTTTCTAATCTTCCCTCTTCTAAATGATTTATGGCACACCCCTTGGCATCATGCTATGCCCCCTCAGGAGGCCCCAGTCTCCAGTAACCACTGCTCTCAAGGACAAGGCTCCCATCCCATTCTCCCAGCATAGTGACTTTTTATCCTCTTCCCTCACATTTCAATTGTGAAAATAAAAAAGATGACAAATGAGTTAGATTGGAATTGGTTTTTCTAATTTTCTAGGTACTGTCTTTTATATACCCTGATGTAGAGATCAAGAACGATGCAAGTGTGGCTCCTTCATGGCACCAGGATGGGTAGAGCTTTCATAGGGGTTCTCCTTGTCCTTTGAGCTCCCAATTGCTCATGCTTACAACCTTTGACCTCTTCTGGAGAGCTGCTTCCCTTTACACTTTCCATTTAACTGCATAGTTAAGATCTACTGATCTTATCTTTGAAGTGGCTAGAGTAATAAACATGGAATCACAAGACTAGTTTAAATCAGGGCTTTACCACCTGTGTGATCTGTGACAAGTGATTTATGTTCTCTAGTCTTCAGTTTCTTCATCTGTAAAATGAGGAAGTGAGACTACACGGTCCCTTCCAGGTCTAAATTCATGATCCTAAGCAGTGAACTCTTGAATATAATTTATTGTTACTATTATTGTTGTTTTAAAATTAAATCAACCCCTATGGACAAAAATATTTATAGCAGCTCTTTTTATGATGGCAAAGAATTGAAAACAGAGGGGATGCCTAGGAACCAACTGAAAAAGTTATGGTATATGACTGTGATAGAATATTGTTGTGCTGTAAGATGTAATGAAAGGAATGGTTTGGAAAAATATGGGGAAACTGATGCAAAGTAAAGGGAACAGAGCCGGTAGAACAATTTCTACAATAAAAAAAAAAAAAGCGACAAAGACAAACAACTTTGAAAGACTTAGGAATATTGATCAGCACAGTAACCAACCAGAATTCTAGAGGGCTCATGATCAAATAGCTGCCTTCCTCCTAAGAGGGCTGATGAGCTCAGTGTAGATCGCAGCTGTTGGGAGGGAGAAGACGTGGCCATTGTGGGAAGCTGTGTCACTACATGATACATGTTTGTAAAAGGGACTTTGTTTTTCTTATTTTCTCAGTCAATCTAGGCAAGACGAGAAGGAGAGGAGGCAGATCTTTGTGATATTTTACTGTAGTCTCCTTGGTAATATTTGATTTTGTGTTTTGCATTGCTGTTTATGAGGGATATTGCCCCATAACGATCTTCCCCTTTTGACTTTCCTTGGTTCAGGTATCAGGAACAGAGTTCTATCACAGGAGGAATTTTGGAGGACCCCTTCTTTTCCTATTTTTTAAAGCAGTTATATAGTACTGGAATTCATTATTTTTAAAATGTTTGACTGAATTCTATAGATTTCTATTTTTCTATTGAGGGACTTTAGTTTTCTAGGTTTTTTAGTTGCTATTACTGTATGGTCAATTCATTGATCTGCTCTTAAATATAATTTACAAAACTATGAAAATAATATATTGGCCAGTTTCTTCACTGGTAAATTGGGGGAGCTGGAAGATTGGACTAGGGTTATTTCCAGAGTCTACATTGGATGCTATAATCCACTGAACAAAATTCTCCATGATTAGCAGAAGTGCCATCTCCTACACAAGGATTTCACCAATCCTCTAAGTGTTAGTGAATTTCAATAAAAATTATTTTCTCTATATTTTGTTTTGTTTATTCATATATTATCAACTTATTGTATGCATGTTATATGCACACACACACACATGCTCACACATATGAATGTAAACTCTTTGAGGGCAGAAATATTTTGCTTTTGTCTTTTATTACCAGTACATAGCCTGGCACATAGTTGATGCTTAATGTTTGCTCAATTGAATTAAAAAGCATATTTCAGGAATCCCATTGGCACATATAATCTTTAAAAAGGCATATGTCAGTAAAGAATTTTTAAAGAACTTTCAGAAGAAGGCAAAAGTACAAACCCTCACTTGTGGAAGAAGCTGTCCAGACACTTTAAACATGTAGATGGAAAAGTGTGCAGTGCATTACCATTAGAGCCTAATTTAATAGTGCAAGGCTTCCCTGGGACGGAGTTGTTAACTCTTTAGCTATTTTCTTATGAAATATTCCTAGAGAAAACGGAGGGTTTTGATTAGCTGACAGTTGCATCATCCCTGGGCACGTTATCCAGTGTTAAACAAATATGTCATTACTAATAATCTTTCTCTTCCATTTCTAATGGTGCTAATAGACTCTGAGTGAAGGCATTTCTGGGGGGTTATTGAATTTCTCTGGTGGTTAAAGTTATTTAGCCTTCAGGCTCATGCTTCCTTGTAAAACCATTTAGAGTATAGAATCATCTCTACATGAAAATCCTGTGACAAGAGGTCAAAGACAGAAGCAGCATTACTTAATAGTAACTGGTTTTAGAATCAGAAAGTTGTGGGTTCAAATCCCATATCTGACACTTACTAGCTGTGTAACCCTGAACAAGGGTCTGAGCCTCTGCTAACTCTTTCAAGAATATCAGTATGATGTCATTACATGGAAACAGCCCATGGTGATAGAGGGCTGACTGTGGTTATATAGATCTCCTCTTGAATGTTATAGGCCAGATCTCCCTTTGCCATGGTGGGAATCCCTAAAGTGGGTGGTAGCAGGGATTTAAATAGAAGAGCTATTTGGTTCATTTCATTTTTTTTCAGATTGCAGCCAATCTTCGCTGGCTCTTGTCCATGACTTGTTATAAATTGCTCCCAGGAGGTTTACCCAACATGATTGGGCCATTCCTGATGTCCAACTGACAATGCACAGACCCCCCCCAAATCCCAGAGGACTCTATATCAGTTGTTTCTCACTCCTGCCATAAGATCACACCACCTCCCCCCCCCCCCCCGCCAAAAAAAAAAACCACACAAGCATTGAAACATCCAACTTATGACAATCATCACTTTTAGGATGTAATTCATTTTTGGTAATTTGTTGTATATGGAAATATATAAAGAAATAAAGCATATTATGGGAGTAGGCTGTAGGGAGTCTTCTGAACATACAAAGCGCCAAATAAGTATTCCATTGAATTAAATATTACCAAGCTTCCACTGTCTGAAGACTTTTCCATTCAGTTGAGTTCAATTCGACAAGTATTAGTTAGACATCCCTTGCATGCATGGCAGTGAGCTTGTTGAAGTAGGGATACAGCAAATACCCAGAGAAGTAAACACAGAGAGTATTTAAGGCGATGTGACGTTCACAAGGGAGAGAGTACACGACACCTGAATTATCAGGGAAGCTGTCAGAAAATGGTTCATCACTTGACTGGCCATTTGTTGAAATGTTCTGTCTCTGTTTTCAAAGTTACTTTTAAAGAAACAGTCTGATGTGTCTCACTTTTGGAATGGAACATGAAAAATGAATGCCTCTTTTCATGTGTGTCCTTTTTAACTATATTCCCAAGTTTGCATGAGATCCTGTCTGAGCCTAATCTCATCTTCCAGTCTTGAGAAATAGATTGTATAGAGGATATCCAAATAAAGGTAGAGGAATTGAAGGGACTTGCCCAGGCTCACACCATCAATTGGGCTGTGCCTGAGCTAGGAAACAATGCTCAGGAAGCAAGTGCTTATTTCATGGTCCAGTTCTTGCTTCACTTAATTATACATATTTTAAAAATATATTCTTTTTTAGGAAGCAGTCAGCCTGTTAGCTGGAGCACAGAGAGAGAAAGAGATAGCCCCTTGGTAGCAAAACAAGGCTTCAACTCCCCTGTACCTGGGCACACTAGGCTTGTCACTTGTTGGCTGCAGTTAGTCATATTTCTCCATATTTTATTTACGTTTTCCAACATTCCTTCTGTGAAGAAGTCCAAACATTGTGAAAGTTTATACAAAAGGAAAATCCTTCAAATCTCCCAACACGTTTAAGCCAGTGTTAGCTGTCTCTGTTTTGTGCCTGAAGACATAGGAAAAGTTGCTTCATTGTGGGGGAAAGAAAATTCAGGAAGTGATGGAATTTGGGGAAAGGAATTTATTGACATCTCCAAGTAGAGAGCTCCATGGAAAGGGGCTTTTTAAAAATTCTATTGTTTTTTTTCTTAAGATTTGCCCCAAATGGTAAGATTATTTTGACAAAGTTCACCCCTATCCTGTTTGACACTAGCTACTTCCTTCTAAGTACCAACTTTTTCATCTGTATTTTTGAATGGAAGAATGATATTTTTGTGTTTTTCTATCATTCTTAGTTTTTCTATCATTGTGAAGTCCAAATGCTGCTTGAAACTGGTGTAAAATTTTTAATACCCTGTTACAATAATCAATTCACTTTAACCTTAGGGGAAACTATAATAACTCATAAGTTCCATGTAGTTCTTTGGTTTTAGGGAGCGTGTTTTAAATAAACACTTACGAGGTCATCACCATTGCTCCAAGCCTCCAGTTAGGAAAATCCCCAACATTTATACAGAGGATAGGATTTTTACATAACTTTATATTTATTTTTTGCTAACACATTTGACCTCTTTTTGGTTGAGACAGAATATAGTTTACTGAAAACATTTGACCACCACCCCAGCACTAGACCTATCCAATCTGGGAAAACCTTTCACTCTGTATGTTAATGAAAGGAGAGGACAGGCTTTGGGAGTCTTAACCCATTCGTTAGGACGTGACACCAGGCTAGATATATATGTCTGCAAATAGACATTGGGGAAAGCTAACCTTTGTCTAAGAATCTTCCTCATTCTTGGTTTTCTACTTTGATGTAGAGCTAGTGACTCTGATATCTCCCTTTTCTTCCACAACTCATTTCTCCCTTTGCTCCTCAGGACTCTACTGGATTGCCATACTTCCATTCTCTCAAAACCAGTTGCTAGGATCTTTCCCTTTGCTTTTGAGATTGCTTCCTCTTGTACAAATTCTTTAGGACATGATTGTCTCTCATACAGTGGCTTTGGTTGATTGAAGGAGGTATTTGGAATTGATTCATTCAAAGTTTTCCTATCTAAGCATATCAGAGCTAAAAATAACATCCCCAACCTCTATTTTTTACCCTTTACTAGTATTTGGAATCAAAATTTGCACTCTGAGTTTCTTGACATTTTTAAACACCAAGAGAGACTTCTACTAGCTGCCTTTTGTGAATGTAATCATAGGGCACATCAGGGGAAACTTGCCTCTCTGCAATGTTGGAACTGGGGTTTTGCATGAGGTTCAGAGAGGGATTGGTAGGGATGGATCCAAGTTTAGTGTAATGTAAGAATAAACTTGGTATTCATGTAATACTGTGAAAAATGATGTCATTTGAGCCCCCAAACAGAACTGTGATATGGGAGTTAAAATGTCAACAACTATATGTTTGCAACATATGGAGATGAAGTTAATCTCAAAGGGAAGGCATTAGTGGTGGGAGGTTGGATTGCCTGGAAGTAGAGGGATGGATGGATGTGGGCAGGGAAAGGTCTCTGTGGAAGGTGGGAGTTAAAATACATATATATATATATATATATATATATATATATATATATATATATATATATATATATATATATATACACACACATATATATGTATGTATGTATATATGTTTGTATGTATATCCCATCCCAAGAGATAAGAATTCCATAAGTGTACATACATATGTAGATGTGTATTCCTTTGTGTGCTTGGCTGTGTATATGTAGACATATGTGAGTATACACACACATGCACAGATGTGCACACATATCGCTCTTGGAACAAAGGACTGGACCCAGAGCTTGTGTATGACTGGGGAGTTATTTTTGTCAGACAAAGGATAGCTTCTGATTGTTTATTATAAAGCTGGAAAGTTTACTTTATTTGGGTATTCATATCTCCTTTTCTTTCCTTTTGCTTTGACCCATTTCCTGGAGATTCAAAACCATTCCATCGTGCAAATCAGCTCTTCCTCCAGAGAAAGTTTCCTGCTGAATTTAATGCCCTTAAGAGATTGCTATAGAAACCAGGCCAGATATGACCTCTCCTCTTCCTGGAATGAGGCCCTGGTCAGCTTTTCAAATCCATTTGTCTGCATAAAATTCAGGATAAGTTTCATGAAGGAAAAGGTTGTGGAGATGATGGAGTATATTCTAGGAACCTTAAGTAACCCATTCAGAGATGACAGGACTATTAGAGGGAGGTCAGGTGTGTTGTATCCAGCCATACCCACCAACACGAAAATGTGGAATATCTATAATCTCATGGAATTCTACATGATTCAGCAAAGGATTCTGAAGGCCTTCCTAAAATTCACTAGTTGAGAGTCTGGCAACAATTAGATCAGAAGATAAATTCATATGATAAATATCTGTAACACTTGCCTACCCCACCTCCAATACACAGGGATACATTCTCTGGCCACCATGTGATGAGGGCACAGATGTGTTTGGGACTGTTCATCCCAGAGCTCCTGATGCTCTCTGTTGATGCCACGGGGAGAGTAACCTTATCTACTAAGGCCAGGTCCCGTTTCTCTTGGTTCCTTCTCATCATTATTCTCAGGCTGCCTCGAACACCGCTGGATGGTTTCATTTCTTCTACTCTTTCCTGGAGGTCTCACTATTTCTGCTACCACTCTCATTGCTATCTGCTGGTGTGGCTGTCATGTAGTCTTTGGCAGAATGGTCAGCAGGACCCTTAGCTTGATCATTCCTGGGGCTATCTATAACAACTATAACCCCCCAGCTAACTGTACCTAGTTTTGTGTTCATCCTTCATTGCTGAAGAAGACCATGCCATCAGAGAAATAATGACATGATTTGCACTTGACTTTGTGTGGAGTGAGGGAGGGCTGTGCAGGTCACTAGTCTCACATCTCCTCCAGAACCATCTGAATCCAGCGACCAGATATTCATCAGGATGACTGGAGATGACTCAGGAAGAGGCATCTGGGGTTAAGTGACTTGCCCAAGGTTACACAGCTAGTGAGTGTCAAGTGTCTGAGGCGAGATTTGAACTCAGGTCCTCCTGTCTCCTGCTCTGGCGCTCTATCCACTGCACCACCTAGCTGCCCCAACTGTACTTAGTAAGCCAAACAGAGAAGACCTTAAACAATTATGTTTGTCTTTCCAATGGATTTTTTTCTTTCTGCTTTTTTAGGATACCTCAATCTAAACTCTGTTAAGTTCCATTAAAAAAAATAAAACAACAAAACAAAGCACAGAACAAAACAAAAATGAAAACCAAAAAAACCCCTTCCTTTTAATTCACATCATATTCTTGGGTTACTAGCTTAGATCTTTTACAAAACCTTCTTGGGACTTCATTGAGAAACGTTGCAAAAGTGTTGGCTTAAGCTGTGGTGAAGGAATTCCTTTCAACACCATTTTGGTCCAGGGTATCACACAAATCAATTCTGTAGCAAGACTGGCCAGGACCAGTGGAAATGGTAACCTTTGTCCTACACTCCTAGTAGCAACAGAAGCAGTCACCTTCTTATATAACATGGAATACAGAGGGTGATCTGACATGCAGAGGAGGATGCTCCTCCACTCAGTTTGGGCACCCTGAGGACTTGCTGTCTTTACTAATAGGTGTGGCTGCACCACTCAAAGTGCTATGTCTATGACAGCCATTAGGTGGTACTGAAGTTCAAGATTCCCTAGCTCACTCCATGGGGAATGGGCCAGTACCCACCTCTACCAATTGAACATGTGCAGCTCACAGATTTCTTTAACGTGCCTGGTTGTGCTTAAAAGTCCATGAATTCCAAAACTGCCTCCTAAATCTCTTGGCTTATGTGCTGCCCCTGATTTGGATGTGAATCTTGCTTGTCTTCTAAGATATTCCCAAAGAACCCTCTCACTTGGCCTATAGGCTAATTACTTTTCCTCCAATCTCCCTAGCCTGGCTTCTTTTAGGACCATTTGCAAACTATATTTTGAGCATTTATTTATGTTAATTTCTTTCCCTCACTCTTTCCCTCAATTAAAAAAAAAACAAAACAAAACAACCCTAATCCCTATCACCTGCCTTTGACTCACCATATCTCTCCTCGGTGGGTTTCCTCCAGATTCTCCTTTTGCTCCTCCTCCCAGTTTGCCTCCTTTCAGCTTGCTGGAGCATCTGTTGCATGCATTCAGTAGGATGGAAATCGCTCACCTGGGCTGCTTTTGCTCTTTCAAGTCTACTATGTTTGTGTTCGTCATCGTGGAGTCAGGAGCTTCCAAGGGGCCGAAGTGCCTGACTACTTGGAAGTATTTCCTGGAGTCTTGATGGCTTCTACTTTCTCTTTGGCTCTTACCAGATGTTCCTAGTTCTTATGATTTAAAAGCAGAAGGGACTTTAAAGGAATTTCATTCCAACTTAATTTTATAGTAAAGAAACTGAGATTCAGAGATGTAAAGACTAATCAAACTGACAACTTGTGACTCTCTCCATGTGGTACTTTGTGTTATGTATCATACCATGCTTGGATTCTTTATTTCATGAGTTACCACCATCAGAGAATTTCCAAAATTACCAGCCCATCCTGATGATGAACTTCTCTTCACTTGCCCCACACAGAAAACATTCATAGTCTGTCACCAAGGGAATGCACAAATCTTTTTTTCAAAATGGCAGAGCTTGTCTTGGAGATCTAGGAGTCACTACAGTGCCACAAGGTAGCACTAAGAAGGACTTGATAGGAGAGTTGTAGTGTAAATAATAGCTGGCATTTATATAGCTCTTTACAAATATCTCATTTGGAAAAGATCCTGCATGGACAAAAATATTTATAGCAGCTCTTTTTTGTGGTGACCAAGAGTTGGAAACTGAGGGGATGTCCATCAAGTGGGGAATGGCTGAACAAGTTGTGGTATATGAATATAATGGAATACTATTGTGCAATAAGAAATGATGAGCAGGAAGACTTCAGAAAATCCTGGAAAGACTTATACGAACTGATGCTGAGTGAAGAGAGCAGAACCAGGAGAACATTGTACACAGTAATGGCAACATTGTGCAATGATTGACTTTGATAGACTTAGCTCTTCTTGGCAATGCAAGGATCTAAGACAATTCCAAAAGACTCATGATGGACAATGCTTTTCACATCCAGAGAAAGAATTATGGAGGTTAAATGCAAATCGAAGCACACTATTTTCTTTCTTTTTCTTTTTTTTCTTCTTGTGTTTCCCCCCTTTGATTCTAATTCTTCTTTACAACATGATTAATGTTGAAATATCTTTCATGTGATTGTACACATATAGCCTATACAGGATTCCATACCATGTTGGGGAGGGGAAAGGAGAAGGAGGGGGAGAAAATTTAGAATTCAGTTAATCTTACAAAAGTGAATATTGAAAACTAAAAATAAATAATTTAAAAAATATTGCCTTTGGTTCTCATGACAACCTTGGGAAGTAGGTGCTATCATTATATCTCCATTTTACAGATGAGAAAACTGAGGCCTAGAGAGGGGTAAGTGATTTTCCCCAGATCAAATACCTAGGAATTACCTGAGGCTAGTTTTTAACAAAGATCTTCTTGACTCCCAGTCTAGTATTCTACCCTCCACACCCTGCTTTTGGAATCCTAAGGTGATAATCAAAAACGTTTTAGGATAGAAAATCAGTTAAGTCTCATAGGAATATGTTCAGCTCATATACTCCATAGGTATCTATGAAATGTCAAAAAATCTAGGGGAAAGTCCTACATGTGTGACTCACTAGAAGGGAACATCATGAGCTCCCAGGATAGGCAGACACAGAGAGATTATCAGGAACATTCACACTGAAAAGATTAAAGATTCCAATGTTTTTTCTCACCTACTAGATTGCAAGCAGTGCAATGGGTGGGTGCGTATCCGATCTATTTTTTTCTGAGTCTTCAATCTAACACAGATCCTGTAATATAGTAGTGGTTGAGCCTGAGCTTTGAAAGATCCTGCCCCTAGTTATTAGGAATTAAAGCTATGAACTTTAGCAAAGGCTTCAGGGATTAATTTTCACAAAGAACTCATTAAATGCAAACCTTGTTTGGCACCTGGAAATAACTCCCCACCCTGAACAGGCTGGAGAGGAAAAAAATCTAATGCAGCCTAGGAAAAACATCTGTAAATAGACCCACATGGATAGTAATCACTTCCCCCCAGTTTCAGTGAAAACCTTCTGAAAAGAGGTATAGGGGGAGGGGTCAAGGGAAGAAATGGAGAATCTGGGGAAGGATGACTTTCTGAGACCGGGCTGGCAAAACCTGTATGGCTGTCTTTGAAAACATTCCCAGAACATCATGCTAAGTAAAGAAAATAGCAAAGGCATCAAAAAGGAGATGAAAGAAGCCATCTTCTCTTGACGTTTTTAGACTCAGATTTATGACTAGTAGGGTCTTAGAAGGGATCTTGCTCAGAGCTCCCACTCTGTCATTATCCAGATGTGAAACCAGGCTCATGTGAGATGATTTGCCCAAGTCATAGGGGATCCAGGTCCTCAACTCCAAAAACAAAGCCTGTTTCTTCTGTGCTACATGTATTCCCCCAACCTGGACTGGTTCCAGTGCTTATCTTTTTCAAGGATGGTCTTTTCTTTCTCCTCTCCTCTTCTCCTCTCCTCTTCCTCTTCTTCTCCCTCTCCCTCTCCTCTCCCACTACCAACATAAGCTTTTAAAGGATATGTCTTACCCCCCCCTCAAAAACCTCATGTGGCTCCCCATTGTCTGGTCTAAAATACTAACCCCTTAGTCTGATATTTGAGTCCCTGCACAATCAGATTCCCATCTATCTTTTTGGACTTAATCTAAAGACTCTCCTAGAGGCTAGTCCTGGCTCCATGTCATACATTCTATATTCCAGACAATAATGATAATAATAATTATTATTATAGCTAGCAATTGTACAGCACTCAGATCTCCAAAGCATTGTTTGCAGATGATTTTATTTTATTCTCATTTTTATCTAGGTGGTAGATATTATTACCATCATCCCTATCTTCCAAATGAGAAAACTGAAGCTGCTAGAGCTTGCAATTTGCCTTGTTTCACACAGCTGGGAGGAGTCTATGGCTGAACTTGAACTTGATCCTCCTGACTCCAGGTCTAGGGCTGTGTCCACGGTACCGTCCAGATGCCTCTGATAAACTGTGTCATCATCTCTCACCTCCAGGCTTTTGTTCAAATTGTCTACCTGGCTTGCGATGTATTCTTTCTTTTGCTTCCTGTAGGGCACAGATCAGGTGCTCAGGAATATCCCTTGTGTTAGATAGGTCTTAATTTATTGGTATTGTATGTTCATTGTTGAGTTAAGAATTTCCCCGATAGCCCATGTACAAAGCTTCCTGAAATGTCTCTTTCCTTCTCTCTGAAACAAAATTGTGTTTCTAGTGAGGTTTCACTTCCCAGACCTCTATTGGGCAATGCTTGGAAGATCCCACAAGTCCTGTCCCTCAGCAGATGTGGGGTGTGGTGGCCTTGGTAAATGATGGTGGAAGATGTGGGCAGAGAGTTTCTTTTAAAAATCTTGCCTTCTTTCCCTCTCTATATTAAACTATTAGATAATGAGTTCATTGAGTTGGTATATTGGGGCATCTATCTGGGGCAAGCATTGCTGAAAGGCCTGAGCTTAGATAAAAAAATGAATAAGAACAAGAGATAGGCTGGGTTGCAGTACATCTAATCATTAATTTAAATTAAATTCATTAATTAAAATACATTTAATCAACCCAACAATGCCCCAGAGAGAAATATCCTTCTTTTTAAATTCTGTGTTCTCATAGCCATGCCGTAATGGTAAAAAAAATCTTGCAATTCCACACTCTCTAAAAAATTGGAAATGGCACAAAGGGAAATGGAAAGCTACATAGTCCGCCAATAGATGGTACCATATTTCTGACAATGGCTTTGGCACCAGAGGGGATGTAACATAGCATACAAAAAAGCATGATTACAGTCAATTAGGAAATATTAAGCACCTACTGTGTTCTAGGCACCATGAAATATTGTACTAAGTGATTGTCAGTGGAGGTGGGATGGTCAGAAAGTGAGGAGAGGATGGCAGATGTGGCTGCTTGAGGGCCATATAGATGCCCACAAATTGTAAAACAATAGGGAGGGAGGGGTCTTGACCATTGGGTAAGTCATCTAAGGAAGATGTGTGGGAGAATTGAGCTGAGATCTACACCAGTGGAGGGTGAACTCCCACGGATCAGATCATAGCTTCAGTAAAGGACTGAGGAAGCCTTGAGAAAGATTCAGAATGTAATACTGACAATCCTTCCTTTATGATCTTCAAAAACAGGGCAGATTCTTGTCAGGCTGGGCTGATGTATGTGAGCAGAGCTAAGCAGTTTTAAGTCAGAAGTCTGTTCTAACTAGGTGAGTCTGATACAATTTGTAAAATGCAGTAAGTCACCCCCAGAGAGTTTACTTTTTCCTATACCTTGGAGCTGGGAGATAAGAGGGATAGTGACTGAGTGGAGAGAAGGGAGCAGATATTTATCGTGAATAGACAATCGGTGCACATTGGTTTAACAGGTGGTACCATGGAATGGGACAAAAATCAAGGAACTTACCTTCTATTAGGGAAAACAACACACCCATATATGTATACATGTATGATATGTGCTGCATATATACACATACATAGATACATATGTAATGTATGTGTACATGCACACAGAGAACATAAATACCCCCTTTCACATACACACATACACATGAACACACAGAAACATTCCAAATAAATACAAAGTAATGCTAGTAGAGGGCAATGGTGTGGACCAGGAGAAGCACAGCTAGCATCATTACAGAATTCACTAATCCATTAGCAACACTTTGAGTCTGGCCCATCCACGACTTCCCATGCTACTTCTTGAGTGCCTTAGTTGCCCATTGGCCATGTGGAGACCACTGAATAGGTAGATGTCTTATTCTGATCTCTATCTCATAGTCAGCAGAACATGACGAGTTTCTGGTTCACAACTGATCGATCACATTAGCTGCAGAGGTGGTTTGAGTTTGCATTTCCTAACTACTCTGGGAAGAACTGAAGTGTATATTTTTATTCCTGGTGGGTAACCCGGAGTTGTTTCTCCACTGTGAGATAATAGACTAATAGTCCATTAGCTTCCTTGGCATTGGCTGAGTCGCAGGCCAGAATAACAAGTTTCATTCTCTCACCCAAATGCACACATTAACTGGATGTAATGACTTACACATGTCTAGCTTGCTTGACTTTGCAGGCAGTATGGAGGCTCTTTGCAACAGACAGAGAAAAGTACAGATGTCATGACTCCTTTTCATTTTTTCTTTTTGTCTCAAATACTACCCGTGGTCTTTCTACAAGTCAGTCAACAGGACTAGAAGGGAGAAGTCTCTAGGAGGGTGGGTATGCCTTGTAAGTGAGCAATCTAGAACCTTGGGATCCAAGGCACTCATGGTTCCTTGGTTCTACTCAAAGAGACCATGTGCTATAATGGAGAGAGCTCTGGGCAAGACTTGCTGGCCATGAATATCTTCCTTTGACACTGTCTAGCTATGGGACCATTTCCCAAACTCTCAGTTTCTTCACTTGTAAGATGGAAATGATAATAATTCCAGCAGAGTCTACATCCCAGGTTGTTTGAAGGGCTCAAGTAAACCAACGTATGTAAACTATTTTGCAAACCTCACAAAGCCAAATATATGTCAGTTATTATGCAAAATAACTCAGTTATGCAAAATAGCTGGCTAACACACGGACCCCACATTAAAGTTTGTTTGCTTTTTAGTGACATTGGTGAACTTCTTTTGTTTGACTTAAAGAGGAATTGTAGTCTGTTCATTAAATTTTCTTTTTTAAATTAGAAACTTGAAAATCATGGACAAACTTGAATATTCAAACATGCAAAAAGTGGGAGGGGGGAAAGAATATTCCTTATGAATTACTGAATTTCTGCTACCAATAATTTGTTTTTCTAAATGTGTATTAAGTTTAACAAGAGAGAATGAAAATTGATTTGGGAAATGTAAACTCTTGGTTGATATTAAACATTTCCTGTGTATATAAATGTTTTCCATTTTTTCTCCCTATCCTTTAGGAATAAATTTATTTCCATTCTTCTTATTTGTTGTTTAATTTTCTAAAATGTATGTATGTATATATATATATATATCCCTGATATATATCATATACCATGTATATATGTGTGTGTATATATGTATGTATGTATGTATGTATGTATGTATGTATGTATGTATCAGGGATATCCCATATTCAATGGATCCCAACATGAGGATGGAATGGATGGAAATGAGGCCATACTCTAGAGTTAGAGATGGATGGTTTTTCTCCTTGGGAAAAGGACCCAATCATTTAATGAGATCTTTGAGGGTTGGAGGAGAGAGGCTAGTTTGAACCTATGATTTCATTCCTGGAGGCAATCACATGGCTTGGAAATGCCATGTTGCTTCTCAGAAGCAGATCACCTGTCTCTCTTGGAGGGAGCTACTGCAGACATGAAGAGGTTGATTTGTCCAGGGTCACACAATCAGTGTGTGTCAGAGATAGGAATAAGACCCAGATCACCTACCCACTAAGTCACACCATCTTTCAGTGAGCCTGATGGTGATGGGAGATGCAACCAGTCTTTGTAATGACCCACATCCCTTCACATTCTTGGCCTAGGGGAACAGGAAAAATACTGGAAGCCCCTTAATAGGTGTGGCATACATCTACTTACAATCAAAGATATAGCAGGACTTAGTCACAGGTGAACCATGCATTGCTGTTTTACTATATAAAACAGGCTTATAGTTCAGTTTGATGGATGGCTAATCTTGGAGTCAAACACCTGAGTTCAAGCCCTCCCTCTGACACAAATTCCTTTTATGACTCTGATCACTCCTCCCTCAACACTTTATGAATAGAAATCATCAAAGAGGAATTTCTGGGCCACATCAGTGAGGGGAATTTCCACACTGGGAGTTCTAAAACCTCAATTCTAACTTGAGGTGCACACCAACCAGAAGAATAGTGACTCTGTCCCCTGTGTGCTGTGGAGCAGTTTGGTTCTGATGATTTCTAAATAGGGAAATAGAGTGGCAGGACATTAGTTCCATTGGGGCATTCAGAGTCAGCACTGACCTTTAATCCACATATAGGAATACACAAAAATCTTCATACTTACCAGAGAGCTTTCTCCATGTCTCTTTCTAGCCTCTTTTTCCTGCTCCGCCTTTGTTGTTTGAATCCTGCCTGTTCAAACAGAACTAGTTAATAGGGGAGACCACCTACCTCGTGCCTGTGCATTCCAGGGCTGACAATTCTCTCTCTAGGAACTTCCTCACAAACAGGCTTGGGCGGCAGAGGATGACTGCGCATAGATCCTGACCCTCCTGGAGCTCAGCACTAACTTGGAGGGAGTCTGGGTTTTCCAAAAAGCTTCTTGCCAACTTTCACAGCTTGGGGAAAAAAGATGCCCACAAGAAACAAAAGACTGAAAGAGAAATAACCTGAAGCAGACGCCCCTGGCTTAGTGTCCAGAGGATGGGATTCACCACTTTCCTTCCAGGCCAGAGCCTTTTCAGAGAACTTTCCAGCTTGGGACAGGGAAGCAAGAGCAGGGCAGCCCCACATCAGAGTCACCTATGTGTGCATGGAACCATTTGGAATGATCTGGTTTATTTCCTGTGCAGTTTAATCTGCTCTTTCTTTTGTTTTGAACTCATTGCCACCTGACTGGTTGGTAGAAGTGAGCTCAATTGCTCAGGAGGAAAAATGAGGCTGGTGACCTATACAGCCCTCCCTCACTCAAAACAAAGTCAAGTGCAAGTCATGTTATCATTTCTCTGATGGCATAGTCTTCTTTGAAAATAAAGGGTGAACACAACCTGTGAGTGGACCTAGCTGCCTGAATGGGACCCAGCTAGCTGGGTAACTCAGCTCATCCTCTCTCTTCTGTCCCTCCCTTCCTTCTCCTCTCAAAAGGAAGGTAAATTTGGGTGGTCAGAGGATGCCGAGTTCACTTGGGGTTTACTGGCTAGATATCTTTCCTTCCCTCCCTCCTTCCTTCCTTCCTTCCTTCTTTCCTTCCTTCCTTCCTTTCTTCCTTCCTTCCTTCCTTCCTTCCTTCCTTCCTTCCTTCCTTCCTTCCTTCCTTCCTTCCTTCCTTTCTTTCTTCCTTCCTTCCTTCCCCAAAACCTTAAACCCAGTACCCTCTGAAGCTCATAGATGGGACAATAGGTCCCTGCCCAAAGTCCACTTAATGGTTGTTTTCTGGACCCTCCAGGCTTCACAGTGATTATCAATAGAAACTGTTGCTCTTTCCCTCCCAGCTTGATTTACTTATATTTTTTCTTTTGCTCATTAAATGGACCATTGCCTGATTACTTTTTAAAGCAGTCTATTCACTGAATAGACCTAAGTGAGCACTTGAATAGGCCTTAGCAGAAAAAAAGGCCAAGGTCTCCCCGTTCATCCTGGGTCATCTCCAGTCATCCTGATGAATATCTGATCACTGGATCCAGGAGGCTCAGGAGGAGAAGGTGAGGCTGGTGACCTTGCATAGCCCTAGCTCACTCAAAATAAATTCAAGTGCAAGTCCTGTCATCATTTCTCTGATGTCACAGTCTTCTTCGAAAATGAAGGATAAACACAACAACAAGAAGTAAATTCACTCTTGGAGGCTCATGAGCTGTGATTTCAGATGAGCACTGTTCCCCAGATCACCTCAAATTTGGAGTAGCTTTTCTGAGACTCCATAAGTGGGTGTCTGCAGGGAGGGGATGGAGACAAAGCAACAACTTCCATGAACAAGAGGGATGGAGCAAATGATAAAGCAAACCCCTTCAACATCTAGGGTAGTATCTACTACCACCTGAAATCAAAGAAACATGTCACTATAACATGATAGTTCAGAATTTAAAAACAAAAAACCATCATCTCCCACCTTTATGTCTTCGCATAGGATTTCCCTCATCCCTGGAACCCATTGCCTCCTTAATCTGTTTCTTAAAATTCTTCATTTCCTTCAAATCTCCATTCAGATGCTTTCTTCTCCATGATACCTTTCATACTCCTTTTAAAGGATGCTGCTCTCTGTGCAAATCATCCTGTATTTAAACATCTGTTTATATGTTATTGCTCTACAATAGAATGGAAGCTTCCTGAGGGCAGGGACTATTTTTGATCTTATCTTGGCTCCTCAGAGCCTTGAATAGACTAGGTCCTTGATCAACATGGGATGAATTGGTTGGAATTGACCTAACCATCAGGATTCTCCCCCCTAACCCCCACCAAATGATACTTGTTGATTTCTGTAATTTTTTGTGTCTGGTCCCCACCCATTCACCCACTTCTGTTCTCTCTGTTCCCCTCTAACTTTCAGTTCATAGCATCAGCTGGTACCTCATCTCCAATTTCCTCTTATAAAAAGGGGGGTTTTGTTACTTTAATGGGCATGACAACACTGATTTATCATGGTTCCCTGTTTCAACATCCTTCATCCATCTCTCCTTGTCTATTATTCTGCAAAGACTCTCAACCTAAGGAACTAGATTTCTGGAACTCTTTCAAAATATTAAATAAAATTATTTAAATTGGAAAATTATGAACTTGACAAATGTGAAAATTTCAGTATCTGAAAAACAGAAAAGAATATTGCATATCAAAGTGAACTTCTGGCACATACAAACTGTAGATTAAATTGAATATGAAAGTAATAAAACTGCCCAGCTCATCTGTAATCCGTGCTTCCTTTCAGATTTTCTTTTCTTCTTTTCTGGACATTAAAAACAAACAAACATTTCATTGATTCTTTTTGTCTTTACAATTTTTTATCACTAATACTGTCTTCCAACTCCTCTATTCCTCTCTTCTCCTCCAAGTCCCTCTCTTGTAACTGATGTGTACATTTAAACCCCAAAAAATCAATACTGATCATTGACCGCTTCTGAAATTGTATGTCCCATTCTGTATCTCAAGTACATCACTTCTCTGTCATACATGGGGAGATATTATTTGATCATCAGCAATTTGAAGTCAGGATTGGTTATTTGATTGGTCAGGTTCTAAAACTTTCTAAAAGTTGTTTCCCTTTCCATTGCTGCAGTCATCATGCACCTTGCTCTCCTGGTCCTGCTCCATTGAACCTTTCCCTCTGTTTATACAAGTCTTCATAGGCTTCTCTGAATCTGTCACAGTCATTGTTTTATCCATTATATTCGTAGACCAGAACTGATTCAATCACTACTCAATTGATGGATATCCATTTTTCCTAGTTCTTAATTATAATAGAAAGTATATATATATATATATATATATATATATATATATATACATATATGCATATATGCATACAGATATGTATGTATGTAAATTTACATATATGTGCCTTTTCCTCAGTCTTTGGTGTTTCTGGGATATAAGAGGAATAAAGGCATTCCTCGGTCAATGGAATATATAGTTTAGTGACTTGGGAAATTGTTTCAAGCTGATTTCCAGAATGGTCAAAGAAATTCATTGTTTCAGCAATAGTATATTAGTTTCCCTGTCAATCAGTCAGACAGTAGACATTTGTTAAGCACATATTATGCACCAAGAACTTTGCTAAGTCCTGGAGATTAAAAAAAAAGCAAAAACCTGGTCCCTGCCCTAAGGAAGCTCAGATTCTAATCGGGAGAAAACATGTAAAGAAGTGCGTAAGTTGTGTACATGTATATATGTGTGTGTATGTGTGTGTGTGCATTAACAGAAGGTAATTTCAAAAGAAAGTCATGGAAGGTGCAGAGTGATAATGTCTGGGAAAAGCCTCCTGTGTAAGGTTGAATGAGCTGAGGCATCTTAAAGCAATAGAGGAAAGCTAGCAAGTGAGGGAAGGAGGACAATGTTTTAGGCAGGAGTGGAACCAGGAAAAGTCATGGAGTTCAGAAGTGGAGGGTTGTGCAGGTAAGGCAAAGAGGAGCCCTTGTCACTAGATTGCCCAGTATGGGTGGGGAACAGTATAAGAATCATGGGACAGGTGGGAAAGGGCTGGGCTGTAAGAGGATTTACCAACCAAACAACCTGAGTTTGTCTTTTTTGCTGAACACAATGGCACATGGTCACATCATCAGATCTGCACTTTGGGAAGATCCATTTGATGGCTGAAGAGCATGGACCAATGGATAGACCAGAGGCAGGGAGGGCCAGCAGACACCCCCGCAGTGGTTTGGGTGTTCCAGGGCAATGGTACTTGTGTAAATAAAGAAAAGAGACTTTCCCACTTAACCGAGAGCTTTGGGTTAAGTCCAATTAGTCTCAGAGAAATCCAGGAGAGTATATTTTAAAGAGAATTCCTTTGCGTGTGGATGCTCTCTCTCCTCTCCAGGGCTTTTTCAAGTCCCCAGCTCCATTGCTCTAGGACCCCTTCAACCTTTTCTAGTCTTTCACTATCCTCCGTCCATAGCGCTTTCCATTTCTTTGCATATAATCTGTATTTACTTATATGTCCGTGTGTGTGTGTGTGTGTGCACATACAGCTTTCTTTCAGTTCAGTGTTAGATACTTGAGGCCAGCAACAATTTTCATTTTTTTCCTTCTATTCCCTGCCCCCAATCAATGCCTTGCACATAGTAGGTGCCTAACAAATACTTGTCCAATTGAATTGAATGAAATAATCATGACACTAGTGAATCCATATTGATCTGATCCCATTATATCAAGGCTAAGAACACATGGCTTTCATGAAGGTTGCAGCCACTTAATTTCTGCTTTTTGCCTTCCTCCATAAGGAATCAGAAATAGGCTGTCCTGAAAGTTCTCAAAAAATGTATACTGGACTCCAATCCAGAAATCAATATTCCACAACTCCCTCCAGGAGGAGATTGAAGTGCTTGACTCCTTCAGGTCATAACTTCATAAATGGAAGCTGACATCATTCTATTTCCTCCCAAAGTGAGAAGTAACTCTAGGTACTGCCTGAGCCTAGAGCTTTTGGGCCATGCTAGGAAAGAATGACTTCTGTCAGTGGAGCCCACCTCATCTCAACTTGGAGAAGAGAAATCAACTTGATGTTTTACTGAAAAACCACGGGGTCCATCTGACCCAGGCTTTCCTGGTCATCCTCTGGCCACCCCTCTTTCCCTTTGAGGTTATCTTCTATTAACTACATACATACACGTTCAGATACATACATCTATATCCATACCTATCCATCTTATGTATAATTTTTTATGTGCTGTCTTTCGCATTAGAATATTAGCTCCTTGAAGACAGGGGTCATTTTTATTTGGTTTTTCCCTTTCTTTGTATCTTAGCATTTAGCACAGTGCCTAGCATTTGGTAAGTGCTTAATCAGAATAGGTACTTAACGTTTGTTGTTTGACTTGTCCAAAATGGCAGCTTGTAAACTAGTTTTCATGCTCACATCTCAGTGTTTTTCTTCATATTTTTCTTCATTAATTTTTCTTCATTTTCTTCATTAATTACCTGGCTTGTGCATAGAAGTCATTTTTTTCTAATGTGATTCTTCATTCTGTTGTAGTTGTTGGTGTCACAGGAGAATGAAAACATTTGATTCTCTCTTGATTTTCCTGAAGAGTTAATCATTTACTGTAACCTCCTGACATTTTAATCTTTTCACAGTCTGCCCCCTGTTTACCTTTCTAGCCTAATTAGGCATGATTTGCCTTTATGCATGCTACAGATCAGCCGGCTTGGCTTACTTGCTGTTCCTCACACACAAGATTCCCTTTCCTGTCACTATACTTTTGCAAAAACTGTTTGCGCATGGCTAAAATTATCTCCTCCTTCCCTGCATCTCTTAGAATCCTTAACTTCCTACAAATCCAGCTCAGACACTACCAACCACATGATGTCTCTAGTGGCTGGTTCTCCTCTTACCTCAAAATTACCTTGTACTTTTTTATTATTAGCACGTATCATTATTTTTATTTACTTTGTACCTTCTTGGAAGTGTTCATTTTATTCTCATACAGAACGGAATGCCTGGGAATGTAAGATCCATGAGAGTATGGACTGTTTCTTTTTCCAAGAGATTTATATCCAGAGGTGGGGAACCTGTTGGCTTAAGTCCACATATGGTCTTCTAGTTCCTTGGGTGCGGGTTTTTGACTTAGTCCGAGGTTTACAGAAGAAATCTCCTTAATAAAAGAATTTGTTCTGTGAAGTTTGGATTCAGTCAAAGGGCTGCCCTTGAGGACCCAGAGAGTCACATGTAGTTCTGAGGCCAAAGGATACTATAATTGGCACAAAATAGGACCTTCCTTCTTCATTGGTGAGTGATAACTGACTCTGATTTATAGAGCTGAATTTCAAATACTTCAGTTACTATTTATTATATTAATTTTGTTCATTTGTTGTTTAGAATAAAAAAAAGTCTTTTGATTCTTCCCCTTCGCTACTTATTGAGATTTCCTAAGAATTAAAGGGATCCCCAAGGCATTCAGATGATTCAGGAGGGTGCAAATGCCCCCTTACTAGGAGAATTCAAAGCAAAGACTGAGTGGTGCTTTGTTTGAGTTGTAGTTTAAGGAGAGGGCATGTATTGGACTGAAAAAGGCACAATCCAAGTTGTGAGAGACTTCCAAACTTCCTATTTGTGGGTGATTTCAACAAGCAGATATATCATTTAGGACAGGCATGTTCCACTAAGTCTCAAAACACTAGGGAGTTTCTTAGAAGCAATTCATAGCCACTCAAAAGAGTTTAGCCTGACATCCACACAGGAAGGACAAAATGGATGAAGAATATCTATTGTAACTGGATGGATAACCTATAGAGGAGTTTGTTGATCATCATGTATATCTTGAATGGAAAGTACAAATGGAAAAATTGACCTCAGACTTTGTGTTTTTGTAACTCTTATTTTATCGTATACTTAAAAGTATTTGAATGACACAACTATCTTTTTTAAAAATCTTATTTATTTCTTTCTTTAAAAAAATCAGTTCTGCTTTTTCTTCCTTCCTCATGCCTCTCCCCCACCCATTGTATGAAGCCATGCAAAACATATTCCTACATTAGCCATGCTATGGGGAAAAAAGCTAAGAAAAATAAAGTGGAAGAAACTATGCTTCAGTCTACACTGAGAGCCTGCCAGTTCTCTCTCTGGAGATAGACAGTATTTTTCATCATTAATTGGAATTGTCTTGGATCACTGTAATGTTGAGAATACTTAAGTCATTCACAGTTGATTATCATAAAATATCATTGTTAGTGTGTACAATATTCCCTTGGGTCTGCTTACTTCAATTTGCATCTATTTGTATAAGTCTTCCCAGGTTTTTCTGAAACCATCCTGCTTGTCATTTCTTACAGTATAATGGCATTTCATTCCTCAACTGATGGACATCTCCTCAGTTTCCAATTCTTTGTCACCACATAAAAGAGCTACTATAAGCATTTTTATGCACATAAATACTTTTCCTTTTCCTTTTTATCTCATTGGGATATACAGTTAGTACTGGCATTTCTGGGTCAAAGAATTGCCCAGTTTTATAGTCCTTCACGTATAGTTCCACATCGTTCACCAGAATGATTGGAGAGTTTGCAACTCCACTAACAGCATATTAATGTCCATGCTTTTCCACACCCCTTCTAACATTTCTCATTTTCCTTTTCTGTCATGTTAGCCAATCTCATAGGTATGAGGTGGTGTCTCAGAGTTGTTTTAATTTGCATTTCTCTAACTATTATAGATTTAGAACAGTTTCATATGCCTTTGATTTCTTTTTCTGAATACTGTTCATGTCTTTGACCATTTATCAAATGGAGAATGGCTCATATTTTTATAAACTTTGCTCAGTTTCCTATATATCTGACAATTAAGACTTTCATCAGACAAATTTGCTGTAAAATTTTCCCCCACTTTCCTCTTTTCCCCTTAGTTTTGGCTGCATTGGCTTTATTTGTGAAAAACTTTTAAAATTTAATATAATCAAAACTGCCCATTTCACTTCCAGTGACCCTCTTCATCTCTTATTTGATCATGAAATTTCCCTCATCCATACATTTGACAAGTACTTTATTCATACTCTCCTAATTTTCTTTCTACTTCATCTTTTATGTCTAAATCATGTACCCATTTTGACCTTATCTTGACGTATGGTGTGAGATATTGGTCTATGACTAGTTTGGTCCCAGACGTTAAAAGGAGAAGTTGAGTGAGCTGGATAGCCTTCAAGAAATAGCAAATCTCCTTTAATGACCCCACAATCCTTCCAGGAACAAAAAATTATCTTTTTAATACGATTATTCCCTGGGTGCTATTGAATGCTTGTTTAACATGGAAAACAACAATCTTCAATGAACTTAAAATGTAAATTAGATACAAAAAAAATGACCAGGTGCATGTTAGCAGTGAGCAAGCTTCACATGCAACCAGTGGGGAACTCTGAAAAGGAACAGAAGCATAAGACATTATCAGGGAAATGTAGGCTAGAATGGAAAATGGACTGGTCCTATGTGGTCTTATGCTAACCTGAATGCTCCTCTGGTACCTTTGTGATGTCAGGAGAAAATGAGCATGGCCTCCAGTGCATTGGGTGCACCCCTTTTGGTGACCTTATTGATGGCCATGGGTAAGTGTAATACAGGATGAGTGGACATGAACTAACTCTTTCTCCAAATATAGAGCCATGGCTACTAGATTGAAGTGACAGAAGAGAGACTCTAGTCTAAAAGTGGTTTCTGCCTTGGTCATCTGAACCGCTGGAGGGGACTTACAAACCAATGAGAACACATACATCTGTGCATCAGAAGACCAAGTAGCCTAAGTGAAAAGGCTGAGGGTTTGCTGTGACAGAGACAGCCCTGGTTTCTTGAAGTTCCACTTTGGAGCCTAAGTGTCATCCATCATGGGGTTGTGGATCTGCTCTGCTGGAGAGACTAACCACTCAGTGAGATCACAAAGTCCAGTAAAATACACAACACACACATTGCAAGTACCAATGACCAGAACCTTAAAAGCAATAGGCCTCCTTTTCTGGTCTAAAAGGCCAAGTATAACTGGAAAGAAGCATGTACTTTCTGTTCATTGGCTAGTGGAGCTGTAGAAGATGGGAGACCCCTGTGGTTTCCTAAAAAAAAAAAAAAAGAATATCCTTGATCCCTTCCCCCTTTTAGATTTCATAAATGAATACCACAACCTGGAAATACTTGGACACTTCAGGATTTTGTGGTTTTGTGTGTGTGGATTCATGGAACCAGGTCCAAGTTCTGAAGTTTTTGTGCTGTCTGGAGTGGGGGTGGGGGGCTGACACCTCAAAAGGTAAGACTTTGTGTGGCAGCCTTCTAGTGAAGAGAAGCTAATCTTGATCTTAGAGGACAGACACACATTACTGATAGCCAGGTCTATACTTGCAGTCATTTCTACTTGTCTGTGCCTTCCCAAGAGTCAGGAGTACAGTGTAAAGTGTGCTGGCTTTTGGAGACTGAGAAACTAGAGTTCTCAGGTAAATAAATTCTGTGTATCAGTTTCTTCATCCAGAAAATGAGGAATCTGGACTCAGCCTAGACAGTTCTTTCCAGCCTCTGGTCCATGATCTTCTAATCCCAAGGAGACTCTCCTGCCTTGAGGAAGTGTGAAAGTCTGGCAGCTCTGGGTTATTACGTGGCAAGTCTTTAAAGGAAAAGCAAGAGTGTTATTCTGAATATTGTGTGAATGGAAACTCACTGACCTCATGGGGAAAGGCAAGGAGAAGAAATCAGATTACTTGAAAGTTGCCAAGGGGAAAGTGTGACATTTCCCCTTAGGATAAACCACACCTTGCCTCTGTTGGACATTTACAGCCCCAGCCCACCTTTGCAGGCTGACCTCATATTTCTCCACCTCATTTACTCAGTGCTCCCACCAAGCTAGTCTGTTGCTGCTTTTGGTTGATGGCCCATCTCCAGTCTCCATGCCTTTGCACCTACTGTCCCCTATTCCTGAATGCCTTCCCATCTTATCTCTGCCTCTCAGACCTTCAAGCTCCCATCAGCATTCAGCACAATTGCCACCTGGAGACCTTTAATGGTCCCTTCAGTTGTTAGAAACTTGCCTACAGTTAGAAGGCCCTGGCCATCATAAGGCACAAAACACTGAGCTTGAAACCAGGTGTCCCTAGTTCAAATTTTGCCACGAATAGCTATCAGTTGTACAATATGGGCAAGCCATTTAATTCCTCACAGATATCTTGTCTATAAAATGCGGACAATAATACTTTCCCTATCTACTTCACAGTGTTGTTGTGAGTAAGGCATTTTTTCAAACTCCTAATAGTTCTTATAATACCATGTTGCTGTGAATAAGTTTATACAGAAATCAAACATTAAGGTCAACAAATTATTGGGTAGACAATGACCTTCTGTCTGTCTGTTTATCTGTCTGTCTATTTTTGAAGGCTTCTGGAGGACAAAGATCGTGACTTAATTATCTTTGTAAACCTCACCCCCACCCCTACTATCTAGTCCTAGTGTCTTCAATTACAGTTTGATGAATGAATAAATGACTAAGTAGTTTACATTTCAAGGATGCTGTATGAAGTGTATGGGGGAGGAGGGAGCAATTTTCCCTGACTTTAAGAATAACATCCTTCAAATTCCACAAATAATCTATTTTAGATCTTCCCCCTATTTGCATATTTTTGTTGTAACAGTAAAGGGCTTTTTAGCCCTTTTGTCAGTCCTTTTGGGTCTGTACACAGACTCCTTTGCTGGCCTTTTGGCTACCCAAGGTGGAGACAGAGGGCATCACATGTAGAACTTTCCAGAGTTTTAAAGATGAAAGACTGGGACTGAACAAGAAAGAGTGGTGGCTCAGGGTTGTCTCTGTCCTAATCTGCATTAGGATTAGTTTTGTAATAGCTAGATGGGATTCTATGGGTTTACCTTTGTGGATTTTATGCAAAGTCCAACTTCAGGCCTTGGATTTCATAGAAAAACAGAGGCATGAAGATGCCCTAGAATACATCTCCTAGGATCCTTACAGATTTGAGTCCAGGGACCCTGAAGGAGGTGTCTTGTGCACCTATTTATCCATGTAGATGTAGGCATGAGAATCACTGAACTTTCAATAATGCTGTGTAATCTAGTTGTGAGTTAACTTGCTTATGTTTAGCTCCCATTTCATGGGTAGAAGGGAGGTTCGTTACAAGGCACTGGTCTTCTAGCTAATTCTTTCTCTAAATATTAAGCCATGGCTACAATATTGAAGAGGAGAGAGACTCCAGCCTAAAAGTGGTTTATGCTTTGGGAAGAGCTAAATACAGAAAATGAGTGGATTGTTTGCTCATCTAATTTAATTGTGTGTTTTTTAGCATGCCCTTCAGTAACACCAGATAAATGAAACAACACAGAGAGGGCAAATGAAGGTGGAGATCAAGTCAGAGATCACATGAGTCATTTCCTAAATTTGTCCACATAATAGTGGAGGCACTGGTTGGATGATTGGCAGCTATGTGGCCTTGGGTCCTGATGCTTTAAGAGCCTCAGACTACTATATTTTGTTTAGATACACTTTATATTATGGTTGATTTCCAGAAGTCAAAACCATCCAATGTTTGCCTGCTTTCTGTTTTCCATGGAATTGGGGTAGTTTGGCAATGTAAGTTCACACGTAATCTCATTCCAGCTAGTTGAACTGTTTCAACCTCATTCTTTGCCAGGTCCTTCTTGAGAGCTGCTGACCTTCAGAAACACTGTCTGGCTGCACTTTCTAATCTCTTGTTGTCTTTTCCCTTATGGATGGAGAAGGGAGTTGATGCCAGGAATATAAGCCAAGTAGCCATGGAGAAGAAATGAAAAGGCAGCAAGTTAGACCATACACACAGTGACTCTTTGGTCAACAGACCTTGAGAAGTGGACTCTTTACAGCAAGGGCTGAAAATTTGCAACTCTGTATGTTTTCTTTAAATTTAAATACTGATTAATTAAAAAACAAATCAAGTGCTTTGTATATTTTCATCAAATGTTTGGTCATGTTTTGTGATTTTTAGAAGCTATATTATAGACTTGGTCCTCTCTAGGCATACTCTCCAAACTGAAGAGCCTTTATTAAATTAATATCTTTTAAAAATTTAAAAACCTGCTGCTATCTCTATGATTTTGTCAGTGTAGTGAACTCTGAGTATATAAATTCCTTTCACTTATATAGGTGAGGCACTTGTCTATATCCTGCACTCTTAGTGCCTGACTCACTGAGCAGAAGTGACTTGCCCAGGGAGAAGTTAAGATGTATTAGAAATAGAACCTGAATGCAGGTCTTGAATCCACGACCAACTGCTCTCCATCCTGTGACATACTGAATCAGTAGTTACATACTCACTGTCTCTGCAACAAATGAATCCAAAGTGACAAAGCTATTTCAACATTTCACCTCAACCATCAACAAATATGTCTCATTTTAGATTCCTACTTCGTCCTCTTACAAGACCCACCTGAAAAAAGTGTTGATATGGCTTTTGTAATATGAACCAATCGAATGCATTTTGAAAGTTCTAAGCGGGCATTACTGGAAGAGATTGGTTTGCAGATGTGTTGATTTAGGTCACTTACTCCTCAGACTTGTTTCGGTAATCAAAGTTAGCATCTGGAGAGAGCTAAAAGCAAGAGGCATTTTCAGTTCCTGAAAAATAAATCTCTCCCATTTCCTTTAGATATTTCAATTCTCAAGTTGAGTCAGGTTAAATGTAAAGCAGACCCGTGTTCATGATCTACAAATGTAGCCATACATTACCTTGATGCTTTCATGTGTAGATGGAATGAAATGAACCAAGATTGAATGGTACAGTCTTCAAGAGTTATGATCCCATGATCTCTTCCAACTCAAACACTATGAATGAGGCTATGAATTAGGAGAACAATAACTTGATGAGTATTTAATGCCTTGGTTGGCACATTAGACTGAGATAGATGTGTTCTGACTCTGTTCTTAGAAGAGAAGACTTCACCTCCCCAAAAGGTTAATGTAGAGATTAGAACATTGACAAAGCACTTTATACCTTTAATGTACATTTCAAAGTCCTTAGTATGCCAGTCAAGTGAGAAATAGCTTCTTTTTCACAACCTGAAAGATTTGTGACCACCTGGGTGCTCTCTCATTGCATATGAATTGTGATACTGCCACACTTTTAACAGAATAATCTCATGCATGGTTAGAACCAATACAAATCTTATCAGCTGATGGACAATATCAGGGTGCCTGACCAACTTAACTACTGGCATGGGCAATGGACATCACCACCAGGATCACATTCAAATGCAGCATGACCTGAGAGTTTAGGCTTATCTTCCATGATATGAGAAAGCATACAAGAATGAATTCGGTGGAAGTGAGGAAATACTGACTATATTTGGCAAGTTGGAGAATAAGGTAAAAGTTCTTCAAAGGAAACATGGTATGGTTGTTGGAGGTTCACTTGTAGGGTTGGGAAGGCCCAGGTTCAAATCCTACTTTTTGCCTACTTTAGAACCTTGGAGAAATCACTAACCTTTTTGAGCCTTTTCTATAAAACAGATGATAATATTAGAAGGAACTAACTCCTAGGGCTTCTATGAGACTTAAAGGAGATATTGTACACTGTGGATAGAAATCTGACTTGTGATTTCATTGTTATAGGAAACTTCTGATGAGGATTTCCTTTCCAATAATGTGTGTCAGCACCTTCTTTATTATTTACAATCTTGAAGGGATATCTAGATCTCTGAATGGTTAAGTGACTTGCCCAAGGTCACAAAGTCAGGATGTGTCAGAAGCTCCAAGTCCAGCTCTTCGGTCTATGCCATTCTGTCTATACATTCAAGTAAATCACTTTAAAAAGTTCAAGTACATATCAGTTACTTTTATCACTTTTTTCCTGGCATGTAGTAGGCACTTACTATGTGTGTATTGATTTATTAATTGTTCCCTAATCTTGCCTTCATTCTCTGTAGTTGGTCAATGTATTTCACAAGCATTGCCAACTGTTTTATTAAATGCCTCTTTAGGACAGCTTTAAATGGCTAGCTCACTTCCTCATAAAGAAAACTCTGGTTTTACATCTGCTGGTGCTTTCAGTGTCTCCAACTTGTTCCCCTTAATAGAGATGAGTAAAAGAAATACAACTTTCCATCTCAAGCAGCATCCAACAAGGACAGGAAGCTTTTAAGATCTTCCTTTTTCTCAGCCCCAAGTCAATGGTCATTCTTCTTGTATCTCCAAAGAACTAGAGCAAAGATCATAACTACGTGAAAACCCTGAGTAGGAAGGGTCTATTTTGTGTGTTCTTCAGACACTTTCTCTCACTGTCACCTCAAAAACTCCATGAAATAGCCATGTTTGGAGAGTTGGAGCATAGGACTAAAGTTTTAGCCCTCATAAACATTAGTTGACCAGCATCCAATGGGGAAGGACTTCACTGGGTATTGCACACTGTAGGTGGAAATTGTTACCATGGGGAAAGTCAATTTAATATCCCAAGACTCAGTGTGCCCAAGCCTAAATTGTACTCCTCAAAATAATTGCCTCCCTAGACTGGATTCAGATTGTGCCTCTCATGCTTATGACTTATGTGACCTTGTGCAAATCCCAAATCTGCTCACCCATGAAATAAGGGAATTGGACAAGATGGCTTCAGAGGTCCCTTCTGACTCTAGTTCTTAGTTCCTATAATCTAGAATCTAGGATCCTATAATCTTACTGAGGTATGAGGGGATATAGAAAAGAACCCCAGAAACTAAGGTTTATGAGCCTCCCAACCATTCAGCTGATATTTCTTATATGTCTTAGAATCCGTGTTTCTTACTGTTAAGTAAGTTTCAGCTTTTTCTAGTGATGATCATCATACAATTCTTTTGGGGATCATTACAAGAGAAGTTGGTGGATCCAAAGCAGAACAAACTGAGACAGAAAAATGCATTCATTTCCTTCAGTTTAGCTTGGAGGAAACTATTCTATCTCCCAGTTCTAGCCTCATTAAGCCTTTGGTCTTCAAAGCCCAGAGTATTGGGGCTTCCCACAGATAATGTTAAGAGGGCTTAGTGAACTCTCAGTAGTTCATTACTTAGCAGCTGTTTGTGTCATCATATAATGATGCTGCTCGGAATTTATGTTGTGCCTTCCAGGGAGTTTATACACATTGAGCCTGCTGTTCTCCAGGCATCAACGAGACCCTCAGTATATGACTTTTTGGAAAGTTAGCCTTTTCAGGGTGATGTGCTCATGCAAGCTGGAGAGACTGATCTGAATTCAATGACTTTAATGCTTTAGATGCCAATGTGTCCATTAGAATGCTGACACTTTGAGGGTAATGACTATTTTCTATTTTGTCTCTATCCCTAGTGCCTAGCACAGTGCATGGCTCATTAGGGGGATAAGAACTGGATCTGTGATTTCAGAAATAAATAGGAACTTCTTCTACCAAAATTTCCCTGCAACTTAGTCTCAGAGAATTGCCTACCAGTAGTTACATGACTTGACCCTGGTCACATAGCAGTAGAATTCAAAACCTGGATTTAGTGACACACTCATCAATTGACTGGATGGTATACTGATCAAATCAGGCACAAAGTGCTCGATGATGAGCAATGGATAAAGAGAACTAAACAGACATGGTTCCTACCTTCCAGGTAATGGCAATCAAAAGCTAGGACATGTACTCTTACTAGTAAATGACTTAAAATTCTTAAATTTAACTATGCAAAGGGACAGAGTATGATTAAAGAGCATTGGTTAAACATCATCTTCCACAAAGTCCTTTGCAGAAAGTGGGAATTAGACACACTGCTCCAACCTTTTCAGTATAAATCACCTTGACATAGATAATGGAATTCAACAAATATTATAAGCATTCTGCCAGGCACTGAGGATAGAGAGAGAGACAGAGATTCTGCAGTCAGAGACCTCACAGTCTAAGATAAGGTAGAAGAAAACATGTGCAAAGCAGGCATTTAGTAAATATTAATTGAAGTGAACAGAATCACTAGAATACAGGGGAGAAAGTGACGACTATGGGAAACGTGTTCAGGCAGAGATCTGGAATGGAGATCATACAGTGAGAAATACCTATACAGATCCTTGAAGAAAAGGAAGAGGAACTCAGGGTCATACTGGAGCTAAGTTGAATTTGCTCGAGAAAGCCAATTGTTAAACTTTCAGTATGAGTATTTATACCTTAGAAAATTTGGAAATTATAGAAATAAGGGCTTATTATTTATTGATTGTCTAGACTTAAGAAAATGATAATAACAGTGTTAACAATACAGATTAAATTTAAAAGTGTGTCTTTTATACATTTGTGGGTAGAGTCCGTTGCTAAACATTTACCAGCATACTAGTAGAAGGCTTTGAATAGACTGCCATGTGAGAGTCCATACTAAGCATGAGGGATAGTATGAGAAAAGGAACAGAGGCAGTGGAGGACAAGGTACGAATGGGGATAGAAGGTAGTACACAGTTGATAAAATATAGAAAACATGAAAAGGGGAAGATATGTAAGATAAGGTTGGAAAAGCAAGTTGGAGCCTGATTATGGAAGGATAAAGAATTTGGAATTTATTTAATAGGCAATTAGGAGATACACAAAATATCTGGAGGAATAAAATGAGCAGGATAAGTTTTAGAATTGTGTAAGCAGCAACAGATTATTTGGGCAGTGATGTCAAGGATAGATGGCTGAGTGGAGATAGAATGACCAGTTACACTGTAAGAAGCAATGAGTGCCTGAAGAGTGTGTGTGGGGGGGAGGGCGTACAATACAAGGGAACAATAGAAGGAAGAGGACAGATAGAGATATTGTATAGGTAACATCGATAGGATTTGTCAATTGATGGAAAGCTAGAGCAGCTCTGAGGAAAGAATAAAAAATGGTCTCAAGTTTTTGAGCCTGGAGACCAAGAAGGACAGTACTTCATAAAAAGAAATCTAAAAGATAAATGTCAGTTTTAGGGAGAAGTGCAATTCAGCACAATAGAAAGTAAATTGAAATCAAAAAGAGAAAAGTATAAAGTTTTGTACTTAAGTACAAATAATCCACTTTTTAAATACAGTAGCAGAGAGAAATAGCCAGGCAACATCTGTACTATGTCCAGGAAGAAGGGACCAGAATGATGCAAGAATTGAAGATTACGCCATACAAGATTTGTCAGTGGCATCATCTAACCCGAAAACATAGAAATAAAACATATGATAACTATCTTCAAGTATGGGGGAATTAGATTTTTTCTATTTGACTCCAAAGGGCAGCATTAAGAACAGTGGGTCGAAACTACAGGGAAGCATATTTGGGCTTGCTGGAAAGAACTAGATCAGAATTATTAGGGTTATCCCAGGTAGAATGCACTGCCTTGGGACGTAATGGATGTTCTTCCTTTCAATTTTCACGTGGAGGCTCTGGAGTCATTTGTCACATACAAGGTAAGGGGGCTCTTCTACTTGATAGTTTCTGAGTTTTTCTCAGCTCTGAGGTTCCAATTATATTGGAGAGGCCTGAGAAGTCTTCTTACATCAATATGTAATCATCAGTGTGTTCTGATACAGTGTTGGGGTCACTAGAGAGGAAGGAGGGGAATTACAGAGATCATATTGTAACTGAAAATCAGGTGATTTCCCCAATGATCCCACCCCCACACACTCCCACACACACACCTTGTCAAAATATATACTTTCCCTGACTCATTGCCATAGCTTACTCAGGAAATACAGCTGCCCTATGGCTACTCCTAATGCAAATACTTGGATATTTTAACAGTAGTCTGGGAGTCAGAATGTCTCTGTGTACTCTCCTGAATACTTGGTTGGTTCTTCTTTATTTCTCAGCCATTTTATAAAGGAAACACCAAAATCACTGGTGGGAAGTAGTATTTAGGAGATGTTTTAAAAAAGAAGGGTGAATGGAATAAGTGGTGGTGTTTTAGTAATAAGATGAGAAAAGAAAGACCAAAGGCAGGGTTAAAATAGGAAGAAATAGCTTTTAAGTACATTTGCTTTACATATTTACAAGGAGGTGCCTACACAGCACCCTCCAAAGTAAGACAGCGACCATTAAATATAATGTATAAATATTTTTTAAAAAACATATATTTGAGCCATAAAGAAATGATTGAGAATTTTAAGAATGAGGAGGATGGAAGGAGAAAATAACTTTATCTGTAGAGTGGAAGGTTATGACTGTAACTAGATCTGTCCTGGAGCATCTTCATGTATGTCTTCACTTTCTTTCTCTGGATCGTCTTCTCATCACCCATGGATTCATTTACCACACTTCTACAATTATGTATCTACTTCCTACTTCCTGACAGTCAGTTCTGTATCTGTCTATGGATATCTTCATTTGGATGTCTCATAGGCATCTCAAAGTCAACTTCACTAAAGTGAAACTCGTCATCTTTCTAACTTCATTGTTTCTATTTAGGGTATCACCACCCTTCCACCCACCCAAGATCACAACCTTGGACTCATCCTTAATATTTCCTTCTAACTCAAAGCCCACTTCCAAAATGTTGGTCAAACTTGTCAATCCTATCTCCACATTCTTTCCTATCTCTCCATTTAAATGGCCACTATCCTGTATCATCACTGGACTACTATCCACATTGGTCTCCCTGCCTCAAGTGTCTTCTCTATCCAATCCATTCCAATACAGCTATCAAAGAGATTTTCCTAAAGCATGGGTTGAACAATGTTACTCCCTTGGCCAAGAAGATATTTATTGTTAAATTCAGTGGCCTTTTCTCAGTCCTCATCCTTCACAACATGGTAGAACCTCATACCATCTACCCTCTCCTCCTAGAAACCCTCTCCTCTTGGGGTTTTCATGGCACCATTCACTTCAAGATAAGTATTTTCAAAAGTGAACCCTACCAGAGTTATTTCCTCAAATATTTTCATAGCTCCATTTTACATATATACATATATATATTACATAATCAAAGCAAAACAATTGAAAACAATCTAAATGTTTAGCAATATAGGAATGATTAAATAAGTTGTGGCATACGATTAGAGTGGAATATTAATATAATTAATATAATAAGAATGAGGAACAAAAAGAGATTAAAGAGAAAAGTTTCATTGAAAACAACACATTCTCAAAAAGAAAAAGAATGAATGAGAAGGACAGAGTTAACTTGCATTATGGCCATTTAAGAGGAAAAGCAAATGAGAATGAATAGACAAAGTATCTCCGAAGATTCGGTCACTTAGATTAAGTGACTAAAAAGTCATGACCTATTATTCACTGAAGTTCATTGATTTACTCTGTGTAAATAGTTGAAGAGAACATCTAATTGGATGCATTAATGTTTTAGACACATACGCATATAGATATTGTGATTTCATCTGTGTAAGAAACTCCTTGGTGGGGAAACTCCTTCCACTGACACAGATTAGCAATTCATTTATAATATATGGTGTTATCAGATGGAGGTATATTATTGGTATTTTCACTAAAAACACATGGAAAGTAGGATTGCCATTGCCATCACTTGTATTCACCATAGTCTTAGCAATGTAAGCTATAGAAATGAGGCAAGAAAAAGAAATGAGAAGACATCAGGAAGGAAGAGGTTAAAATTCTCTATTTGCTGAAGATGTGTTAGGATACCTAGAGAACATAAGACACATAAAGGCAATGAGTAGTTTTTAGCAGAGTAGGGAGTATTAGATGCATCTCACAAATTATTATATGTCACCAGCAGAAATTCAGAAAAAAACTGATAAAGAAATAACGACTTGAGGAAGATGGTGGAATAGAAGATAGCATTACCAGATCTCTTTTAATGCTTATGCCTTCCTTCTGTTGTTATCTCCTACTTATTTTGTTCATGGACTGTTTGTACATTACTGTTTGTATGTCAACTTCCCCATTAGACTGTATACCCCTGAAGAGTAGGGACTCCAGAGAGAAGTTTAAAAAGTACTCTTTGTGTCCCTATAACTTAGCACAATGCACAGAACATTGTAGAGTATTGACTGATGTGTAGTGAGAGCTTAGTTCTTTATTGTCACTACTATCCTTCCAGCCACCCATGATCACAACCTGGGACTCATCCTTAACATTTCTTTCTAACTCACAGCTCACTTCCAAAATGTTGGTCAAACTTGTCAATCCTATCTCCACATTCATCCCAAAACAGCAACAGAAACTCTAACAAGAAACAAAACTATCAGAAATCCTCCAAAGAAAATTCCTTCTAAAATAAAAATGCTCAAAGTAATAAATGCCTTCTTGTGGAAAAAATGTTACAAATTAAGAGCACCAGCAGAATTTTTAAAAATTCTAGAAAAAATGTTCCAATACCACTAAGAAGACTCTGGAAATGAAACTATGATTTAAGAAAAAAAACAACAAATGGATATGAAGATAGTGAAGGAATTAAAGAAATGAAATTAGAAAAATTTCACAAGATTAAATAAAAAAGGAACTAGTTGCAACTAAGAAATCTCAGAAAAACACAATGATGAAATTCAACAGTTTATAAATACCTATGGAAACTATAAAACATAGACTCAATGAAAAACAGAATTTTCTTTTACCAGATGAAATAATGGCAGAAACAACAAAAGAAGCAGGAAAATGAGCCCATAAAATTACAGAACTATGAAAAGATTTGGAGTCTCTATACACAAAAGTGACAAATTTGTAAGAAAGAGTAATGAGAAAGAAAATTTAAAATAATCATGCTTCCCATAAGCCATTAGGAAGACAAGAATCTGATCATTCTATTTAAGGAAATAGTGCAATGAACTTTCCCAGAAATATTGAAAAAGAGAGAGAGAGACAGTGTTGTATAGTGGGTAGTGAGTTAGTCTTGTAGTTCATGAGAGCTGCATTCATGCCCCTCCTCTGACACATACTGGCTGATTGTGTGACCCTGGGCAAAGTACTACGGGCTCAGAACAATCTCTAAGACATTAGCTTGCAGATAATCTGTTAGTTGAAGTTCCTCACCAGGAACTCTACACCATGATGGTGTCAAAGGTAAAAACAAAAGCTAAAACTGAAAAAAGAGACATCATGTAATTCATTAGGATTGACAGAATGCCGATGGGAACAACCTGCCAGCTGGACTCTCCCAAGCATATCATTGTCAATGCCAAAAAGGTCAAGAAGTGAAACATTACATATACCTCATCTATTTGAGTTACACAGGATTTTTCTGATCTGGCTCAGTCCATGACCTCTTGGATTAGTTCCCTACTTCTGCCTTGGCATCCTTTGAATAATGACAATACCTCCATCCCTACAATGTCTTTCTCCAATTAGTGTGTTCTTTTCTAGAACTGCCCTTGGAGGAACTGAACCTTGCTCCCTCACCTCCCTGCTCAGCCCCTGACTCTCTAGACTACTTTTCCATCTTTCCTCCATTTGGATACTTGTTGAAAGGTGGGAGCACCTTTCAGCTGCCTTTTACATGTGTTGGCTTCTTCCATTAGAAGAGACAAGCAACCAACTGTATACAAACAAGATGAATAGAGGATGAATTGGAGATAATCTCAAAGTGAAAGCACTAATATTGCCGAGGATTGGGGAAAAGATTTCTAAAGAAGGGGGATTTTAGCTGAGACTTGAAGGCAGCCGGGAGACAGAGAGGAGGAGGGAGAGAATTCTAGTATGGAGGACAGCCAGTAGAAATGCAGAGACCAAAGAGGGAAGGTCTTGTTAAAGGAACAGCAGTAAGGTCAGTGTTGCTAGATCTCTCTCACATGTGCATGAGAGAAGAAAGTGGGAGAAAAGTAGGAGAAAACAGAGAAGGTAGGAAGGTGTCAGGTCATGTATGAAGGGCTTTAGAAGCCAGATTTTACATTCAGTCCCAGAAGTCAATAGAGTTTATTGAGTAAGGGAGTGGTCAGGCCTGTTTTTTATTCATAATTACTTGATTTGAAATAGCAAAAGATATATAAACAATGTTTTTATCTAAGAATTGGTGAATTCATATTAATCTTGATCACACTTGTGATTTGATTATCAAAGGGAACTTCTGGTATGGAAATATTCTCTGCCCATGAAGATCGGCACCTTCTTTATAATTTATGGTCATTGAGAGTGACCTGGAGCACAGAGGGTCAATAAGTTTTTCAGGTTGCCACATAAAGTATCCATCAAGAACAGAATTTGAACTCATGTCTTCTTGGCTTGAGGATTGGTCGCTATTTTCTATGATTCCTTTTTCTTAGCCAAAAATATAATGGATTATTAATCCAATGGAAGATTGTTGCACCATAAATACAACAGGAGACAAACAGTTAAGAGGTATAAAAAACTTAAAAAGAGTGATGCAAGGTGAGATCCATCAAATATGAAGAGCAGAATGAATATTTGTAAAAAGAACAATAAAGACAGAAGAATTTTATAAATTTTATAATTTCATAAATTCAGACATTTTATAATAAATAAATATTTATAAATAAAATTTATAAGTTTTATAAATTCACGGGCATATGACCAATGGGATGCTTCATTTTTATTTGGTTAAAAGTACATTATGATACTGCTGCAAGTACTTTTAATTTTTATGTATTGTTTGGACATTCTCTCTATAGTTTATTTGATCATTTTTTCATTTGTGTTTTTCATGTGTCATCATTTTGTCCTTCCCTCCTCTATGGCAGAGAAGTGACTGTCAAAGTCTCAAGTCATGCCAGTTTCTGCCAAACAAGAGAAGTACTGAGTAAAGGACCAGGCATGGAGCCACCATATACAAAGAGACATCACCAAGTCAGCCATAAGGTCAAGAACATTTTGGCTACAATTGTTCCCAAAGACCTTTTGCTCAGTTATGGAAGGACTAAGCTGAAGTTGGAGTCTGGGAGGGGAGAGGAAGTGCCCAGACTCAAGAAATCAGAGTGAGGCAGTGTGATGTAATGGCAGATATGCTAGACTAGAGTCAGGAAGACCTGGGTTCAATCCCACCTCAAGATATTTACTACTGTGATTGTTTTCCTAGATGTCCTTTTAACTCCTCAAGTCTCAGTTTCTTCATCTGTAAAATGAAGGGATTGGAGTCAATTACTTCTGAGGTCTCGCCCATCTTTAAATACATGTTCTTTAATTTATTGATTATATTATTAAGTTTGTCCCTGTAAGAGTAGGTTTAAATAATGAATTAATTATACTCACTTTGAATTTTGTAGTTTTGAAGAGGTCTTTGTTTTCTTTAATGCTCTAGCACAATTCCAAGCATGGACATTTTAAGCTGTGCTGTGTCCAGAGTTTGGCTCTGCAATGTCAATAATGAATCTTTAGTGAGTCATATAAGCAAAGGGCAGGGCCAAGGGGTTTTACCCCCACCTCACTCCCACTCCTAGAATGCCAGCCTTGGAAGTGCCTGGAGCAGCCACCTGGTCCAATTCCCAGTGAACAATGATCCATAGGACCACAGCCCCATGGAGTGCTCATTCAGCCTCTATTTGAAGGGCTCCATTAATGGCCAGTCCTATACTTCTTAAGGCAGCTCCTCTTAGATAGTCTAACAGATAGAATGCTTCCTGACTTGAAGTTAACATTGGCCTCAGCCATTTTTGCCTATTACTCCCAATTCTTTTCTCTAGGTTGGGGTAGGCTAAGTCTAAACCCTCTTCCATGTGACAGCCCTTTAATAGATTGGACCCCTGTCTAACAGAAAAAAAAACCCAGTGGGGCTCTAGAGACCACTGCAGATGGATGAGGATGGGTATATAGAGTATGAGTCTCCTCAAAGAGTAAATCATGCGTGGCAAATGCAGAAAAGGAAGGCACCCAAATCCAGATTTGGAGAAGATGCAAGGAGACTTGGAGAAAATAGGTTCCCCTATTAACTGGAAAAAGACATACACGGCACATGGATACTGAATCTGTAGCTGAGGGAGAGAGTGGAACAGATTAAGAGAGCTTTATAGTATTGTAACATGGAGCACATGGAGGGGGCGTAAATGAACATCCAATCCAATTCCCTCATCTTACTGAGGAAAAGATAAAAAATCAGAAAGGTGAAATTATTTTTTCCAAAGTCCCATAGGGAGCAAGGAGGGTTGTGGTTCAAATCTGAGGCTTCTGATCCCAAACCCAGTGATTTTTACATTGCATTGTTCAGAGAGGGTAGCCTAGTAATAAAGTCACCAGAGAGTACAGCCATGCAATGTATCAGCCACCTAGATGTTCATGAGATGGACAGGCAATACACTGGTCAAGGAAGAGATGCATGGTTGGCTAAAGAGGACCATAATGTGTGTCCAACAATGATGTATGTATGGTTAGTGGTGTCAGAGGCAAAATGACCTATTTATTGAAATTTAGGGATGATTTTGTTCTGCCCATCCCCAATATTATTGAACCACAGGGAAAGTACTGGTCTATTCCACTGTCCAGGAAAACACAACACAAGATCTTTAGGGGCTATGCTCCATTTTTAGAAGTCCATTACCCAACTGGTATAGTACACTTCCTAAATGTCCAAAGGGAAATTTCTGAATTCCTGAACCCAGTGTAGAAGTGAAGCTAAGTTCCCAGACCACACAGACATGCCAGGGATAGAAATTTCATGTCTTCATGTCCCCATCATTGCAGTCCAATGATGATCAGATAATCTATTTAAAGTTCAATGTCACATTGGCTCATGGGACTTTCTAAAAACATAGACTTTTAATTGCCACATTAAAGTTCCTTCTTAGCTTTTGGTCTTCATGCTCCTTCCTGGCTGAGCTCCCCGAGGTGTGGCCCATTCTTAGCACTCCTGTACTCCAGCTGAAAGATCCCCCTCCCTGTCCCATTACTTAAATTTTGTGTACACCATCACGACTTCTCAGCCCCATGAGTGCATACCCACATACTGACTTATATTTAGCAAGCCTATTTTGACCCTAAACAGGTGTTCTAGTTATGGAGAGATTAGCACTAATGGAGCAGATCAACAGAGGATCTCTTTGCCAGATGCTGAACAGCCTCATAAGATCTACTTAATGCATTCAGCTAAAGAATTTCTTAATATATACAACCTCATAAAATGTCCCCAATCCAGAATGTCTATGAGATATATGAAACCTGACAAGTTTCTAAATTTGTTGTTTCAGTAAGACTGTTTTCTACTTCTTTCGTAGTCATGCATGCAGTTAATAAGTACTTATTAAGTGCTTACTGTATGCCAGTCACTGTGCTAAGTTCTGGGGATATAGAGAAAGGCAAAGGATGGTCCCTGTCTCAAGGCACTCATAATGTAATAAAGGAGAAAATATGCAAACATATGTGTACAAACAAGCTATCAAGAGGATAATTAGGAAATAATCAACAGAGGGAGGGGACTAGAATTGAGACACTGGAACAGGCTTCTTGTAGAAGGCAAGGTTTTTGCTGGGACTTGAAAGAAGCCAGGAATCTCTCATCTTAAAGTTATGAGGATGATTTTTTTTAACCCAAATATAAGACTTTATATTTATACAAGTTAAATTTAATATTAATCCTTCTTTGGCTCCTTTTAATGCATCCCCTAGATGTTTCTGTGAGCATGCCATTTAATAAGACTTCTTGTACATAAAAGGAAACTGAGTCAGGGTGATTGTTTTACATTTGCACTCTGATCACCCAGACCCCTAACTCTACCCACAGATGAATTCATTCTCTACATTCTCAGACTTTGAGGCACATTTTCTTGACTTTAGAAATGTATTAAACAAAGAGACAGCCTAATCAGGTATGATTCTATCAATTATAATTCATGGAAAGGCTCATTTTAAACATCTTATTACACAATTCCCTCTTTTTTAATATTGATTAATTTCCAATAAAAATTCATATGGTAGCCCTCTACTTACATAAAATGATTTTAAAAACTGGCTGTAATCTGAGGTTGCAGAAGCCTGAATCCATGTTTTACAGATGAGAAAAGTGTAGAACTGAAATCTGAAATGACTTCTGCAAGGTCACATAGCTGATTATTGACTGACCCAGAATGAAATCCCAAGTCCTGACTCTGAGTTGAAGGCCTTATCTGAAACACAAAACTGCCCTGACATTCGCATGAACATCAAGATGTGATTCAAATTAGCTAAGAGAAGAATATTAAAAGAACAATCTACTCAAGAAGAAATATGGAATAATTTGAAAGCACCCTCTAAAAATGCAGTTTGTATTCCCTTCAGAGATCATGGATGACAATGGACAATCCATACCCAACATTTCCTGTTACTAGTATTTATAGTGTGGAGTAGAGAAATGTATGGGGAGGATCGAACTTGCATGGAATAAGTAAAAGTTTTCAGGGTTCATTTTGCCACATAAAAAGAATGTCCCAAAAGTCTGAGTGCAGCTGTGAACTTTAGTTTCTCAACTTTTGCTTCTAAGTGCACTAAGACTTTTGGGACACCTTCTCTTTCTTCTCTTTCTAAATCTTTTCCTTTCCCTTTCTTCTTCTTCCTCCTCTTTGTCCTTTCTTTCCCCCCCTCTTATTCCTTCTCCTGTTTTCTTTTTCCTTCTCCTCCTTTCTCCTCTTTCATCTTCTCCTTGGCCTATTCCTTTTCCTTCTTTCTTCAATACATATACATATATCTATATATTAAATATATATATATGTACAAAATTAAAGACAGATCCTTTTTGCATGTGAGAAGGGCTTCATTGAACAGCTCGCCCTTGAGCAGGGTTATAAGAGGCAGAAGAGGGTGGTGATGCATTTCCATTGCAAGACTCAGCTAGTATAAAAGTATAAGAGAAGGGAAATGTAGGATCATGTGTGATGAGCAGCAAAAAGTTTCATTTAGCTACTCCCAAACACCATCATGTTCAGTGGTAGTTGATTAGTTATTAGTGTGTGATTACGACAGAGGAGACATTCAATAAATGTTTGGTGAGTCATTCAACAATTGGTAGACCCTACTTGTTTATATTGACGATCCAGATAAATGTCACTGAACTGTCCTCAGATTTCGAAATCATCATTTAAGCAAGTTTTGTCTTTGGCAAAGTGAATGATATGTTTCAAAATGCTCTCTAATTTCCATTCATAAGAATGAATGTTCAAAGAGAAAATGACTGAAATTCATTGGAATGTATTGGGCAAATCTGTATTTCCTTCACTGGAGTCTAAAATGAATCTGTTTTTCTTTCAAAGCTCTTTTTTTAACTCTCTGTGAACTTTTTGCTCACCTTTTCCAAGCTGGATCAAAGAAAAAGACCAACCAGCCATCCGTGACTGTCCATAAAAATCATTCTTGCAGGTCAAGATGTAGACATGTTAATGGAGAAAAGGATATTATTTGTTTACAAACACTTCAGTTAACTGGAGGAGAGTTTCTGTGTATTCAATGACTCAGCACTCTCAGAGGCCACTTAGAGTATGAAATAAAAAGAAGTACTTATCAAACTTACTCAAAGTGACGCCTGTTTGTCTGATACTTCCTAAAATATTGTGGGAAGCTTGTAGCATTGAGAGTTGGCAAGCCCTTTGGAGTTTTCTGTGTGTTTATAATGGGATGGCTGTGATCTGGTTGTTAAGTTTTGACTCATGAGCTTTTTAAGGAGTCCTCAGCAGTCAGAAATTCAAAATTTAAGAGACACAGAGAACTAATTTGTACAAGGAGTGCAGGTGGGTAGAGGGAACAATTCCAAAACACTGCTGTCAGTCAGATCCACCCTAAGTAAATGAGATTTGAAGTCAGGATCAGAGTTTGGTAGAATGAGTCCTGACACTTTCGATATGAACCTAATGAAGATGATGGAGAACTCCCCATCGCATATGTATTTGCATTCATGCCCTCCTTCTGACATTATGCTCTGGGGCTGCTCTATTACTGACTCTGAGTCATCAGCTTGAAGTCATCAAGCACCTATCTATACAGAGACTACATTTGTGATGTGCCTTCACAGTGATCAGATAAACTGTGGAAAGAAACATGTCACCAACCACAGTAGAGACTGGGCCTGTTATTCACTGTGTTTAGTCTTGGGCTCGGTCCTTGGCACATCCCTGCTTTGTTATCTGAAAAAATGGTGGAAAGAGAGAAGCTAAAAACCAAAGGTGTCTTCCTGGTGATGAGAAGCAAGACTTACACTCTGGTGCTCAGAAGAATGTTAATTGAATGTCTGATAACTGATGGTTCCATGAGAAGTTGTAGTCCCAGACAGCCATATTATTTAGCATCCCAAGATGTATAGTGACAATATTTTCTATTCCAGAAGTCAGGACATATGGTTTGACAAAAGAAATTCCTCTTGAAAAGGGACAGCTAGGTGGCATAGTGGATAAAGTGCAGGACCTGGAGTCAGGAAGACCTGAATTCAAATTCAGCCTCAGACACTTCCTAGTCATGTGACCCTGGGCAAGCCACTTAACTCTATTGGCCTTAGTTTCCTCATCTATAAAAATGAACTGGAGGAGGAAGTGGCAAACCCACTCTAGCACCTCTGCCAAGAAAACTCCAAATAGGGTCATGGAGAGTCAGACATGACTGAAGACCACTCAACAACAACAAAGTAGGATTGTTAATATGCTAGTTTTCTCATAGGATTATTGGGAGGATCAGTTGTCTTGTAGCTCAACAGGACTAGGTAAGTATGAGATATTGACACTATTGTCTTACCCAAGTGGAAAAATAGCCCGTGACTCATCGGAGATATCATGTTTTCAGAACATGGACTTGCATACCCTTGATATGGAGAGAGAATTAGCAACTTATGGGTACGCTGGGATATCTACCTCCCTTACATTCTGTGGATCCAAGGACTGAGAGCTCAGAGATACTGAAGAGACCATCTAGTCCAGTCTTCTAATTTCCTACACTGGGGACCTGCAGCCTAGAGATCTGACTTGTTTTTGAACACCTAGAGTCACAGAACCTAGATAAGAACCTAGGACTCACTCATTCTGGCACTCTGATGATGCATGTTCCCAAGGATGTAATGCTGCGAAGGCAGTTAGGGGTAGATGAAATGGCACAATTGGGGCATATATGCCACATGTGGTTTTGTGGACTGGCCTCGGAACACTCATACTGTGATGGGTCCATGATTTCTTCAAAATAGGTAGTCTGTCCAGTGAGATAGATAGACCCTTCTCTGCCTGCCCATGTTGTGGGCCACTCATCCATGTCTTTTCATGAGTTCACCACAAGGGGTCCCTCAGGTATTTGCATGCCATCAGTTACCCCTTATTCCTCACTCAGTTGCTCTTTCAGCTGGGCAGTTGTCTAGCACCCTCCTTCCATCAACTTCTTCTACAGAAATCCTCATTTGTGGTGTAAGATATCCTCCTTATGCCCACTTGTCCCTCTCCATGACCATCACTTAGGGCACTTGTAAAAGCTTATTCTGCCAAGACACATTTAAGGCCAAACAGTCAACTTGCCAAATAGCTTTGAGAACTGCCAAGTGTCCTAGCATTGGGGACTGCTCTCTAGCAGTAGTATTTGGGTCTTCTTAGAGGTGAACAAATGGAATATTTCTTCAGGCAGGGCGGATGTGGTCCATGAGCCATTAATAGGATAATAGAATCAAGGACCTACACCTGAAAGAGACCCCAGAGATCATGTTTCATAGCCTCAGAGAACTGGAGATTTGGGAAGCATGTCAGAGGCCATCTAGTTGAATACAAACATGAAAGGAATGACACTATACCATGCCTGACCAGTAATCTCTAGTCATAATATAGATTTAGAGTTAAAAGGGACCATTGAGGCCAACCTTCTAATTTTACAGATAAAGAAACTGAAGCCCAGGTGAACTAGCATTGGAACACCTTGGGACTCCCTCAAGACCACATAGGTAGCAAGCATCAAAGGGAAGATTTAAACCCAAGGTCTTCCATGGGTTCAGTTTCAGCCTAATAAGGTTCTTCTGAGTTAGGTAATGAGAGTGGGTTAAAATTCTTTCAATCCAATCATCTTCTACCAGACATACTGCCTTGTTTTTGTGTCTTCACAAAAGCCAACATCCCAAGATCTGGTGTCATTAGCAGTTATCAGGCTGAAGGATGAGAGTCAAGAAAATTTATGCTAAAGTACAGATAACTCCAAGAGGTACAGACCTAAGTGTGCTCGGTGAAGGGCAGGGAGAAAGTGGAGAGAGGGGGGAATCTGTGGCATCTGGGGAGTCTTCATTTAAGATGTTAGTTATTCTACTTAGCGTGCCCTCTGACCTTTCCATTGCATTATAGTCATGTAGACTTTAGGTTCACAGAGATGATCATGGTGGAATATTCCATAGTCAGTACAGTTCAGGCAATTGTTCTGGTTTGCTGTTGTGCTCAAATGACAAGAGAAACTTTTTAAAATTTGAACTTATATAATGGAGATGTTTCCATGAGATTCAACAGACAACTAAAACCACATATTTTGAACATCTGTGCTTTCCCCCCAAAGTCTCTTTCCCTGCCAAATGGTTCAACATTTGCATTTAATAAATTCTGCATTCATTTATTAAGCACCTACTATGTGCCAGGAACAGTGTTAGGAAGGGAAACAAACCATTAGTGGAAATATCCTGCCTTTAAGGAGCTTACATTCTCTTTAAGGGGAAAGGTGTGATACAACAAGTAAAAACACAATACCTTGAAAGTAACAGAAAGGAGTTTTAGGAAAGAAAGAGTATCAACAACTGATGGTGGCAACATCAGGAAAGGATGGGGTGGGGGGGCTTGAGCTGGTCTTTGAAGGAAACTGGGGATCAAAAAATCTCAGAGGGAAACAAAACTCCTTCCCACAACTTTATTCATTTTTATGGCCAATGTAAATTTTTTACATGCATTGTAGATTCAGATGATTTCCTTGTTTTTTGAATTGGAGAGAGGTAAATGGGAAGTGGAGGCATTCAGGCAGAGAAGGAGAGAAATCAGCTTTGTGGCAGTGGGACTGGGGGATGAGGACCAAGGGCTCTCCATAGCAGATGGCCATGAAATCCTCTCTCCGCCCTGTCTACATTAGGCTAAGGATTGCTTTCCTCTTTGCTCATAAGCATTCGTTGCCAAACCTTTAATCATCTCTGGGGGTCTCCTGTATATTTTTTCCAGGCTTCCACACAAACCCTAAGCTGTACAACCTGGTTCTAGAATAACTTTATGAAACTTCAATGATTAAAGGATTTATTCCCCACAACAATATGATGCCCAAATAATTTGAGTTTGAAATACAAAAATATACATGTACATATTCCCCTTGAAAACAGGAAGGAGTATTGTGCCAATAGAAACTTAATGGAATATGCAGAGGTTTGGATGTGCTCAGTCCCTTTTGACTCAGGAATTTAAAGTTAATTTTCTACTTGGCATGACATTTTCCCATTACTAAAATTCAAAGCATGGTTTGGTTTGGGGGCTAATTGCCTCAATGGCTTTTGACTAGCATTTGTATACAATAAATGTGTCCTTTACAAGAATGGGGTCACATTTCAGAGCAGTCAAAAGCTGCCGGGGAACTCAGAGGCCATCTATTCCTACCCAGAGCTGACAAAGAATCCCATTGAGAACATTCTCAACCAGTGGCTATGCGACTAAGAAGTTTGGTTAATTGATCTGGATAACTGAGGATGAAATAAAGCCTTCATATTTGTGAATGGCCACATCATAGTAGCTCTGACTTTGTTTAGCAGATGGATGCTTATGTCAGAATGGCTCACGGAAAAAGGATGTGCCAGTCATTTGGAGGAGAGTTCAGTAAGCACTGACTTCTGAATTTGGCCACACCCACATTTTATTTAAGCATTTTCTTGAATATGAGATCTGACCTCCTAAATCATGTGGAAAACAGTACTGAAATGTTGGGTGGAACATTGTAGTGAGTTGAAGGTGGTTTTGGAGTGAGGGTTAGCAGGGGTGGGAGAGAGGGCAGTCATGTAGCTAAGAATGTGGGATATATATTTTAGGTCTTTTCTGTTGTTATGGGAGCACAGGTCGACCTCTTAGCTAGTGTGTGTTATTTCTCCCTCTGATTGAGTCTATTACAAGTCAGCCTGCTCAGCCATCCTTGATGATACTAGAATTACCAACTAACTTTTTATCTATCTTTTTGAAATGAGAGAATTGGCATCAATGGTACAAAATGCTTCCCCTTTCCCTTCACAATTCTGGTCAGGATCATAAATCCCAGAAAAGAATGTTCTCTAACCCATCAGAGATTGAAAAGATAGTTTTCTACTATAAATAAAGTAGGGTCACTCCAAAGGCTTCTAAGTTTCCTTCTACTTCTAAATATGTAGTCGCATCATTAAAATTTGTGGTCCTTAAGAAGTTATGTGGACTGGATTGAGAAAATGATTTTCTGTTATTAATGGGGTAGAACTTGTCCTAAATTCAAAACAGACTCCTTTATGGAAAAAGGAAACACTAAATCCATTGATCTGAAGAGCCAGCAGAGGTTGGGATGGAGATAGGATATTTTCTCAATTTGCGGGAAGGATCTGGTGAGCTGGTCTAGACCTCAGCCCAGAGGAATGGGACAAGAAGTACCTGATATGGCAAACAGTGGTGTACAAGGCTTCAAGAAGCAGGTTTTCCAGGATCTCAACCTTTCCATTCTTCCTTTTAGAAGAAAAAGAGAGCAGGCTATTATCCTCTCTATCTGCATCATGGGGAAAAGAGGGTTTCTGGGCTCCCCCGTCCTTCTCAGGTGACAACATGGCAGACCCTGCTGAGCTTAGGACAACTATGTTTGGTTATACACTGTTATACTCATTTTAAACATTAAACATTTGACTAAAAATTAACATTGATTATTGGCATTTCTTGATTTGACCAATTATTCTAATGTACTGAGACCTTTATGGATCTGAATTCTTTCATTTAAGACATTAGCTATTCTATTTGGCAAGTCCTCTGACCTTTCACCTAAGCTGCATAGAAATGGGGCCCAGGACAGATTCTTGTCCTATCCATTAGAGACTTCTAAAGTGGATCAGCAGTCATCTCTGAATTAGCTCTTTTAGGGTGCAGTCTTTAGCTGTGGAGATGTGACCAGACTAGATTTACCTGGAAATATTGGTTGTGACAATTTCATCAGGGAATGCTGACCTGGATCTCCAGACTGTATCTGAGTCAGCTGCAGGACCTTGGAATGATGGATTTCTGAAATCATTTCTTGTTCTAAAATGGTTGCGTTAGGCATGGCTTGATGTCCTGGGGCTGAAGACACTCCTTGCTCCCTGGGCACTGAAAGGAGGGGCTTTTGTGGCTGAATCACAGAACAGATACGTCCTCTTGCCTTGCTCTCCTTCTGTTTCCTAGGATCCCAAGTAAAGTTCCAAGCACAGTTTGGGGACCACCTCTTCCATGAGGCCTTTCATGATGTTCCAAGGTGTTGACATTTTCCCTTTCTTCAAATTCCTCTGGGTGTGTTTTACGTGGATACATGTTTTGCACCCACTTCTTTGAATGTCCACTGTTTCCTCCTAGGAGATGAATGTGAGCTTCTGAAGTCAGGCATGGTTTCATGGATGTCTTTGTAGTCCCTATCGCACAGGGTGTTGTTTGCATGGTGTGGTTTTAGTGACTTTCTGTTGAATTGGATTCCTTTCTCTACCTGCCCCCTCCAAAGAAGTCATTGTTCTCTCTACTGTGTCCCTTTGTAGACTTTGGGCTTTTTTTGAGACAATTTGAGTTGACTGATTAACTGTTCTGTTTTTGGTCCAGACCTGTGATTTTATTACCGTTGGAAACTCCCAGTGTGAAAATTCCATTTTAATAATAGCAAAATGACTCAAATTGATATAGTGTTTTAAGTTTTGTGTGTTACTTTAAATGTATTATCTCAGTCAATGAAGGTCAACACATTCTGAGATGTCTGGTCTTCCAGAATTGCCTGGAACTCTGGTAACTGGCCTAGGATCACCTAGCCAGAAGGCATCAGAGACAGTTCTCTATGCATTACACCACAACTCCTCCTGCCTGGCATATAACAGGCACTTCATGAATAATTTGTAAATTGACTATTGAATTTAACTTTGAAATTGCTTGATATATGAAAGTGCTCTGTATAAAAATAAGCCCAGGCACCACACTCATATGTCAAGGCCCATGAGCATGTAAAAACAGTCAAGCTAGGCTTTCTTTACTTCAGAAAGCCCCAAGGGCCTGACCACAGTAATTCAATCAATACTTTCGGATTCTAATGCCATGTAAGGTGGGAGGATCTGCGACAGAAAGAGACCCAAAACTGGCTCCCCTGGGAATTTTACCCACCACTTGGTTGATATGCCAAGACGTGATATTTTTAATCTCTTAGCACTACTGAAAAACCCACAAACCAAGCCCAGGGTTAGACTCTCATTAACCATTTCAAGAACAATACTGTGGCAAAAAAATCATAAGAAAAGAACAGTCTGGAATTCCCCAGGATGGTGACATAAAGCCAGTCCCTAGAGAGAGCGTGGGCCAACTTTTATCTGATGATTGGCTCAGTTTGATCTGAAAGGTGCACAGACTACTGAGAGAAGAAAAACAACCATCCTTGGGGAAAATCAGGAGGGCCACAGTGCTGCAATAAAAGAGCTTTATGAGAGATGTCTAGTAGGAAGTGATTTTCAACTCTCTCATTTAGTGTTCCAGCAAACTGAAATGCCACGAAATCCAAAGACAAACTGCTTTCTGAACGTCTTCAGTGCCTTTCAGAATGGGGTCAAAGACCGTGAATGGTTTGAAATAAGGCATCCAACCATTAGTTGAAGAAATTGGGGTGTTTAGCTTGCCAAAAAGAAGGCTCAGGAGTGATATATAGCAGTTGTCTACAAAATATTTGAAGGTCTGTAATATAGAAGAGTGATTAGGTTTGGTTTAATTGGTTCCAATGGCCAGAACCAGAAGCAAGAGGGTAGAACTGGGCAGAAAATGAATCTGAGGTCCCGAAGCAACAACTGGAACTGTCTCAAAGAAGTATGTGCTGTCCTCGGGGCCAGCAGGTTCCCCATTCACTGAAGGTGTTTGAACAAAATCTGGAAGGCTGTTTCCTAGAGATGCTTCTAAGCAGAGGCAAAATTTACAAGGTCAGATCTTGGTCAGGTCTGGCTTGGACTGGATAGTCACTTCCAGTTTTGATATTTGGGCATTCTGAAAATCTTGGACCTGCCTCTTGACTAACACCATTACCATGGAGGCTTATTTTTTTTTGTCTTGTGAATATAGTCTTTTTTTAAAAAAATATTTATTTTCAGTTTTCAACATTCACTTCCATAAATTTTGAATGGCAAGTTTTCTCCCCATCTCCCCCTTCCTCATACCCCAGGACAGCATATATTCTGATTACCTATTCCTCATGGTGGCTTGGTGTTACAAAGCCACTGGTGACTTGGTCCTTACACTATAACACAAGGCAACAAAGGAACCACACTACATGGCAAATTGGGATAACAGCTTGAATATTTGCTCCCTAGTGTACCTTTGCCAAGCGCTCAACCCTCTCTGGTTCTGTATCTGTAAAATGAGGGGATTGAAATAGATGCCTCCTCCCA